>NC_083096.1:130620471-130945936 GCF_949774975.1 Lagenorhynchus albirostris | reverse complement strand
CTATTTTTCTGGTCTGCTCAAAACCTTGTAAGTTCAAGTCTCTCCTCCATCTACCTGCTAGCACTCATCCTAGCCACATGGTGTAAAAATAGCCTTGTGTTTCTACACCTCTTGGCCATACTCGTCTGTTCCTTTACTCCTAGCCACTTCACCAAACTCCTACTCATCCATTTAAGCCCAACTAAAGTATGAGTCCTCCTGTGATGCTTTCCCAGTCCTCCAGCCAGAATTAGTCAAACCCTCTGCTGGATTTCAATTAAACCTCCATTATAGCACTTACCATTATCTGTGCTAGAATAAGCCTAATTTTGTAAATATGTGTCTCTTACTCAGTGGTGAAATCCTTAAGGAAAAGGGACATCTCTTATTCGTGTTTCATAGTCTCTCCTTTCAGCCTCCTGATGGTCTTCAATAAATGAATAATTGAACTGAGCTATGCTTGTACTTGTTTTATTTCTCAAGCACTAGTGTATCAGCTCCTTGTGCAGGGATCAGGTTTTCGTCTCCGGGTCTCCTGCAGTGCCCAACACAGTGTCTTATACATAGTAGGTGCCTGATAAATATTTGTTGAGTGGGACTGAAAGAATTATGTTGTTTGAACAACATTTCATTGAGGACTGAGAATTGCCTTTCTCATTTTTGCACGAAGCATAACATTTTCAACCACAAACTATTCCTGCTTGGTTAGTATGCAGGCACGTCAGTTTTGCAGCCATGGATGTGACTAGCGCTACCCACGGGTGAGTGCTGATTGATGCTAACTGTAGATGCAGCGGAAATATTAATGAGCTGTCACTTCTCAAAATTCTTAAAGGGGATTTTTTTTTTTGCAATATTTAAAAACATGCCAAGGTTCTTGGAATGAAATCCTTTGATCAGCAAGGGCATTTTCTTTTGAAACATGTATTACTTAGAATACCAAAAGAAATTAATCTTTAAATATAGTGAACCAGCTTACACAGAGAATAGCTGATTCTTTTGCTAGTTGCTATGAATGTATGCAGAGTTAGTGTTTTGTTGGGGGCTGGAACTCAGGCAAGTTCATTCACCTCTCTGATCATCATTTCCCTCACCTGTAAAATGGACGTTAAAATGTGTGCCTTGTGGGTGTGTAGGGATTACGTGACACCAGGGCTGCCATGGCGGCAGCTGTCTTTTGTTCTTACTGTGGCCTCACATTCAGGCATTTTGAAGCTCAGCTTCCCCCACCAGCCCCCAACTGATCTGAGTCCTGTTAGGATCTTTGTCTTGAAGCTGTTTGTTTTTTCCCCTCAAAAATAAAAAATAGCCTTAATCTTATCTGAGGGAATAGTGTAGGAGGATATTTCCCCAAATGTCAGTTGTGGGGTCTATGGATCAGAAAGGATTGGGGTGATTTTTGGTTTGGTTTTGTTGGTTTGGGCATTTGGGAAAAGGGTTGTTGTTCATATTGTCTAAAATGATTGTGTATTTATGGTGTAATTGCTTTAAGGCAAGAGCTAACGAAAGATCTCTTTAAAAATAAGTCACTTCGAGGTCTGCTGACAGTCTGCAAACATTGACACTTATGTAACACAAAGGTAGGAGCGCCTCCCAGTGCCCCAGAAATCTGCAGTGACGTCTCCTCCCTGCCTCTGGAAGCTCTCAGCCGCCTGTTTGTTGTGTTCATCTTCTAGGTTACAGCACCATGAGCCCACAGGAAGACAGTGAAAACCCTCCGTGCACCAACGACCCCTTGTCGGCCGGGGTGGACGTGGGAAACCACGATGAAGACTTGGAGTTGGACACCCCACCTCAGACTGCTGCCCTTCTAAGTCACAAGTTCCACCACTACCGCCTTCACCACCCCACGCTGCATCACAGCCACCACCTGCAGGCAGCCGTGACCGTACACACTGTCGACGCAGAATGCTAACCTCCTCACCTCCATCAGAAGATGAGATCTGGGAGATATGGAATGTTCTGGAGGGAGAAAGAGCCAGCAGCAAATCCACTTGTGTCTGTGCTCTGTCTAGAGTCATTTAACCTGTTTTCCTGCCTGTTAATATATTTCAAAACAAGAGAAACAACGACAGAATCACATTTGTGAAGATGCGAGGCTGGTTGTGAAATGGAGGGGAAATAAGTCTGATTAATGAACCTGCCATAATACCAACGGAATGAACAGAAGCAAACCTCTAAACAGAGATGGAACCTACAAGTGAAACATTGGCAGCCTTGGTTAAGCTGAGCCAGGGGAATGTTCCGAGGAGCCCGAAACATTTGGCTCTCCTTAACTGGAAGAGAGAAAAATATGCTCCAGCGGAGACTGGGAACGTGGCACATGCAGAGAGAAATGTGTGCTTTGAAGATTTCACCTGGTTTCTTAGCGGTACCTAGATACCACAGTTGCTGTATGGAACTCATGTTAAGCTCTAAATGATGCATCTCAAAATTTCTAAGTAAAGGATTATTTTTCTACTATTTATTGAACTTTCAAACATTCTCAAACTTTGGGGGAAAGAAAAGGAAACACATGAGAAATTTTCACCAGTTATCCCTAGCTGTTTTGTGTACAATGAAGTGGTTCTTTGATTAAGGAGTTTTAGATCTTATTTAACTGATACCATCCCACTGCCTCAGTCCACAAAAATGGGGAAATGAAGAAATCTTTCTCTCTGACTTGTTTACATACATTTTCTTTAGAACATCATTTCATGGAAATAGATCTTGATTTGCAATGCAGTATTCTTTTCTGTGTTTGACAGAGGTGGTGACAGAGGTGGGGGGGTGGGCAGAGGAATCCAGGAAGCTTTCAAGGAAATGTTATGTTTCTTTTGAACTAATTTCCATTTCCCATACAGTGCTTTCCTTAGGTTTCTACGAAACCTAATATTACACCCCCAGCCTTTCAGCTAAAGGAGGGTTGGATTTATTCTCCTTGTTTTAGAGACTATACATTTTTTAATGTCCCATTTTGATTCTGAGAATATGGAACGCATAAAGGAAGAAGTTTTTCAAATTCAAAATTTTGATTCCAAAATAAAGATTTCTTTTGAAATCATAGTTTAAAGCTGCTGCCAGTCCTCCAAGAAGATACCCACCAAACTGCTTTGTGATGTATACAGAGGGTGATCAAATCTGGCTAATACAACATGGGGCATTGTAATTTTAAAGTAGTGTTCTAATTACAGTGATGTATTTTAGATTCACATTTTGTGATCCAAATATGTTATAAAGACATTCTTGCACCGTGTGTGTGGTAAATCTCCATTTATATGTAGTTGGAAAAAATTCACTGAATAATGTTTTAATGATAAGGTATTACGATATAATGTAAAAAAAAAAATAAAAGTGGTTCTTCAGCAGTACAGAAAGTCAACTATATGTGTGCTATCAGGAAACCTCTTCATACTGTGTATAAAATTGCAGTCTAGTGAAATAAACTGTATGAACGGACAGTCTTAGTGGCTATAGTGATTTGTTAATGGACCACTTCTTGTGCCTCAAGGCAGATTACACTTTGTAACCTAGCAGATAAGTTGCCAAACTGAAAGTAGGCTTCCTTTCAGTGCCACAGTCAACTTCAGGGGCTTCCTGACCATCTTGACTATGCAAAGAAATTTAAGACTCTAATGGGGTGAAATTAAAAGCAAATAAAATGTGTGGATCATAGCTCCCCCTTTCTGAGCATCTAAATTAGTGTCATATATAATAAATAAATGGCTGTTCTCTAACTGCTGGAGGGAATGAATGACTTTCCTGTCTTCCCAGAATATCAAACCTCTCCGTGGAACACTGGGGTCATCTCTCAAGTTGAGAGTCTTTGTGTTATGACACTAGCCTCTCGATGGAGGGGAACCTGGTTGTTTTCAAGAAAAGAATCACAAAACTTAGAGCTTAAAAAATAAAATACGGACAGCCTACTCAAAGACAATGAGAGAAATGTATTTTGTGTCTTTTGTGATAAGAATCTCTCCCCATCCTGAACTTTCAGGGAAAGTGATTGAATACTTATACGGGAATAAGAATATAACCAAGTTTTGCAGTTCCTGGAGAATATGACATACAGCTTTGTGCAGTTTGGGTTGAAGTTTTGATCTGCTAAGTTACCTTTTGTCTTCTTCCCCAAGCATTGCATATAATGTTGTTTAGACATTTCTTGTTTGTGTTCTTGTTGTTATTTAAAAGGAAAAATATGGTTTTGGAAACTTTTCATCATGGCAATCAATATTGGCTCCTTTTGCCCCACAGATTACATTGCTTGTTTGTTTTTGTTTGTTTTCTTTTTTTTGTTTAAGTAATTTTTATTGCCGTATAGTTGATTTACAATTTTGTGTGAGTTTCTGCTGTACAGCAAAGTCAATCAGTTATAATATACATATATACACTCTTTTTTAGATTCTATTCCCATATAGGTCATTACAGAGTATTGAGTAGAGTTCCCTGTGCTATACAGTAGTTTCTTATTAGTTATCTATTTTACATATAGTAGTGTGTGTATGTCAATCCCAATCTCCCAATTTATCCCTCCTCCCCTTTCCCCCTTGGTAGCCATAAGTTTGTTTTCTACATCTGTGATGCTATTTCTGTTTTGTAAATAGGTTCCTTTGTACCATTTTTTTTGGTTCCACATATAAGCAATATCATATTATATTTGTCTTTCTCTGACTTCACTCAGTATAACAATCTCTAGGTCATCCATGTCGCTGCAAATGGCATTATTTCTTTGTTTTTTATGGCTGGGTAATATTCCATTGTGTATATGTACCTCATCTTCTTTATTCATTCTTCCGTCGATGGGCATTTAGGTTGCTTCCATGTCTTGGCTATTGTAAATAGTGCTGCAATGAACATTGGGGTGCATGTATCCTTTCAAACCAAGTTTTTCTCTAGATGTATGCCCAGGAGTGGGATTGCTGGATCATATGGTAGCTCTACTTTTAGTTTTTTAAGGAATCTCCATACTGTTCTCCATAGTGACTCTACCAATTTACATTCCCACTAGCAGTGCAAGAGGATTCCCTTTTCTCCACACCCTCTCCAGCATTTATTGTAGGTTTTTTGATGATGGCCATTCTGACCAGTGTGAGGTGATACCTCATTGTAGTTTTTGTTTTTTTTTTTTAGGTAAATTAAAGCTATTGTGTCTTTATTTTTAGCATTTTTTTTAACATCTTAATTGCTTTACAATGGTGTGTTAGTTTCTGCTTTTTACAAAGTGAATCAGACAGCTTGCGTCTCCCTCACATCCTCACTATCCCACCCCTCTAGGTGGTCACAAAGCATCTAGCTGATCTCCCTGTGCTGTGCGGCTGCTTCCCACTAGCTATCTATTTTACATTTGGTAGTGTACATATGTTCATGCCACTCACTCACTTCGTCCCAGCTTACCCTTCCCCCTCCCTATGTCCTCAAGTCCCTTCTCTACGTCTGCATCTTTATTCCTGTCCTGCCCCTAGGTTCTGGAGAACCGTTTTGTTTTTTTTTTTAGATTCCATATATATGTGTTAGCATACGGTATTTATTTTTCTCTTTCTGACTTCACTGTATGAAAGACTCTAGGTCCATCCACCTCACTACAAATAACTCAATTTCCTTTCTTTTTATGGCTGAGTAATATTCCATTGTATATATGTACCACATCTTCTTTATCCATTTGTCTGTCGATGGACACTTAGGTTGCTTCCAGGTCCTGGCTATTGTAAATAGAACTGCAATGAACATTATGGTACATGACTCTTTTTGAATTATGGTTTTCTCTGGGTATATGCTTAGTAGAGGGGTTGCTGGGTGGTTTGGTAGTTCTATTTTTAGTTTTTTAAGGAATCTCCATACTGTTCTCCATAGTGGCTGTATCAATTTACATTCCCACCAACAGTGCAAGAGGGTTCCCTTTTCTCCACACCCTCTCCAGCATTTATTGTTTGTAGATTTTTTGATGATGGCCATTCTGACCGGTGTGAGGTGATACCTCATTGTAGTTTTGATTTGTATTTCTCTAATAATTAGTGATGTTGAGCATCTTTTCATGTGCCTCTTGGCCATCTGTATGTCTTTTTTTTTTTTTTTTAGATTTTTATTTTAGCCACTCCATGCGGCATGCGGGATCTTAGTTCCCCAACCAGGGATCAAAGCTGTACCCCCTGCAGTGGAAGCACAGAATCTTAATCACTGGACCACCAGGGAAGTCCCTACCTGTATGTCTTCTTTGGAGAAATGTCTATTTAGATCTTCCGCCCATTTTTTGATTGGGTTGTTTGTTTTTTTAATATTGAGCTGCATGAGCCATTTGTATATTTTGAAGACCAATTCCTTGTTGGTCACTTCGTTTGCAAATATATTCTCCCATTCTATTGTTGTTACATTGCTTGTTAAACAAGTCTCTTCTGACATCCTGGAGGGGGATCCCATCAATGCCTTTCACTCACTAAGGCCTCTTACCACCTGTAGCCAACCTTGCTTATCAGTGCAGACAAGTACCAAGAGCTAAGGGTGTTCCAGGTCATTTTATACAGCTAGACAAGGAAATTTCCTATTTGTGCCCCCAACAAAACAGGGTTCAGACTCACACTAGTTCTTGTGGCAGACATTCATCTGCTTTTTGGATACATTTATTTTAGAAATTTTGGAAAATTTCTTCTTGATTGAATTTGAATGTTCAACTAAACTTCATTAATGTTTTTTATTTGAAAGACTTTGTCCAGTTTACTCAGACAGGCTTATTTTGCCTGTTAAGAGTGACTGGTATGTGAAAAGAAGTCCTGGAAGGTCACTTAAGCTCATTTCTCTGTGGCAATAGCCTGCTGTAGTGATCACATTTTTTAGAATGTATATCTGCTAGAATAATCAAACACAGCGTCCTAGAGGCATCTGTGTCCTCTGTGAACAGAAGAGTGGTGATTTTCCTGGCTGAAATCCAATGCCATATTCAGAATTCTTTTGAATTTTTCAGTAAAAAAGTTGGAAGACGTATTTCTGTGACTGTTACTTATAACTGTATAAGATGCTTTGTTTAATAGCCAGGGTGGGTGTATATCAAAATATGTAGATATATAGACATCTGAGATTTTCCTGGTTTTCCTCCAACCTCCCTCTTCAGTCCTAAACTGCTCATTAAGCCTCTTCATCCCTTAATTCAGTGTTTCTTAACTTTGTAAGAATTCATTATTGTCCCCCTCCTAAAAAGAAAATTTTGATTTAATTAAAATTCACCCTAACAAGAGAAATTAAACACTAGAGGGTAGAGGGTAAGATTTGTCATGGCTTTGGAGAGCTACAAACTATTGTAATACCTGATTTCTTTTCCTCCCCTGAGAATCAGTTTTCAGCACTTCGTGGGCAGTATCTACCCCATTTGAGAATGTGTGCCTTATAATTCTGTCCTCAGCCCCCTTTTCAGTACTTCTTGGGAAGGTAGAGCATTGAAGTGAAAGCAAGGGGGCCTGGGACTCTGATCCCAAGCTCAGAACTGTCTTGGACTTCCTCATCTCCCTCTCATTTCACATCTGGTCAATTGCCAAGTCCAAAGTCTTTGAGCAAACAATATCACTCACCTTCATCCATCCCTTTACTTTTTTTGTGACTGATTTGTAAGCCATCTATATATCTCCACTGAATCGGTAGCCTCTAAACTGGCTCCTAGACTCTCTTCTCCAATTTTTCTTTCATTCAACAAGTATTCCCTGGGCTCCTACCACACATCCGGCACTGCCCTAGGAGCGAGTATACAGGAAGGAATTAAACAGCGATCCCTTCTCACACTGCACGTGGAGATGTCAGTGGACGATGGGGCTGGGTCCGGTGTTTATCCCACTCTTCCTCCATTATTAAGCAGTGAATGTGACTCCAAGAACTGGCCTAAATCATAGCGTTGGATTTCCTGTTAATCCCACTGCAATCATAATAAACTCATCCTACGTATTTAGTCATAATCTTACACTTAAGGCAACCAACATAAGGCATTCCTCCAGCACAAGGGAAGATGTGATCTAATCTGAATCCCACCCTCCCTCTGGAGCCTTCTTTGTGTAAGACCATTTGAGTTGACTTTAATACCTGCACCTGAAAGTATCCAATATCGACATTAAACAAGCAAATACAAAAATATAAGTATAATTTCAAATATGGCTATTTGCTGTAAAGGCAAGGGAAGGGTGGTGGACAAAGTAACCCATAGGGGAGGGTGTGGGCAGGGAGAAAATCTGCTTTAGATTAGATGCTCAAGGAGAGCCTTTAAGAGAGTGATGTTGAAGCTGCTACTGAAGAATGGGAAAGAGCCAGACAGCAGGGCAGGGGGACAGTGGTAGGCTGACATTTCCAGCTGAGGGAATAGAACATGCAGTGGGCTTAAGATAAGAGGATCGCATCTAGAGCATTGGCTAGCAAAGGGAAAGTGGAATGTGATGAGAATGAAGAGGTAGTAAAACGTGGTCCTGCAGGCCATGGAAGAAAAATAGATAAGTGGGAAGCCAGTAGGATCTTTTAAGGAGGGGGTGAGGCTATCTAGTCTATATTTAAGAAAGACCATTTTGAGTTGAAAATTATTGTGGGGTAGGTAGCAAAAATGAAAATATGGACAGGAAATCATTGCAGAAGTGTAGATGAGAAATGCAGGATGATAGCAGTAAAGATGGAGGAAAACAAAGTGGTGGAAAATACGTTTTGGAAGCAGAAATGGGGGAGGGTGGGCTTGCTTGGTTACGGAGAGTAATGAGACAGGGGTTCCTTGGACTTGGACAATTACAACAATGGTGGCATCACTTTCTGTGCTAGAGAGCAGGAACAGTTTCAGAAGGAGTAAGGAATGTTCTATATGCTGGGTGTGAGATAGCTAGAGATGTCAAGTTCATCCCGCATACTCCCACCCAATAATTACTGATGACTGACTCGCATGGAGCATTTGCTGTGTGACAGGCACTGTGGTAAGGTGTTCTCATGTGCTAACTCATCTCCTATAATTTAGCTCTGATCAGTCAACGCCATATAAGAGCTTTCAGCCTTACCTCTCTACCTAATCCTCTTAGTGGCATGCTCCACAGTTTATATCCTGCTTAAGTTCAGAACTTCATCCTGCTTACCCCTTGTGTACCTCTGCTGTGTTCCAGCCAACTGGTCTGCTGGCCAAACACCTGACTTCTTGATGTAATGTATGTCTTTGTTCATGCTGTGTGTGTGGTTTTTTTTTTTTCAGCTTCACTGAGGTATAATTGATATATAAAATTGTAAGATATTCAAAGGGAACATGGTGGTGATTTGATACATGTATTCATTGTGAAAGGATTTCCCCTTAGCTAACATCCATCATCTCACATATTTGTCTTTTGGGGGAGGTGGGGGGGGGGGTGAAAGTGAGAACATTTAAATTCTACTCTCAGTAAATTTCAGTTGTTGTGGTCAAATATAGTCACCATATTATCCATTAGATCCTCAGACGTTATTCACCTTACAGCTGAAAGTTTGTATCCTTTTACCTACCTCCAGCCCATGGCAACCATTTTTCTACTATTTCTATGAGTTGGACTTTTTTAAAACTATTTCACATGTGATACCATGCTGCATCTGTCTTTCTCTGTCTGACTTATTTCATTTAGCATCAATATATCGGCCTATAAAAGGCTACCTATATATTATAATAATAATTTTTGACATCAGTACATATCTAAAAGCAAAAATAATTCCTGTTGGCTAATTTATGTGTACAGCTACTTATCTAATATGCAATATGGTTTTAAATAGCATTTCTTTAAGAAAGAGCTTACATATGGAAGGTTTTTAAATCTTTCTCATAAGACTTCTTGTATTTCTTTCACACTCTTCCCATTCTATTTCTGGGTGCTGCTTGATTAAAGTGTTTTATGTAACACTATCCCACCAGGATTACTGCCTTAGTTCTTCCTCTGGCCCTAGTGCTTTTGGAAAAAAAAAAAAAATTACGTAACAGAAGCTTGGCTCCCGGACAAAGGTATGTTCTTGACTTTCAGGGCTCCTTGGCAGTCCTTTATCCAGTCCCAGTTTACTCTGCAGTGCGCTCTTCCAAAAACCCACTCCGAAATGTTTCCACTGTCTCCAGACCTGCGCCAGGGCCTACCGCAGCCCTCTGCAGCTGCCATATGTTCTACCCTGAGGTTTCAATAGAAGCCCTACAACTTTTACATCTTTACATCAAAATGGCTTTCAGACCTCATTCTCTTTATTGGTTCTCAGAGGAAGAAATGTCCCTGCTCCTTACCAGAGCCAACCCTTATGCTCTTCAACCAGTTGCACCAAACATGTACATCCTCAGTTCCCCTTCCCCGGTCAGTGGCCGCAGAGCCTACAAATACAAACCGTCCTTAACCTTGCTTCCCCCTCAGGTCACTCTTAGGCGGTCCTCTGTCTGTCTGGACCAATATTTCAAAATTGTAGTATTTACTCAAAAGCTCACCCAGGCCTCCATGCTCTCTCCTTGCTGCCTCCCCTCCCTCAGAAGGTGTAGACACACCCTCCTCCCAGGTCTGTACCCCCAGCCTCGGTGTTCCCTCTCTTCCTGAAATCCTGACCCCCTGTCCATTTGCCTGTGACTCGCCACATGGATGTTTCCCAGGCCATTCCAGCACCCTACTCCAAGTTGCTATCCTTTCTCACCTGGACCCCTGCAGCAGCTTCCCCGCCATTCTCTCATCTCCATTCTTGCCCCCTCCACTTCATTCTCTACGTGGAGGTCTGAGTAATCTTACTTTTAATGAGTTAAATTTCATGTACCATAAAAGTAACCATTTTGAAGTATACAATTCAGTGGCCTTTCGTACGTTCAAAATGTCGTGCAATCATCACCTCCATCTAGTCCCAAAACATTTTTGCACCCCCCCAGAGGGAAACTGCACCCATCAAGCAGTCACTGTCATTTCCCCCTTTTCCCTATCCCCTAGAAACCACCAATCTTTCGGTCTCTGAATTTACCTAGTCTGAACTCTTCATCTAACTACAAGGTGACCTTTCGGGCTTTTTTCACTTAGTATCATGTTTTTGAGGTTCACCGTATAGCGTGTATAGTAGCGTGTATCAGTACTCGATTCCTTTTTGTGGCTGAATAACATCGATTCCATTGTATGGATATACCACATCTTGTTTATCCTTTCACATATGATGGACCTTCGGGTTGTTTCCATCTTTTGACAATTGTGGATAGTGCTGCTTTGAGCATTTGTGTACAAGTATTTGTTTGAATACTGGTTTTCACTTCCTTTGGGTATATGCGTAGGAGTTGAATCGCTTAGTCATATGGTAATTTTATGTTTGACATTCTGAGAAACTGCCAGACTGTTTTCTAGAGTGGCATCATTTTACATCCCCACCAGCAATGTGCGAGAGTTCCAATCTCTCTACTTCCTTGCCAACATTTCTTTTCCTTTTTTCTTTTTCATTATAGCCATTCTAGTGAATGCAAAGTACTAGCTCATTGTGGGAGAACAATCTTTTTTAAAATGTAAAGTTAAAACTTGTACTTACTTGCTTAACATGTTTCATTTTTTGCCCTTGCCTCCACTCCCTTTCTGCCCTTAAGATGAATTCAACCTAACACCATTTGGCCCCCTTTATTCCTGGTGTCTTCTCTTAACTTCTTGAATAAGCCTTGCTCTAGTCTACCTCAGGGCCTTTGCCTGTGCTACTCACACTGCCTGAGACACTTCCTCTCCAAGCCCACCTCTCCCAGCCCCATCCCTCATCTGGATAACCACTGCCCCTCCTTCAGATCTCAGCTTCAATGTCACTTTCTCAGTGACTGCCCATGTGGCATTAGCTTACACTGTTTACATTACTCTGTTGGGGGAAAAAGGTGATTTAAACCCAAAACTGACAATGGCTGCTTCTGCCTGCTAACAGAGAGGGTAGCATAATCCTTATCAATGGGAAAAATCCATCTTTATACTGGCCCCTTCCACTTACAGAGGGGAAAAAAGAGGCTGAAACTCTGAATCCTCTGCTAGTTTTTTCTGTGCTGCAAAACGATGAGACTCTATTGTGTGAAATTGTCTGTGTAGTAAACTGGGGTAAACGGAGCTTCTGAAGGGATTGGAAAAACAAGAAGGTGGGAGATGTATAGGGAGTCTTGAGGCAGAAAGAGGACACCAAACATAAAGGCTCTGGGACCCACAGAGAAAGGTGACCATTGAAAGATGCACTAGGTACCTAGTGACCAGGAGGCTAAAGGAGTGTTGGGTTTCAATTTGTATGTCACACATACACACCCATCTCCCCACAGCTTCACCAGAGTTTCATAAACACAAGCCTTGAGTGAGAATGAACCAAGTTCCCACCGGCCAGGACGCAGCAGAGAGAAGAGGACAGTTGCGGGTGCAAGAGACAAGCAAAACAACGGACTGAAGCAAAAAGCTCAGAGCCAGAGGCAACAACAGCCCTGAGGAATTCACAGAAATCTTGGGACAGTCATTGGACTTGGGATAAAACTCCAAGCCAATTTTACTTAAGTCTCCAAGCACAGTGTGACCTCAGCTGACATCTGGGTACCACAGCACCGTCTACTAGATGTCTCCTTCGCTCTCATCACACTCTTGTTTTATGTCTGCCTTCCCCACCAGACTGAGCACTGCTCAGTCCTGGGTATCTTTCTTTCTTCGTGCTGCATCCTGGTGCCCATCTCAAGCAGGCAACCTAAAGATATTTGTTGAGTGAATAAACTTTTTTTCTGACCAGAATTTAAGGTGGTTTAAAAAAGAAACAAAAGATACTAAAATGGGATCATTTCTTATTTTTTATTTAGACCACCCCCCAAACTGGAAATAGAGTGAAAGACACAGTTGAAAATGGAAGATGGCTAACATGATAGGAATCTAAGTTTATTTACTAAAAGATTGGAAGAGATTGGAATTGGCTTATCAGGATGTTTCACAAGCACATCAAAATCAACCTGTTAACTATAAAAATGTCAAAAAGAACTAAAATCCTGTGCTTCTGACCTTGATGAAAAGAAGACTTTCTTAAACAGGGCCTGAAAAAGCAGAGGTCATAACTCAAAGATTGGTTTAATTTAAAATTTCTATGCTACAAAAGTAACAGAAAAAAATTTTAGTTGCAAAAACTAGAACAGACAAAGGCTTGGCACTGAGAAGAATAATATGTATTAAAACTAACCTATTCATAATAATAACCTAATAAAACTAGTAAGCAAAGGAGAAGTCACCTAATGGAAAAACCAGGCCAGGAGTTCCTCTTCAGTAAAAAGAAAACATAGGTAGTGAGTAATCAAATAAAGAAGTGTTTGACCCTTCTAGAATTAATGAAATACAAATTGAAATGAGGTAAGATTTTTTTCACTTATAGATTGGCAAAAATTTCAAAGTTGTGTAACACTCTAATGTAAATTGGTATAGATACTTTGGTAAATATTAAAATTTTAAATACACCCTACCTCAGAAATTCTACTTCTCCACATGTGTCTGACAGAAACACTAACTTGAGTGTGACGAAACTTGACAAATATGTTTACCGAAGTATTTGAGCATTTGCTGGAATGGAAAGAACTGGAAGCAATCTCAGTTATGACTAAATAAAGTGTGGAATATCTATATCATGAAATACTATGCAGCAGTTTTTAAAATAAGGTGGATCTGTGCACAAACACCGTTATATCTACAAACATCTTGTTGGGTAAGAAAAGCAAGTTGCAGAGAGTTACGTATAATGTGGTACCTACTGTTTTGAAAATCACAAGAAACAATCTTACGTGTTTTCTACTGGGACATATACATGCATGTGACTGCACAGAGGGGGGAAGACCTGCTCCAACAGATCCCAGTAATTATCTCCAGGTGGGAAGAAGGGGTGGCAGTGGCCAAAGGATATTAGACTTCTTACCTATAACGTTTCAAATTTTTGCAAGAAAAAAAGTATGTTGTTTGTATTACTAAAATAATTTAAAATTAAGTGCATAACAGCAAGACACTACTGAGCAATGGAAAAAAAAAAATGAACCGCTGGGACACACACATCATGGGTGAATGTCACAGGCGGTAGCTAAGCAAAAGAAGACCGATGCAAAGAGTACATTCTTAGCAAGACCATTGAGATGAAGTTCCAGAACAGGGAGAACTAGTCTATATGGGAAAAGAAAGGCAAAGCTATAGGGCTTCCCTGGTGGCGCAGTGGTTGAGAGTCCGCCTGCTGATGCAGGGGACGCGGGTTCGTGCCCCGGTCCAGGAAGATCCCACCTGCCGCGGAGCGGCTGGGCTCATGAGCCATGGCCGCTGAGCCTGTGCGTCCGGAGCCTGTACAAACTCAAAGCTATGGTCTCTTCTGAGAGTGGGGAGACTGGTGAGGGGCACTAGAGGCATGGAAAGATGTGGGTCATGTGAATGAATCCGTTTGTTAAAATTGGGCCATTGTGATCTGTGCATTTTTGCGTGTGTAAAAAAAAATTAAATTAACAAAACTATGCATAGTTTTGTGTCTTTCATGATACCATGTTTAATTTTTTTCATTTTGCCCCAAATTAGATCAGCCCTTCCTCAAACATGCTCATCCTGTTTCCCATCTCTGCCGTCCTCTCGTTGATTACTGTTCACCCAAGCCCAGCCCAGACTCCAGACAAGAAGGACCAGGCAACTGTGGGCAGCCCCCAGCAGCGATGGTTTGAGGAAAAGAGGGGTGTGTTCCATGTGTTGAATGGAGGTGGTGGGTAGGTGTTTTATTTGTGGAGAATGTGTGTTGTGTGCTGCATGGCCAGCGCCATGAAGGAGATCCAGGACAGGAACTGTGAGTCATTTCCTGTGCTAACTAATCAGCATTTGTTTCGTGTTCAGGAATCAGTTTACAGAGATGGGAAGCAGAATAGATGAATAGGAAGATACCAGTTCAGCCTTTTAATTATGGAAAAGTCAGAAAGGGCAGAGACACAAAGCAAATGGGCGCGTGCTCTGGAGAGAAAAAAGATGCCACCTTAGAACAGTTCTCTGTTGACCTTCAAAGGGCCACAGCCTTTTCAGATTAGGTCCTTTCTTCGTATCTTACAAGAGCAGGATGTAAATGTGGAATTTCAGTAAAGAAGGGACCTATGCTCTGGGGTGGGAAGACAGACCGGGCAAATACCCTCCTTGCAGGCTGATGACTGGAATTCCTAACAAAGGATACGAACTTTCAACCAAATTAGTGATAAGATTTAAAACGTAAAATACTTGGGAGTTGTTATGAGGGTTAAACGAACCTTTGCATTAGGAAAAATTCCTGGCATTCAATGGCAGTCATAAACATTATCTAGAAGTTGTAGCAGCAGCCCAAGCAAACAGAGATTGAGATTATTTTTGCTTTGTTCAAACATTTCTTAGTTAATTTTAGTTTTAAAAACTCCAACCTGTCTTAGTTGGAAGAAAAGACACAGAGAGAAAACATTTTTACAACTTGGTCCAGATTGATAGGGGATGTGGTAGTTTAGAGATGAAGGGTGTAAGCAGCCTGGAGACCCAGTCAGTCTCTGACATGAGGGAGGCTGAGACAGACAGTGAAACAGCACCGAGGCAAGACTAAGGGAAGCGTGGAGACCAGAGCACCTTTGCATGACAGCCATCCAAGAGTTGTAGGCTCTTCTCCCCTCTCCTCACTGTCTCATTCATTAATAGACTGGCTGGCTGACCCCTGGTATAAGAAGACTGGGTCCAAATCTATGCAGATACTTTCCTTTCTTTATTTAAATTGAAGTATAATTGATTTACAGTGTTGTGTTAGTTTCTGGTGTACAGCTTTATATATATGCAGTTTTATATATATATTCTTTTTCATATTCTTTTCCACTATGGTTTATCACAGGATACTGAATGTAGTTCACTGTGCTATACAGTAGGACCTTGTTGTTTATCCATTCTATATGTAATAGTTTGGATCTACTAGTCTGAAACTTCCAATCCTTCCTTCCCCCACTCCTCTCCCCCTTGGCAATCACAAGTCTGACCTGTATGTCTGTGAGTCTGTTTCTGTTTCGTAAATAAGTTCATTTGGGTCATATTTTAGATTCCACATATAAGTGATATCATATGGTATTTGTCTTTCTCTTTCTGATTTACTTTGCTTAGAATGATAATCTCTAGGTCCATCCATGTAGCTACAAATGGCATTATTTCATTCTTTTTTTTTTTATTTTTTTAATTTTTTTTATTTTTTTTATTTTTATAATTCTCATCAGGAGTACAACTCTGTGTTTATTTATTTATTTATTTTTTATAACAAAGTGAATCAGTCATACATAAACATATGTTCCCATACGTTATTTCATTATTTTTTATGGCTAAGTAATCTTTCTTATGGCTGATATATAGAGAGAGATATATATATATATACACATATATATGTATATATATGTATGTATATATATATCACATGTGATATACATATATCATATGTGATATATGTATATCACATCTTCTTTATCCATTCACCTGTCGATGGACATTTAGGTTGTTTCCATGTCTTGACTATTGTGAATAATGCTGCTTTGAACACAGAGGTGCATGGGATACTTTTTTAATAGACAGATTTTTATTACGATAAAATACATGTAACATAAACTTTGCCATCTTAAGCATTCTTAAGTGTACAATTCAGTGGCATTAAGTACATCAGCAATGTTGTACAGCCATCACCACTATCTATTTCCAAAACTTTTCATCACCCCAATGTGGGAGTACCTTTTACCTCCCCTGACTTACAAAATGATAATTCCATCGTTTGAATACTAGAGCCGAAGGACGTTGGAGGCTATCATCAATCACCTCATTTATACAGATAAAGAAATTGATACTCATAAAGGTTTCATTCAAGGTCACAAAGCTAGGTGATAGCAGAGCTGGAACTCAATCTAGAATTCTTGATTCTTAATCAAGAGCTCAGTCCCCAGGGAGTTCTTTCTGCCATACACTCTATTCTGCTTCAACTATTTTTAGTCGTTCAGGTTAATTAGTCTAATGCAGAGGTCATAATGCCAAATGCCCACCAAAGCCTACAGGCACAAGACAGACATTCAATAGATGTTTCTTGGATAACTGAATTACTATATCTGACAACCTGAAGGGGTTCATAAATCCCCTATCTAACTGAGGACAGCCGACTGTAACATTATTGCCATATTGATTGCCAGTTTTTAAAAGAAAAGCCAAAAATTTAGATTTGTATGTAAAATGTCTTAATATTAAACACTATTGGTGTTTGGAGGCCATAGTCACTATTCAGACTTCTGTACCTTCAGAAATCCAGGTGTGCTGTGTGAGAACTATCAGAGAAATATGAGTCCTCAGTAGCATGTAATAGATACTGGACAGATGTTTATTGGATAAGTGAATAAGCATCACGAATTCACTCCATCACATTTCCTCCTCAGGCTAGGACACTGGAAGTATTCAAGAAGAGCCTTTAGAAAAGATTCTTGTGTTTAATGGGAAGTTAGGAAATCGACCAATGAAGTCATTTATTTACTTATTCATTGATTTACTGACTCACGAATTCATAGATCATATATTGTATACCAGGCACTGTGCTAGATATTGGATATATGAAGAACAGGAATACACAGCCTTTGCCCACCAGGAACTCACAAGCTCTCATAAACAACTATAAGACGATGTTGTAACTTATTGGAAAGATGGTGCCCAGTGCAAGTGTAAAGGAAATGCACAGGTAGGGAGTGTTTGAGGGGCCCAGGGGAAAGGTGGAAGAGCTAGAAAAAATGAGGAACAGTTTACCAGTGACAGGCTGCAAATGGAGAGTGAAAAAGAACAGGTGGTTGGGCGGATGTCTATTATTACTCTAAAATTTGACATTTCTCTTGTCTATATTAGGAGTGTTGTTCATGAGGTGTGGTAAGCCTAGTTGTTTAATTAACCTTTTACTCTACTTCCCTGAGAATACAGATATCTCTAAAACTTTATGTTTTTGTTCCCTTTTTAACGACTAAATGTAATAATTAGACAAGTATGCCAAGATGTATGTACAAGGATATTTACTGTCATATTATCTCATTTTTTTCAATAGTAAAAAATCAGAAATGAGAAAATCATAGAAAATTTATTAAAGAAGTTATTATGAAATGAACTACTTTGCAGTTATTTAAAATTGTTGTTTTTGTTTTCTGTTTTTTGTTGTTGTTGTTGTTGTTGTTTTTTTGCGGTACACGGGCCTCTGACTGTTGTGGCCTCTCCCGTTGCGGAGCACAGGCTCCGGACGCGCAGGCTCAGCGACCATGGCTCACGGGCCCAGCCGCTTCACAGCATGTGGGATCCTCCCGGACCGGAACACAAACCCGTGTCCCCTGCATCGGCAGGCGGACTCTCAACCACTGCACCACCAGGGGAGCCCTAAAATTGTTTTTAAAGAATAAATAATTACATGGGGAAATGCATAAGATGTAATATTAAGTCTTGAAAAAAATACAAAATTATATGTTTACTATCAGAGTTAAAATGTATATATGGAGAGAAGTTTGCGTAAAAAAAGAGTTAGATCCCACATGCCGCGGAGCAGCTGGGCCCGTGAGCCATGGCCACTGAGCCTGCGCGTCCGGAGCCTGTGCGGAGAGGCCACGACAGTGAGAGGCCCGCGTGCCGCAAAAAAAACAAAAAACAAAAAAAACAAAAAAAAAGAGTTAAAGTACATATTCTAAAATATTAACAGTAGATTTTTTATTGTTGTAATTACAGATAGTTATGTTTTCCCCTCTATATTTCTTTATTTTTCAAACTTTCAACAATGACTATTATTTTCTTGGTTTAAAAAATATTAGTTTGCAATGTTATTTTGGGTGCATATTGGGTTATCCTTCCAGCCAGACGACTTGTCTGGGAAGTGTCCCCAAACTTTCACTCTAAATCCACAAAGTCATTGAGGTGACTCCTAAGACACAAGAGTGTACAAAAAAAACCCTGTCCCCTTGGCTACAGTCAGTTGGTCCACAGGTGGGCATCTGACCCAGGCTAGGCCAGTCAGATTACATTTACTGAAAATTTGGAGATGAAAATGATTCACAAATCAGGTGTCCTTTTGAAAGGAAGAGATAAAAACGAGAGCTGGAGGGTGACCATTTTTTCTCTTTGTAAACTAAGGAGTAGAGAAAAGTAGTCCCCAGAGGAGGAAAGAATGTTGCCAATGTGCAGAGAGAAGGAAGGGAGAGACAGCAACCAGGTGGGGTCAGATTCCCATGACATGTGACCCTACCTCTCGTCCTTAAATTCCATGAGACAGCTCTATGCCTTACAAGAAATTTCCCTTTTTTGCTTAATCTGAATTGATTTGGATTTTATTTCTTGAAACCTAGGGGTCTATCTAATACAAATATCTCTGGTAGCATAAGGAGAGAAGCCAAGCTCCCTAAGAGAGCTTCAAAATGACACTGCTACTCTGTGAGGCCAAGGACTGCATTTCTCAACTGGGGTTCCCATCATCTGACCCAATGTCAGGTACAGCGCTGGTGCCTGACACAAGCTCACTGAGTGATAGCCTGCAAGAATGAATGTTGTATTGCTCTGCCTTTACCCTACTTGGTCTACATTGCTACGTAATAATTAGAGTGTATCAGGGGTAGTGAAAGGACATTTCCGAGCGCCCTTCCCTTCTTCTTATAGGAAAAGTGCTCAATATATGTGGCCTGGGAAATATCATCTTTTGTTCAATTCCACAATAATTTCATCAGCACTCAAATTCACTTGTAATTAAAGGTCAGGCATAGCTGAAAACATCTCTTTCATTGCTAACGGGCAAAAGGCCTCATTTGGAAAATACAGAAAGTTTCTTATCAAAGCAAAAGAATACAAATTGACGTATAAATGTAATCAGGAGGCACTTTCTACAATTTATTATTCATCTGTCAGACAGTCAAGAGCAGCTACAGGGTGTAACGTGTTGCCAGGTCATTCTCTATTTTAAACATCATGGTGAGTTAGAGAAAGTGCAGAATCGTTTGAATGGAGCCTTTTCTCCAAGGCAATAGGGCAAAATATGTATGGTATATAAATAGGGTAACTTGTAAAAGTTTGGGGTTTTTTGAAATGATGAAACCAGGTCAAATTTCCAAAGTTTTCTGTAACTCCAAAATCTCACTTTGGAGATAGGAACATATGTTTCAAAGCTGCGAAACCAGTGGTATGAACAGCATTACCGAATGTTGTTAACACTGCAAAGTCTTTAAGTTTTCTGACCTACTAAATTTAAATAGGAGGTTTAAAATGTTCTGGAAATTGTATAATGTACAAATTGCAATGTCAGGCTGTCAACTGTTAGATTCAATTGCTCATTGCAAACTCTTCTACCACATGTATGGCTTATATAACCCTAAAGGAAGACGATGGTAGGGCCAGTAGCAAGAAAAAGTAAACTGTGAATCACAGCCATCCAAATATTTTAAATGCATCAGCTTTGACTCTTTGGGAAATAGACCTGTAATTTTCACTCAAACAGAGCCTTATGAGTTGAGGGTTAATATCTGTGTTAAATTTCCTCTCTAGAATCATGAAGATGCAGGCTGAGAACTGGGAATACAGTGATGAATGAAAAGGACAAGCTCTGCTCTCACATGGCAACCTGATAAATGACCTTCAAGTTGGGATCTGAAGGATGAATAACAGTCATGCAAACAAGGAAAGGGAAGGAGTTCCAGGCAAGGAAAGAGCATACTAGAAGGCCTGAATGAAACAGAAAGCGCCTTGAGTTATAGTTTTACCTACATGTATGTACCTGTATTCATCATATTTTTTTATTTTCTGTATTTTATGGTGGTTTGACATTTTGGGGACCAGGGGAGGGACTGCCTCTCTCAGGGTTAGCTGATTTCTAGAGAGTGCAAACTTGTCTTTAATAGGCAAACCAACCAATCCTGAGTCCATGCCTCCACCTACCTTGTTTTATCAGGCTCCCGCAGTCCAGGATACTGTCCCCCTGTTTTAAATCATCCCAGAACCAGGGATAACTAGGGACCACCTCTATAGCCCAGAGCCCACTGAAATTATTCAAACTCGCTAATCCTAAATCTGCTTACCCTGCCTTGTCTTGCATTTCCCACAGAAACCACGATAAACAATCATGGCTGTATCTTCCCCGTATCCCTTCTGCCTCCTGACCAACCCTGGTGTTTCCCCAAGTGGCCTTGCATGGCACGGCATGCCCCTTTTCTTGGGAACTGTAAGTAACTGTATCTTTTTTCCCCCCAGTCTTATTGAGATGTAACTGACACATAACACTGTATTAGCTTTAGGTGTACAACACGATGATTTGATGTATGCACAGACTGCAAAATGATTTCCACAGTAAGTTTAGTTAACAACCATCAAACTGTCTCTGAATTGGTAGCCATCTCTTGATCTGCTGGCCTCACCATATCTAAATAAAAACAAAATCCCTGGTGCATTTTAAAGCAGTGACTCTCATATTGTCATGGAAAAACCAAAACTAAAAGAAAAAAAAACAGTATCAGAATAAATACTGACAAAAGAAATATTAGTACATACACTACTAAAAATATTTTGAATGAAAAACTGGAAAATATCTCTGATAAAAATGCCATACAGGGCTTCCCTGGTGGCGCAGCGGTTGAGAGTCCGCCTGCCGATGCAGGGGACACGGGTTCGTGCCCCGGTCCGGGAAGATTCCACATGCCGCGGAGTGGCTGGGCCCGTGAGCCATGGCCGCTGAGCCTGCGCGTCTGGAGCCTGTGCTCCACAACGGGAGAGGCCACAGCAGTGAGAGACGCGTGTACCGCAAAAAAAAAAAAAAAAAAAAAAAAAGTCATACAAAATAGAGAGACTGGCATTCATTCAATCAATGTGTATTTGTTGAACACACTATGTGCCAGGCACTGTGCCGGGTACTTGGATACAATAGTGAACAAAACAAAGATCTCAGTTCTGTGGACCTTGTATTCTAGTGAGGAAGGGAGAAAAAAAAATTAACCATAAAATTGGTAGCTATAAAAACATGTTGAGGGCTTCCCTGGTGGCGCAGTGGTTGAGAATCTGCCTGCCAATGCAGGGGACACGGGTTCGAGCCCTGGTCTGGGAAGATCCCACATGCCACGGAGCGACTGGGCCCATGAGCCACAACTACTGAGCCTGTGTGTCTGGAGCCTGTGCTCCGCGACACGAGAGGCCACGGCAGTGAGAGGCCCGTGCACGGCGATGAAGAGTGGCCGCCGCTCGCCGCAACTAGAGAAAGCCCTCGCACAGAAACGAAGACCCAACACAGCCAAAAATATAAATAAATAAATGAATTAATTTAAAAAAAAAATGTTGAGTGCTAAGGGAAAAAATTTCCAGGAATGTGATGATTAGGGTGGGCCTCAATTGAGGAGGTGAGATTTGATCAGAGACTTGAAAGAGATGAGGGTCACGCAGGTATCTGAGGGTACAGCCAATGAAAGGCCCTAAGATGGGGTCAGATGTGGCTGTTCAAGAAACAGCAAGGCTAGAACACTGTGGCTGGAACAAAGTGAATGAGGGGAGAAGGCTGACCAGGTTAGAGGAGTGACAAGGATAGAAAAGCAGGAAGTAGGAGGTGGGGGAATGGCAGATCGTGTCAGGCCTTGTGCCCCATTTTAAGGACTTAGGCTTTTACTCTGAGTGAGATGGAAAGTCATCAGAGGGTTTGGAGTGACATGATCTTAGGTTTTTAAACGATAACCCTGGGTCCCATGTTGAGAATATACAACAGAGTGCCGGGGAGGAAGAAGAGAGCCCATTGGGACAACTACGGTAATAATTCAGGCGAGAGATGATGGGCATTCAGACTGCACTGGTAGCAGTGAAGATGGCGAGAACTGATCAGAGTTTGGATGTATTTTGAAGGTCAAGTCAAAAGAATTTCCTGGCAAAGTGGATGTGAAGTTTGAAAGGGAAGAGTCAAGGGTGATCTCAAGGTTTTGGCTGAGCAACTGGAAGGATGGACTTGCCAGCAACCAAGATGAAATAGATTGTGATGAAGAGACAACTGGGGGTTCAGGTCTGGAGAGGAGAGCGAGGTCCATGTGGATGACGTAAACTGGGGAGTTGTCCGCATATAGATGTTTACAGTTACAAGACTGAGAGTGACTGGATATGGGGAAGAGATGACCAAGGCCTCGGCCCTGAAGAGAAGAATCTTCATTCGTGATGAAAATTAAGTCATCAATAGAAGGAAATTATGCTTATGGATGTGAAGAGATGGTAAGAAGCCATTAAAAATGTTAGCGCTCACAGAATATGGAAAAATATTTATTTCCATGGGAACAAAGCAATATGCAAAATTATATCTAAATATGACACATCATTGTAATATGTGTATAGGTATAGATATGGATATAGGGACAGGCATATATATGAATTTATGAGAAAGAGAGGAAAGACATACAAGATTATTAACATTATTTTTCCCTGGGTGGTAAAACTACAGGTTACTTCCCCCTACTTTCTAATTTACTGTATTTCAACATTTTTTTCAGTGAATATGCATTATATTCGTCATGAGGGGGGACTTTTAAAAAAAAACTTTTTTTCATTTTCAGAAGTAACAAAAATGTCACTTTTCCATAACAATCATATTTTTTCTTTAACAATTTTTTTTAAAGAAGTACCAATGGGTTAATTTAGTATGTTTATGGACACTGTCAGTAATTCAATAATAGTGGATTTTTAATAACATGAAACATGTCTTTCTCTTAAAGTGAAATATTGGTGCCAAATCTTGCCCCATGGGACTCCCCTGGCTGTCCAGTGGTTAAGACGCTGTGCTTCCAATGCAAGGGGCACGGGTTTGATCCCTGGTCGAGAACTAAGATTCCTCACGCCATGAGACACAGCCAAAAAAAAAAAAAAAAAAAAATCTTGCCCCACCAAAACTACGAACTAATTATGCAGAGCTTCTAATCATCCCCAACATGAAACCTAGGCCCCGTGAAGTCTTTCCCCATGGCCATTGATGACCACTCCATTCTTCTAGTACTTCAGGCCAAAAATCTGGGAGTCACCCTTCATTTCCCTGTTTCTCTCACATTCCATCCTATCCATCAAGGCACTCTCTTGGGTCTATTTTCAGAATATATCCAGATATGATCACTTCTCATCAGTTCTGCTGCTCTCGGGTCCCAGTCATCATCATTTCCTCTCTGGATTACTTGAAGAAACTAGTCACCGTTGTCCCTGTTTCCTCCTTGATCCCCTATTGCTTCCACACAGCGGTCAGAGTACATAAAACTTCGCTCAGATGATGACACTTCTCAGCTTCAAACCCTGCAGTAGCTCCCATCACAGTCAGTGAAAGTCAGAGTCTGCAGTGGTCTGTGTGGTCCCACACAATCTGCTTCCCTGCTCACAAACTCCCACCCTACTCCCAGTTAAGTCTTTGATGTCATTCACAGCCGTTTCTCCCCATCTCACTCGCTCTACTGCAGCGTGCTGGCCTTGCAGTTGCTTGAACATGCCAGACATGCACAGTGCTCTGTCTTAGGGTCTTGGCACTGCTGGTCCCGGCACTGTCGACTCCTCTTATCCCTTTCATGCCTTTGCTCAAATGTCACCTTCTAAGTGCAACCAGTCCCCTCCACCTGAACTCTAAATTCCCTGTATCCTGCTCTCTTTTTTCATCAAATATGTATTATCTTCTAACATATGATACAATTTACTTATTGTTTATTATGTATTTTCTCTCTGCCCCTACTAGAATGTAAGCTTCACAAGGGCAGAGATTTTTATTTTTGGTCACTGACATATTCTGTATGCCTAGGACAGTGCCATCTTATAGTAAATAAGTAGTAAATATTCCTACAGAGTGCATTTTATACAGGCCCCTTAGCAGCCCATCAATTACCTGTTGACCCCTGTGATTCTGGTACACTAGAAAAGAGATAATAACCCTCAAATAAGTTAGGATAATAATTACAGCTAAGTGCTCACTGTGGGCCAGACACTGTTCTAAGGGCATCACATGTAGCAGGTTATTTAATTCTCTTAATAATCCTATGGGGTGGGTGCTATCATTGTCCTCATCACAGAGGAGGAAGCTGAGGCACAGAGAGGTTAAGGGTAATGTCCAATGTCACACAGCCTCTGAAAGGCAGAACTAGCATTTAAACACAAACAGTCTAGAGCCCGAGTCTGTGGTCTTTGTGACTACTTTCTATACACCTCTCAGATGCACATGTATTCAGGGAATAAAGCCCCTACATGATTCTAGTTGCTGGATGTAGCATGAACCATATTTGCTGAAGGAAATGACATCCTCTTGGTATCATCCCCCAAATATTAAAAAATTAATCAGAATTTTGTCATTCATGGAATTTTAAAAGATCAAGTTACTAAAGATTTATTTCAATATTCTAACACTTTTTTGCTTTTTTCTCAGTAGAGGACAAAACTGTTTTTCCCCACACTTCTCTATTGTTCATTTATTTCATCCAGTAAATAATTTTCCCAAATCAAATTCTTGCTTCTGGGCTTCCCTGGTGGTGCAGTGGTTGAGAGTCCACCTGCCGATGCAGGGGACACAGGTTCGTGCCCCGGTCTGGGAAGATCCCACATGCCGCGGAGCGGCTGGGCCGGTGAGCCGTGGCCGCTGAGCCTGCGTGTCCGGAGCCTGTGCTCCGCAATGAGAGAGGCCACAACAGTGAGAGGCCCATGTACCGCAAAAAAATATTCTTGCTTTTGTTTAATACTTTTTGCATTAATGGGAAAATGATTTTTTTTTGGGGGGGGGGGAAATGATTTTTAAGGGAAAGCTGATATTTGTGTTAATAGTAATAGTAAATTGAATATATACCCTGTAATATAATTGAACACATATGACTTAGAACCATTTTTTGACTATGAGAAAAAAGTAGTACAATGTACCCAGCAAAACTTATTTCCACAAAATGGAAACTGGTCTTTCCAGTACTGTTTGGATATTTTTATAGCTACACTAGTGGGAGGATTTATATAGTTCTTTCCTTCTGTGTTCATCTGCCGTGATGATTAAAAATTTAAATAAGTTTGCCAGTAGCCCCGTTTGGCAGCTGTCGTACCTATTAAATAGAGTGCATCTTTACAGCATTCCATTCACTGCTAAGTGGAAAGAATTTTAAAGAAAACTAACCTAACTTCCTGGGGAGGAAGAGATTACACACGATTCAAGTGAAAGTTAAGATACATTGTAAATAGGTATTATTGTAATAGGTAAGAATTTCAATTCTAGTTATAACTTCCTAAGTACATTTATAGTGTGATTCGAACTCCTTTAGCTGTGGCGAATCCGGCTATGATAGCAGTTGATGTACCTATCTTTCTGCCTCTCCAAACTCTGGATTCACCATGAGCTGCTTGAGAGTGAAAAACTCCATTACCTCAACACTTGGTCCATGTGAAGTATCTAGATGCCATAGAGCTAGGCTATTGCTGGATGGTTTTGATGGCATGTAAATACGTTTTTATGGCCTCTTTGTAATCTATTTTCATATTTCTCAGAGGAATAAAAAATGCTGTTCCTTCTTGAGAGAGGCCCTATAAATGTATTGATATTTAGGAATTATCAAAATAGTGCTCTGATATTAAAGCTCCTCAGATATATAAGTAATGTACAATTAATACTAAGAAAAATTATATCATCTATAGCTAGTGTTTTATCACTAACATTTAAGGTATGATATAAGGAAAATATTCCTAAAATTGGAGTTGGGCAGGCTAGATAAGAATCACCCATGGGCTTCCCTGGTGGCGCAGTGGTTGAGAGTCCGCCTGCTGATGCGGGGGACACAGGTTCGTGCCCCAGTCTGAGAGGATGCCACATGCCGCGGAGCGGCTGGGCCCGTGAGCCATGGCCGCTGAGCCTGCACGTCCCAAGCCTGTGCTCCGCAACGGGAGAGGCCACAACAGTGAGAGGCCCGCGTACCGCAAAAAAAATAAAATAAAATAAAAAAGAATCACCCAGAGAGTTTTTTAAAAATGCAGAGTCCTGGGGACCACTCTCAAATATTCTGATTCCATAGGCTAGGGCGCAGCCTAGGAGTTTGGATTTCTAAAAGCATGTCCAACTAATTCTAATGTATAACCACGAATAAGAGCCAGTGTTCAAAGACACTCACATAGTCCCATTATCGACCTCCAGTCCCTAGCCACCGCTAAGGTGGTAAGCAACTTGAGGAGAAGGATCATCTTACCTATCATTATATCCCCTTCAGTGCCCAGCACACCAAGATTTGTTGAGTTTATTTGAGTTGAATTGCTTTGACATGAGAAATTGTGCCTGGAAGTGAACACATAGTCACTGGAAAGCTTTATCCCCTCTGCAAGTTAATTGGCCTTTGGCACAAAGTGTCCTATTAGGTAGATGAGTCAGTTATTCCCCAGCCTAATCACCCCTTCGGGAAGGAGCCTGTGTTTGAGAGTCAGACAGACCTGTGTATAAGCATTGATTCTGCCCTTAACGACAAGTATACCATACATTTAACCTCTATCATCCTGTGTCCTAATCTCTTAAATGGGTATAATACTAACCATACCGTAGAACAATTGTAAGGATTAGGTGAGAAAATGTATGTTAGGTACTTGCTACACAGAACGTGCTAAATAAATATAAATTGCCTATATTATATCTCGTTTTTCTTTTGTGCAGAGCTGAAAATCATGGTTCTATGATGAGAATAGTGACAGAACAGATTCTGAACCAGGGGTACCCTACCAAATCAAAAGCTAACCTGCCTCTGGATTACTATAGGAATTGTAATCAAAATGATATAGTAACATGACTATTATAGCTCTGCTGTATGTTAGCCCTCAATTTCAGTAATAGCTATACACAGAATTTAACTGTATTCATTTCCTAGGGCTGCTGTAACAAATTACCCCAAACTCCGTGTCTTGAAACAACAGAAATTCTTCCACAGTTCTGGAGGCCAGGAGTCTGAATTTAAGGTGGTGGTAGAGCCACCCACCCTCTGCAAACTCTAGGGAAGGATCCTTCCTTGCCTTTTCCAGCCTCTGGTGGTTCCTGGTGCTCCTTGGCTTGTGGCGGCATCACTCCAGTCTCTGCTTCCATCTCCACGTGGCCTTTTTCCTCTATGTCCTTTGCTTTGCTAGTAAGAATACCAGTCATGATTTCATCCTGAGGTTCTTAACTAATTATATCTGCAATTATAATTCTGAGGTTCATTGTGGACATAAACTTTGGAGGGGCACCATCCAACCCACTACACTAAACATCTATGCTATAGATTGCTAAATAGTCCCCAGATCTGTTCTTCCTTTCTTAGTAACATAAACCTTAATTTCTAGTTAGATACAGAGATGTCCAGAATAAAGACTCCATTCGTAACGTCACAGCTAAAAGTATGATCATGTGACTAAGTTCCGTCCAATAAGATGTAATTAGAAGTACAGTGTGAACCCTTAAAGGGAAGGAACTTACTTGTCTTCCCCCTTTCTCCTTCTTGCTTCTTTGAATGTAGACACGGTGAATTGAGCAGCCACTTTGGACTATAACGTAATGACACATGTTGAGGGTGAGAGCCTGGGTCCCTGACGACTTCCTAAAGCTGCTCTACCCTGGACTGTCTCCTATTGGACTTCTGTGTAACAGAGAAAAATACTTATCTCTTGCATAAGTCAATGTTAGTTGGGATTCTTCTGCTACAGATAGCTGGACCTAATCCTAGCAAGTACACCATCTGTCTTCTCTTGTATGATAGATTTGAGATAAACTCAGACTAAAAAATCAGAATTATATTGAGCATTTTAATAAAAATTTGGATGGTTCCAAAGGGATTCAGCCCTTTGTCTCAGGGTCTTATTGTCATTATAACTATATTAACTTAGTGAATAACTTAGTGAAACATTATGGTATACTTATTGGTTTTGTTTCCTTCCTAACCTCCTTCTTATGAGACAAACCAAATAAGACCAATTTCCTGCTGTGCCTCTAGCACTTGGCTGGGCACGATATTGCCAAAATCTAGGTGTATCATTCACAGTGTAGTCTCCTCAGGGTACCACTGCAGTGTGAATAGTGCCCCCTGGGGGTGTGCAATGTGGTGGCTGTACCGCTAGGCTTCATATGCTATGGAGAAATAAAAGTAGAAGATGCCTCCCCTCATTTGAGAAGCAACAATGATCTCATAAGCTTCACAGTGTTTAGTTTTTAAGCTGTATGTCAGTGTCATATTCCTGGAAATAATTGCTCAGGGCTCAATCACAGACAATAGGATTCACTCAACACAGTTTAAGGAAAAAGAGATGACTTACTGGATCCACAGGATGGCCTGGGATGTCCTACAGTAACCAACAGCCCCCAAACCTCATTCTTATAAAACAACCAAGGTTTATTTCTCACTCATGGTACATGAACATCATGGATCGACTAGGGATTCCATTCTGTGGCATCATCATTCCAAGCTATTGGAGCAACCATTTTCCAGAACCCAATCATTGGAAGGACATGGAGGAGGGGCTCTGGTTTGAGCTTCCACAAATGACTCTCAGAACAAGACTGCAGAACCGACAAATTAAGGGTGCTGCTGCCTCTGACATGACTGGGAAGCTGCCGCCATGGCAGCTAACCCTAGGACCACACTGCCTTAGCCACCCTGTTTCTGAGACACTCTGCTAGGCTTTTAAGGTGCCTCATTAACTTCCAAATACCCTCACAGTTAAGGACCAGATACTAGAACCTCAGCTACCACTGCTGCAGGAAAGTCAAAAGCCTCCGGAGAGAACTGACAGATGCATGCTTTCCATCTCACAGTGGTCACTTCCATCTTCCAGTTTTTACTTTGCTGTATCTACTTGGTGGAAGTGAGGTCATATATGGAAAATGAGCTCTAAGGAAGTCTGAAACCTGTAGCTTTGAGCTTTCCAGCCTCGATTGCTCAGTAAAGCACTTGACAAGGGGTTTGGAATGGAGTTGAGTGAGACATTCTCTGTTATCTGCTGCACATACAATACTACTTTGTTCTTTCATACATTCCTCCTACCATTTCTAGGCACAGTATTAGATGGTGGCAGTGGAGGGAAGTTGGGGAGCATGTCAGGGACTGAGATGAAAACAATGGCCTGGTTTTTAATTATGATCTGTGAACATCTTGAGATCAAACTTAGCAATCCACACAACTAAATTTGGAAACAAGTTTGAAATGGAGTTGTGGGAACACATCTTTTTTACACATACCGCAGGAAGTTTCTTTAAAAAAACATCCCAAGTTAAATAATTGAAAATGTGTAGAAATCAAAAGGTTCACACAAGCCCCATTAGCATTCATCGGAGACAGTGTTCCAATTCTTCTTTTTGTTCTCCGCGACCACCACCGATACAGTGAAAAGCATCCCACACCCTACCAGCATCTTTTCAGGGAATTAAACACCTATTATGTGCCTTATTTTCTTTCAGAAATGAAAATTTACTGATTGAAAACCTTTTCATCAAACATTTAATCTCTGATTCTCAATGAGTTCCTTTTTTATTCGCACTTAAACATGATCAAGTCTCTCATTTAAAGAAAAATAATCCTTCCTCTTAACCCCATGTTCCCCTCGAGCACCACCTTCCACCTCTCTGCCCTTCACAGCCACAATTCTGATGTGTGCTTGCCGTGGTGGCTGTCCTCACCTCCCCCTCACTCTCAGCACTGTTCCATGACTCCTTCCCCACCCTTCTGCTCAAACCATCCTTGGAGAGCTCATCACACTTTCCCCAAAATCCAATGGACAATTTTATGCCCTTATTTTTCTTGGTCTCTCAACAGATTCAAAAACAGTTGAACACTTCCTTCTTCTTTTTTATTTAATTTTACTTTATATTGGATTCTAATTGATTTACAATGTTGTGTTAGTTTCAGATGCACAGCAAAGTGATCCAGTTATATATATATACACATATCCATTCTTTTTCAGATTCTTTTCCTGTATGGGTTATTACAGAATACCGAGTAGAGTTCCCTGTCCTATACAGTAGGTCCTTGTTGATGATCTATTTTACATATAGTGGTATATATCTGTTAATCCCAAACTCCTAATTCATCCCTCCCCCACACCTTTCCCCTTTGGTAACCATAAGTTTGTTTTCGAAGTCTGTGAGTCTGTTTCTGTTTTGTAAATAAGTTCATTTGTATCATTTTTTTTACATGCCACAATACTTCTTTCTTTTTGAAATACTCCTTGGCTCTTAAGACCATATATTCCCCTGGTTTTCTTCCTACCTCTTTCGTAGTTTGTCTCCAGTACACTTACAGGTGGAATAAAATGCTAAATGGGACTTGCCCTGGTGTCTCAAATTTAAGCTGAAACCCAAGGCTAGAAACAAGCAACATGTACCTCCAAATTCAGAACAGAAGTATTGATATTATAACTTGCTAAGAGTGGACAGATCTTATCCGGTGCTCAGCTCAACTAGAGAATCGCTAGAGGAAGAGGATGTTTTGGAAGAGAGTGGCTGGCCAAATTGGGAATGCAGCAGCACTTTTTCTCTCCTTCCATAGAGGGGTAAGGGGCAGGCTACCTCATCTCAAGCCAAGTGAGAGAGGCAGTAAGTGAACACTCGGAGAAATTTAGGCTGAGTGCTTTCCACAAATGAACACTGGCCTCTTACTCCCAGCTGAAATGCAAAAACTTCTTGTTTTACTTCTAGGATCATACTAGAGCCAAGCCCAGTTTTATGGAGAGCCTGACATGGGCTTCAAAGAGTTTAAAAGTCTATGTGATAAAGACAGAAACTGCCTGGAAAGGCTCTGTCAGCATAGGGGGCAGGGAGGATGGAGAGAGATACATGGGCAGCCCATGTTACCAGGGTTTGGGATATTTCCTCCAGGCCAACTGGACCATGTGGGGATGTGTCAGTCATTAGGGCTGTTGGAAAATTTTCCAATTCTTCTCTTTATGATACTTCCTCACTCTCCTTCCTCACTCTCCTTCAAGTTAGAGTTGGATAGATACCTAACTTTAGCCCATGAAATGTGGGCAGAAGATATGTGTCACTTCTGGGTAGAAGCTTGAAGAGTCAGCACAGGGTTTGCCATGTTTTTTTCCACCTGACGTGGTGATCACAGAAGCGTGAGTCAAGAGGGAGACTCTATCAGCCTGGGTTCCTGCATGACTACAATAAATAGAGCCCCCTGCTAACCCACAATGGACACCTAGATGAGTGAGAGTAAATTTCTACTGATTGAGGGGCTGTTGTAGCATAACCTGGCCTATCTTGACTAATACAGGAAAGCGGCACAAACTTGCAAGAATCCAACTCAGGAAGGGGGCTGTGTGGGACTTGGTTACCCAGCAGAAAAAAAGATGGCGGTTGAGGGGAATTGTGAGAGTTCATTTGGATAGTGGATTTTCGGAGTTAAGGAAGAACACACTGTAGATATTCCCAGGTGTTTGGGGGAAGATGAGGGATAAGTGTCTTTAGAGAGCTTACAAAGTCCCCACGGGAGGAAGACCATTTTAACATCTGTCATGGGAAAGGGCAGTTGACAGACAACTACAAAAAAATACTTTTGTTATGTTTTCTTTTATCCCACCTTCCTACATTAACCTGGGAGGAGCTAAGAGCAGGAGAGGGGATGGGGGAAGTATGGTGCAAAAAGAGTGAAAGAACAGACCACACGCTTTCTCTACTCCATTACTAGGAAACTGTGTCAGGCTGGAGCTAGCGGAAGAAAGCTTGGACTGTATGAAGCTTTTATCTTTTTGTGGGGGACAGGGGGAGCTAATTGAAGTGTAGTTGATTTACAATGCTGTGTTAGGTTCAGGTGTACAGCAAAGCGCTTCAGAGAGATATATATATTTTTTTCATATTATTTTCCATTATAAGTTATTACAAGGTACTAAGGATAGTTCCCTGTGCTATATAGTAGGTGTTTGTTGGTTATCTATTTTATATATAGTAGTGTGTATACATTAATCCCAATTTCCTAAATGGATGGAAGCTTTTTTTTTTCTGGCTATGCCTTTCAGCTTGTGAGATATTAGTTCCCTGACCAGGGATCAAACCTGGGCCATGACAGTGAAATCACCAAGTCCTGACCACTGGACCACCAGGCAGTTTCTCTGGATGGAAGCTTTTAGATGGGAGTTTTAATTTAAATTGGTCTGGACATTTTAGTATATGAAAATAGGACTGTTTGAGTACAGAGAAGTTGAAAAAAAATGGAATATGCTCAAGATATTGTCCAGGGTGAAATGGTTTGAAGACATTGATGAAAGAAGAATGAAGCTGTTTTCTGAGTATATCCTACCAAGTTCAACCAATTCAATAAACAAGTTCTGATTACTCAAAAACAATCTTAAATGTGGATAATCTTCAGGGTTTTATCTTAGGCCCTCTTCTCACACACTACTTTCATATATTTACATGGCTGAAAATTTACATGGCTGTGCTTTTTCCCAAACCTGTTTTTCAGGCACAGACCACTCTCCGGAGCTACAGAATTGATATACACAGTTTCTTGTTGGGCACTGGCACTCGAATAGATCTTGGGAATGCATACCAACTGGACTCATTAACATGCACCTCGTGCCCTCTTAAGCCACTTCTCCTCAGTGATCCCTTTCTGATTTCAGTGCCCAAGCTGGAACTCTTAACTTTTGCCCCTGCAAATCGCCTAACATCCAATCAATCACCAAGTCCTTTCTGCTCTGCCTCCTAAATATATCTCAAATCTGTTCACTTCTCTCCATCGGCCCTGTAACTACATTGGTCTGAATCATCTTCCATCTCTCATAGGAAGAACTGCAGTGGTCTCCATCTGGACTCTCTGCTTCTAGTCTCACTGGATTCCAATCTATTATTTTCATTGCACCTACAAGTGATCCTTGTAAAATGAATTATTTGTCCAGCAATACGTATCGCACGCCTCTTGTGCACCAGGACCTTTTCTAAGTTCTGGGGAGAGAAGCAGAGCACAAAACAGACAGAGTCCTTGTCCTCATGGAGTTTACATTCTAATGGGAAGAAGGTAGTATTAAACACAATTACCTATAACAGTCTTCAACAAAGGATTTTGAAAGCGATAATTATGTAGTCAAGTACACTTGGAACTTTTCTGCATGTTATGTGTGTGTTATATTACGAGAAATACAACATATTCATTTAGTGGGTTTAGGAGAATTTGTTGGGCCAATAAGAAAAGATACAAGATAAATAGACTATAAATTGTTTACGTTTTTGCAATCACATAATTGAGATAAACTCAGAGTAGGAATTTGACAGCACGGAGCAGGAGGTCCTGCTCAGGCTCAGCTGCACAGGGACAATTCCCAGTCGCCTCTGTCACAGGCCTTGTATCCCCCTCACCCCTCCCATATTAATTAATGACAGCTTACTGAGAAGAACCACATGCAAGTGACATAAACTATCATTAGGGTGGAGTTATCTCCAGAATTTCTAGGCACTGAAGACCTGTTATATCTCCCACAGATTTGATTGTATCTAGTGTAAACAGACTAGGTCTTTTTAAATCTACTGTTCTGCCTGGTAGCATCACTTCCTAGAAGGAACCTTGGATTAGAAGACAGAAAAGCTTACTATCCTGATAGCTTTTTTTTTTTTTTTGCTCAAAACATAGCAGGTATTTATTAACATTCATTTCCCCATTAGTTTTTCTTTTTTTCTCATCTTCCACCCTACTTTTTTTTTTGGTACCTCTTTATTGGAGTATAATTGCTTTACAATGTTGTGTTAGTTTCTGCTGTACAACAAAGTGAATCAGATATAGGTATACATACATATATATATATATATATATATATATATATATATATCCCCATATCCCCTCCCTCTTGAGCCTCCCTCCTACCCTCCCTATCCTACCCCTCTAGGTGGTCACAAAGCACCGAGCTGATCTCCCTGTGCTATGCAGCAGCTTCCCACTAGCTATCTATTTTACATTTAGTAGTGCTTATATGTCAGTGTTACTCTCTCACTTCATTCCAGCCTCCCTTTCCCTGCCGTGTCCTCAAGTCCGTTCTCAACATCTGCATCTTTATTCCTGCCTTACCAATAGGTTCATCAGTACTATTTTTCTAGATTCCATATGTATGTGTTAGCTTATAGTATTTGTTTTTCTCTTTCTGACTTCCTTCACTCTGTACGACAGACTCTAGGTCCATCCACCTCACTACAGATAACTCAATTTCGTTCCTTTTTATGGCTGAATAATATTCCATTGTATATATGTGCCACATCTTCTTTATCCATTCATCTGTCGATGGACATTTAGGTTGTTTCCATGTCCTGGCTGGCTATTGTAAATAGTTCTGCAATGAACATTGTGGTACATGTATCATTTTGAATTACGGTTTTCTCAGGGTATATGCCCAGTAGTGGGATTGCTGGGTCGTATGGTAGTTCTATTTTTAGTTTTTTAAGGAATCTCCATACTGTTCTCCATAGTGGCTGAACCAATTTACATTCCCACCAACAGTGCAGCAGGGTTCCCTTTTCTCCACATCCTCTCTAGCATTTATTGTTTCTATATGTTTTGATGATGGCCATTCTGACCAGTGTGAGGTGATACCTCACTGTGGTTTTGATTTGCATTTCTCTAATGATTAGTGATGTTGAGCATGTTTTCATGTGTTTGTTGGCAATCTGTATATATTCTCTGGAGAAATGTCTATTTAGGTTTTCCGCCCATTTTTGGATTGGGTTGTTTGTTTATTTTGATACTGAGCTGCATGAGCTCCTTGTATATTTTGGAGATTAATCCTTTGTCAGTTGCTTCATTTGCAAATATTTTCTCCCATTCAGAGGGTTGTCTTTTTGTCTTGCTTATGGTTTCCTTTGCTGTGCAAAAGCTTTGAAGTTTCATTAGGTCCCATTTGTTTATTTTTGGTTTTATTTCCATTTCTCTAGGAGGTGGGTCAAAAAGGATCTTGCTGTGGTTTATGTCCTAGAGTGTTCTGCCTATGTTTTCCTCTAAGAGTTTCATAGTGTCTGGCCTTACATTTAGGTCTTTCATCCATTTTGAGTGTATTTTTGTGTATGGTGTTAGTAAGCTTGGGTTGCAAATTGATATCTTGATGCCTCATTGCCTTCACAGCTGGCGCAAGCCCAAGAAGTGTCAAGCTTCCCCAAGGGGAGTAAGGAAGATCTCATAATAGACTAGGTTTGCTACAGCAACCAATAACCTCCAAATTTTAGTGGCTCAACGCATACAATAACAAATACACGTATTTGTTATTCACACTAAGCCTGTTGTAAAGCAGACAAAGACACGCTCTGTTGTACAAAGTCAATCAAGGCCCCAGGTGGTGGAGGTTCTACCATCTAGAATGTTGTTGGCCCCCTTGTTCACCCTTCATTAGCGTCTACTAGCTATACAGCCTAGATTATTTAAAGGGGATCCAGGAAGCAAAGCCTTTCATATGCTCAGGTAGGAAAGCAGTAGTGGATTTTGGTAAGCATTAGGGAGTCTTCTACCTGAGCGCACAGTCACTTTGTTCAGAAAGCCTTTTCTTACCAACATTCACCAGTTTCCAGGTAAGATGTTGCTTTGCTGTGTTTCCATAGTACTTTTACATCCTCTGACGTTATCAGCAGTAGTTCCCCCTTATCCACAGTTTCACTTTCCACAGTTTCAGTCACCCACGGTCTGAAAATATTAAATGGAAGATTCCAGAAATAAATAATCCATAAATTTTCAATTGTGTGCCATTCTTCATAGTGTGAATGAGATCTCCAGCCGTCCTGCTCCATCACATCTACGACGTGCCTCATCCCTTTGTCTAGCAGATGCTGCCTGTTAATCCTTCAGTAGCCATCTCAGGTATCAGATCAACTGTTTGCAGGATCTCAGCGATTATGTTCAAGTAACACTTATTTTACTGCATCTTGGCCCCAAAGCACAAGAGTAGTACAGCCGGCTGTTTGGATGTACTAAAGGGTAGCCGTAAGGTCTTCCATTAAGCGGAAAGGTGAAAGTTCTCGACTTAATGAGGAAAGAAAAAAAATGTACGCTGCGGTTGCTAAGCTCTATGACAGGAGCAAATCTTCTCTCCATGAAATTGTGAAGTAGAAAAAGAAATTCATGCTAGTTTTGCTGTTGTACCTTACACAGCAAAAGTTGCAGCCACAGTGCCTGATGAGAGCTTGGTTAAGATGGAAAAGGCATTAAATTTGTACAATAAGATGTTTTGAGAGAGAAAGACCACATTCACATAACTTTTACTACAGTGTATTGTTAAAATTGTTCTATTTTATTATTAGTTATTGTCATTAATCTCTTCCTGTGCCTAACTTAGAAATTAAGCTTTATCATAGGTATGTATTTATAGGAAAAAAACAGTATATAAAAGGTTTGGTTCTATCCACAGTTTCAACATCCACTGGGGGGTCTTGGAATGTAACCCCCATGGACAAGGGGGGCAACCGAACATATTATTTTACTTCTTGTTTAATTGTCATCTTAAAAGAAAATAATAAAATAAAATAAATTGTCTTCTTGCCTTCTTAGATCTTGTCCTCACCTACCCCCCTCATAAAACACACTTGCCCTTCTACTTCACCTGGCTAACTCATATTTATTCGGTAGGTGTTAGTGAAAACGACTTTCATTGGTCACGGGAAAAAGATATAATGTGAACCATAGTTCACATTAACCATAGTTTTTCACCTTACAAAATTTTTAAGTAAGGGAATTAGGGCTCCTCGGAAGGTATCTGATACCAGATCTCAGAGGAGGAAAGAGCAAAGAAGAGTCAAATACATCTTGTTGACAAAAACTGAAGATTTTTTTTTGTTAATACCTAAGTAAATGTTAACAATAGTACAGAAAGGAGAGATTAGTCACTGGGCAAAGGTGATAAATTTGGCATAAAAAATGACCATAGTAATTGGAAGATATTGAGTCTGTCAAAGGAGACATGAGTCCATGGTAATTTTCAAAAGGTAGAAGTGATTTAAAAAAATCTGCTAAAAGGATGGTTTGAGATTTTTAAAATATTTATTTATTGAACGAATGAATGAGTTGTATTTTGATTAAAATAGAAAATGGTCATTAACATGAAAATAAGCAGTTGCAACTCAGAGAATGTGTTTACTCGTTGTATTAAAAAAAACACAAGAATTTTTAACCTTTGTATCAGACTTATAAAAAAAATTGATTTAAGCTGTAGCAGAGGGATTTGTATATTCAAAGAAGAAATTCCTGGCTGTGCTCATTGTTAAACACTAGAGTGAGGTTGTTGACTCTTTCTTGGGAAGCTTTTTCCTCTCTGGGTGTTTATGTACAATTCTGCCGGAAGGCAGGAGAATACAGCACAGCTGATTTCCTAAAACTCCTTCAGGCGTTCGGCTCTCTAAGGTGGTCATTATGAGGCAGATATAGATATGCTTGTGCTGTGTTAGACTCAATTCAGTGAAAACTTGGGTGAGCTTTGTGAATGGACATTCCATAAGTGAAATATTTACAGTTGCATTAAGTATGCATTTGCATCAAAGATGTAGGTTCCTGTAATTATGAGCACCTGGGAAACTCTTCAACGGTATGTATGGAATTAGCACTAACCTACTTTACTGAGGTTTTCTTTGTCATGCCTTATCTTGGAATCTTTTTCTGTGAAAGAAATGAGTTCGCCAGCTGAAAAGTATATTAGGAAAAAGGTCTGTGCTCATGTGAAAACTATTCTAGAATCGTACAACTTCAAAGGTTGGGTTTCTCTTGCTGGATGAAGAAAAGCAAAACGCTGCCCATAAATGGACAATTGAGTACAAAAGCAGAAGGGGTAATGAAATATTACAACCAAAAAAGAAATGGAAGAGCTGGCAAGAGAGCTGGAATACAGCAAAATGGAGGGATGTAAAATTAGCTGAAAACAGAGGCAGTTGTAGAAAAACTCCTTTGAGTGGGTAGCTCAAATGCTAATGATTCTGATAAAAATCCAGGCTTTGACTAGAGAAAACTAGGTATTTAGATCCAGCAATATACTGGGGAAGGTATGGGGAGAACTAACTTGAAAACCGCACCTCAGTTGGCTCAGAGGGGAGGTGGAAATGTAGAATCTGTGAAAGAAAGTTTAATTTTTTTTTTAAAGCTGTCTGCTAAATGAGACCAGATAATTTATGCATTGACGATGTGAAGCACTTGTTAGCTTGGCTTCAAAAGCAATAATTGTCCAAGGACTGTAATCCATTACTAATCAGTGATAAAGGCTGTTGTCAGGACTGAGCTAATTAGATACGGTCTTAAAAGTGTGTTTGAATGCCAAATTCCAGTATAGATTGACAAACATAGCATGGAAATGTGCCAGGGGCAGGGGATTAAAGGAATAAAACTGAAGTGAATTAAACAACATGGCAGAAGAATAAAACAGAAGGATGAACATATATCAAAGTTTGTAGGGAGTTCTAAACATATCAAAATTGAACAATTTGTCTCAGTTTGGGTCCTCCAAGAAGCAAGACCCCAAAATAGAATGAGATAGGAAGGAAATGTATTGAGGAAGGAGGGTCTTGTAGAAGGAGCCCCAGACTGCAGCGCAGCGCGGCGGATGGCAAGCGCCCTAGCCAAGGCTGCCCGTTGGAGCAGTAATGTGCTGGGGAGAAAGGGCCCAGCTCTAGTAGTGCCGCTGTGCTCAGGCATTAGCTGGGAGCAGCCCGCGGGGAACCTGGCTTGAGAGTGAATGCTGTGCCCATTCACAAAAGGCAGCAGCTAGGACTTCCCTGGTGGCGCAGTGGTTGAGAGTCCGCCTGCCGATGCGGGGGACACGGGTTTGTGACCTGGTCCGGGAAGATCCCACATGCCGCGGAGCGGCTGGGCCCATGAGCCATGGCCGCTGAGCCTGCGCGTCCCAAGCCTGTGCTCCGCAACGGGAGAGGCCAGAGCAGTGAGAGGCCCGCGTCCTTACAGCACGTTGTTTGGAAGGGAGATCTGAGTGGCAGACATGCATAGCTGCTCTGGCCTACCCCTCACGCCTCACAGCTACACTTTTCCACATGTTTGGGGAACAGCTCTTCCACGGCTCCTGTGAGCCTCTCTTCCTGCGATGAAACTTTCAAGAGGGAGATTAGGGGGATAAACCATACCCCAAGATGCTGTAGCTGATTTCAGCTGGAACTGGTATTCCCAGTCTCCCCACTCCCTCTGAATTCCCCTCACCCTCAACTCATCTCTGTTGTTCCTGGTGGCTTATCTGATGGTATGACCCAAACCTTCATTCCTGAGGGAATTGATTCTGTGGAAATCATACCTTCTCAGGCCAACATTGCTACACATGTCCATTCACGTTTCTAGTGGTCAAGAAATTTATCAACAGGCATCTAAATGGATCACCTTGTTGAAATGCAGCCTACTTCCTCCGGTTGTTCTGAGTCTGCTACCCTGGTGAAGATGGTGATTTCTCTTCTTGCCTGCTGGTTACTGGATACAAGGAGTCCAAATGCTCAGGCAGCAGCCGTGGCCTGTAATTAAGTCGAACCATGGCTGTCCCCCTGGCAAGAGTATGCTTGAGAACCTCACCCCCTCTGAGGTCAGAGTTGTAGGGACAGGAAGCAAAATGTCCTCCAGTGTCATAGAGAGTAATGATAAGTGGACCACAACTGCCTCTACCCTTGGATTCCTGTGCCTGTATATTCTTTCATTTGGAGACCCAGTGGCACATAGGGGTCTCTGATTTAATGTATATACTGTATCCTGAATGAAGTCACCTACCCTTGCAGAGTATCGCCTTTGAGACTGTATTTCAGCTGTGCTTTAGTCAGCTGTTCCAACATTCTATCAGGCTGGCTACTTAATGATGATGAGAGATCACTGGCTTCCATGGTCAAGGGCCCAGTCTTGCAGCTCCTTCACTGTGAAATGGGTTCCCCGGCCAGATGCTATGCAGTGTGGAAATTCATGCCCACGAGTCAAGCACTGTGTATGCTCTTGGATAGTGAGGCTCTTCAGGCAGAAGATGCAAACCCAGGCCGAGAATAGGTATCTATTGCTGCGAGGATGAACTGCTGCCATTTCCTGAACAGATGAGCTCAAGGACACCAAGTGGCCGTTGGTCTCCCTGAGGACTAGTGCCAGATCAGGACTCGGTGTTGTCCTCTGTTGCTGATAGGTTGGATATTCTGAGGCAGCAGTAGTTAGACTGACCTTAGCAAGTAGATATTCATGCTGTGTGGGCCCCTACATAGACACCATCTTTGATACCATAGCAATTTTATTCATGTGCCCGTTGTGTCACCTCTGGGATGGCCAATGATGAAAGCTGGCTGACATTGACTAGTCAAGTAATTTTAACTTGTTGGTTCTTCAGTGCCTTTCCAGGGTAGATGCTCTCTGCTGAGTATTGCAAGACAAAAATCTTCACACTTCATGTCCATTCCCATATGTTTGTCCACATGTTTCCACTGCAGACCTCATCTCTCAAATTCCAGGAGTAGGAATGTTTGAGCTACAGGCTATACTTGCTGCAAAGCTCTTTTATGCTCCAGTTTCTCCTCAAAGCTGACAGCCTTCCATGTCACGAGGTCTACAGGCTGGAATATAATTAATACACTTCCAGTATTAGGTATAGAGCAGTTTGCCTCCTGAGCCCAAAGAAATCCACCAGGTGTTGTGCTTCCTCGTTTGCTCCAGGAGATATAAGGTGCGGCATTTGTCTTTTACTTTAGAGGAGATGTCCTGGCTTGCCCCTGGTCAAGGAACTCAAAAACTTTCCTGAAGTGGCAGGTCCCTGAAGCTATATGAGTTTTTATCTCCCACCTTATGATGCTCACATACCTTACCAAGGCCTCCAGCACAAAACCCAACTTTTACTTGTCCTGCCAGATCAGCATCATACCACTAATGCTTTGGATCAATGTGATGATATAGACTCTTTGAACTATGTTATGACAGAGTCCGGAGAGTTAACACAGCCCTGAAGCAAAACCATAAGTGAATCTTGTTGTCCATTCCATGTCAAAGTGAACTATTTCTAATCCTTTTTTTCTGATCGGTATAGAAAAGAATGCAATCAGATCAGTAGCTGCATATGACACAATTGAGGGCTTCACGATCAGCTTTACCATCAACAAGTCTGGCACAGCAACTGCAATGAAGCTACTACTTGGTTGAGATTATGGAAATCTGTAGTCATTCTCCAGGATCCATGTGGTTTCTGTAGGTGTCAGACTGGTGAATTAAATAGAGATAGGATATGGACTACCACCATGCATCCTTTAAATCTTTAATGGTGATTGTATTAGTCGGGGTTCTCCAGAGTAACAGAACCAAGAGAAAATCGATAGATGATGATAGATAGATAGATAGATACATACATACATACATACATACATAGATGGTAGACTTATTTTTAATAAATATATTTTAATAAGTACATTTTAAAATTAATTTTTAAAAAAAATTTAAGAGATTTCTTTGGCTCATGTGATTGTGGAGGCTTGGAAATCCAAAATCTGATGGAGGAGCTCAGCAGGCTGAAGACTCAGGACCAAGTTCTAGTCCAAAGGCAGTCAGCTGACAAACCAAGAAGAGCAGATGTTACAGAGGAAGTCCAGAGGCAGTCCACCGGCATAATTCCCGCTTGCTCAGGGGAGATCAGCTTTTTGCTCTACCATCAGTTTTCAACTGATTGGATGCAGCCCATCCACATTATGGAGGGCAATCACCTCTGCTTAAGCCTACTGATTTAAATCGAAATCTTATCCAAAAATACCCTGACAGAAATATCTAGAATAATGTTTGACCAAGTATCCAGGCACCACAGCCCAGCCAAGTTGACACATAAAGCTAACCATCTCAGTGGTACTGATCTCCTCTACCTCCGTTTCTGGAATGCAATATTATTTTTGATTCACTATCCTTGGCTTGGGAAAGTAGTAGTTTCAGAGGCTTTCTTTTGGCTTTCCCCAATATAATGGTTCTTACCCAGCTAGCCAAGTTCCTAAGTGAGTCAAACTGCCATGAATGTGAACCTTCATTTTTCACCAAGATGGGTGAAATGATCCTCAACTGAGTTCACGGACCCAGTGGACCCACCGTAAGCTGGACTTCAGCCAGACTGCTTATGTTACTGGGTCCCAACTCTAACAGGGGATCCTGAGGACACTTTAGGCTTTCTGGTATCAATGTCAGCTTTGAAAATATGTTCAAAGTCCTCAATATGTGTGGTTTTCCTTTTTCAAGTGTGTAGTCATCCACGTATATGGCTGTAGGTCCCTTTAGGGTGGGACTGGGGAAACCCTTATAGGTAATACTTGTCATGGTCTTGCAGGCTTCTTCCCCCTTGAGACACAACCATCTCTCAGTCACTGCATTCTGGGTCTGAAAATTGTCTCAGGTCCAGAAACTGAGTAATGAATCATGAATTTTTATTGGGGCAACTACCCTTATCCTCCTGTTTTTCTGTTCTTGCCTGTTTCTGATTATAGATGTTAAATGGCACTCTCATTGCTTGCACTTCTATTTTGCCCTTAAGGATGCCAGATTCTGTTAGCCATTTCTGTACCTTCCTGTTGGTCAGGCCCCCTTAACCACCAGCTATTCCAGTCTTGCTGATAGTTATAATAATGGTTGCCCCCTGGCTTCTATTGGCTTTTCTGTTATTTTGGAGCGCGATCATCCCTGTTGCTATTAACAAGCTCAAATTTGTGACAGCTTCATCCCTGGCCTGTATGGAGAGCCACCACTGAGCTTTTAATGATGCTGATGTCTCTCTCACCAGTGCATTCCTGATGGCCTTGGAGGACGATGTGTTCTCTGGGCTCTGCTGTGGAAACATAATCTTCTGATGAGTCCTCTGGTCTCACGCTATGAATCCATTATGATTCACCCCTTCCCACAGCCTTTTTATTCCTTCCTCTACTATCTGCCATGGCAACTCAGGCATTTCCACGTCAGCATGGCCACCACCTTTTCTGGGCTTCTAAGAGCCAGACTTCCCTACAGTGAGTTTGCCCCATCCCCTGGGCAGAGGAGGTTCCTTGTAACGGTGTCAAATCCCATTTTCCTAGAAAATGTTCCAGGTCAAACAGGCGCTCTGTCTCTCACACTGTGCCTGTTACTGTGTCATTACTTCTCAGTTTCTCATTAACGCTCCATAGGGCATCAGTATAACTTTGGAATAACCAGCCAACATCACTATACTTGTAGGCATTATTCTCCCCATATCTTTCAAATGCCTTCAAACTAGCAAAGCTGTTCCCCTCTCCCAGGACACACTCCCAGGTCATCACCAGTAACATCTTCGGCAATTGTGGGGCTGCCTTTTGCCAAGGACTACCCATTCCCCACACTGCACCCAGGATGAGGTCCTACTTGCAGGCCAAGTATGAGTAAACAGTCCTCAAACCTAATTTTATTGCCTGCTTTCTTGGGCCATGTTTTACTGACTGTGTCAGTTAGGTTTCCTGCATAGCAGACACTAAGCCAAAATTAGCTGTGCAAAAGATGTATTGGGGCAACATCTGTGAGGCATAAAGGGGAGGGGAACAAGAGTAGGTAGGGAGAGATTTGAAACCACAAAGCAAGTCAGACACTTGTGAAAGGAGAGAGGGAAGGAGAGAAGATTGGGTAGGAAGAGCCCCAGGCTGCCACTGTACAGCTCTGAGAAAGTCTTGGCCAGGTGATTGGGGCGTCCGGGGCAAAGACTACCCACTAGAGGAATCTGTAGGAAGCAGAAATGGCCTGGCTACAGTACCCCACTGCGTTTAGTCATTGGCTGGGAGACTTCTGGAGAGGAAAATGGCCTCAGGGGGAATGCTGCAGACCTGGAGGTGCAGTGGCTAGCTGGAAGTTGTCAGCCAGCTACAGTTCACACACTAATTGAAGGGAGAGCTGAGTGGCACACCTCCACAATCAAGTCTAAGTGGCAGGAGCAGGAAGAAAAGAAGCCAAGGCCAGGAGGCCACATGGAAAATAGAACGGGAGCCTACCAAGGGGCTTAGTGGATAAGCATGGGCGTGTGCAAATTTACCTTTGTTTACATATATATGGGTTTGGTGGGCTGGTTAATGTTACCATAGGCATGAATGAGTCCATGCAAGTATACAGGCTGCCATGGGAAATGAGCATTGACAAGGAAGGAGACAAAAAAATCTATGAAAAGCAGACATAAAAATTAAGAAGCTGTAGCTTTATGGGACCATTTAATACAGGAGGAAATCATCCTATAATCTTCAGTATGCCTAGAGGGCAATCACTCTATTATTGAAATCATCACAAAAAGGATAATTCATGTTGAATATCATCTGTTTTATGAAGTAAATATGTACTCCTTTAATACATACACATGTACTTTAATAAGATTTTCAACAAAAGGAATTTTTAAATGTCACTTACTTAAATGGTAAGTTCCTTCATTCTACACAAAAACTTAATAATAATTTTAAAAGATTTATTTCCCTGCCAGATAGCTGGGTTATACTTTATATATATTATCTTTCAAATATTCATGCTGCCTGTTTCATGGTTTTTTCTATAATTTTATAGCAACCATTTTTTAAAATTACATTTTTGACAGAAAGTATACTACTTCCTTAGGCTTCCATAATTCAGCAAGCAGAGTGCCAAAAGAATCTTAACTTCAACGGCAACGAATACAATTCTTTTTGTATTATTTAATACAATTCAAGGTTCAAGGGAAATGTTTGTAGTTTACATACTAACAACTTTCAAATGATCTTTCATAATTTTGAAATAAAAATAAATCTAAATTATAGTAAGAGTTTATAAATATTTTAAAGATATGTTTAGACGTAACAGAAGGAAAGTTTATAAATGATATTTTGTGGCTATATTAAAACTAAGAAAAGTAATTTGTATTAAGTAACATCATTTATCTGTAGGTACTCATAGGCACTGTTTTCTTTATTTTAAAAAAATATTATTTTTTAATAAATTTAATTAATTATTTATTTATTTTTGGCTGTGTTGGGTCTTCGTGGCTGCACGCAGGCTTTCTCTAGTAGTGGCGAGCACGGGCTACTCTTTGTTGTGATGCGCGGGCTTCTCATTGCAGTTGCTTCTCTTGTTGCGGAGTGTGGGCTCTAAATGCGCAGGCTCAGTAGTTGTGGCTCGTGGGCTCTAGAGCGCAGGCTTGGTAGTTGTGGCGCACGAGCTTAGTTGCTCCGTGGCATGTGGGATCTTCCTGGACCAGGGCTCGAACCCGTGACCCCTGCATTGGCAGGTGGATTTTTAACCACTGCGCCACCAGGGAAGTCCTGCCACTGTTTTATGGCATAAAGTTAGATATGAGGCTATTACTTGCAGTTAAATTTGAAGTAGAAGCATTAATCTCTCTGTTATCATCAGCACTACCATCATCTGATCCATTTTCCTCATCGTTATTACCATTATTACATATTTATATATGAGTAATAGTATTTATAGTACTACCACTATTATTCCTGTCTCAATACTTTCATGTTCCTCTCGGTGGCTACTCTAAATCTGAATGCAGTAAGAAAAGCACAGAATTTGGAGACAGATCTGGGGTGAGTTCTAAATTTGCCTAATATCAGCTGTATGACTTAAATTCACTATGTCAGTTCCCTATTGTATGACACAGGGACAATAATACCAACTCCAAAGAGTGGCTGTGAGAATTAAATATATGTAAATCACCTGTGTGGACTATAAATTTTTTTTTTTTTTTTTTTTTTTTTTTTTTTTTTTTTGCAGTACGCGGGCCTCTCCCGCTGCAGAGCACAGGCTCCAGACTAGCTCCTCTAGAGTTCATTTTCAATCTGTTTTGTTTTCTTCTTTCTGATTTGGGGTTTCTTTTACAGCTGGTGTGTCATGAAATGCAAGGTCAGTAGCAGAAAGCAGTGAGTTGTGAGCAGGTTCAGCTTGTGATCCAAGAAGGAAGTCAAAAAACAACCAAAAAACAAGTCAATACTGTGAAGACAAGGAGCCGAGGAGGGGGTGTGGTAGAAGCTATAAGGGAGAGCTGGTGCTAGAGAATGATTCAGGAGCTAGAGAATGGCCTAAGGTAACTGGAGATAGGAATATGGGGAGCTATACCTAACGTAATCCAACTATTTTTGCCTGATACCTTTTTCATTTTTACCTGCCTCTCTTTTCTTGGGCTGGGCACATAAGTAATATAAGCAGAGTCTAACAGGACTACCAAGAACCTTCCACTGTTTTTCCTTCTGGCCTTTGAATGTTGTTCCCTGAGGTCCTATTTCTTGGACTTCTCTTTCAGTCTGTACACTCGGCCTGAGTGATCTCATCCAGCCTGGTTTTTTTTTTTTTTTTTTTTTTGGCGGTACGTGGGGCTCTCACCGCTGCAGCCTCTCCCGCTGCGGAGCACAGGCTCTGGACGTGCAGGCTCAGCGGCCATGGCTCACGGGCCCAGCCGCTCCGCGGCGTGTGGGATCCTCCTGGACCGGGGCACGAACCCGCGTCCCCTGCATCGGCAGGCGGATCCCCCACCACTGCGCTACCAGGGAAGCCCCCAGCCTCAGTTTTAAACTACTTAGTTCTCTTACAAGTGTTAGTCTGTCGACTGGCTTTTTTATCTATATGTCTAAATCGAGCTTATCTTTATTTCCTAAACTGTTCCCTCTTTCAGCTGCAGTATCACCCCCATCTAATTTCTCATATTAGAAAGCATGCTATTCTTAACTTCTTTCTCTTTGCCAACATCCAATGAGACACCAAGATTTTAAAAAATAATTAATAATTATTTATTATTATTATGGCTGCCTTTTTATCTAGCCCTTGAGTTAAGCACTCTACTAAGCCCTTTATGTATATTACCTCATATAATCCTTGTGATGGCCTTTAAGAATAGCCTTATGGGGGGCTGTTATTATCTCTGTTTTAGAGATGAAGAGCCGGAGGCTTGGCATATTTGAATTGTTCTCTCATGCTTTAAATAGCTCACTCTAGTTACACAGAATTGAATCCAGGTATTTTAACTCCAGATCCTGCTCTCTCCGTCGCTGGATCCTGCTTCTACTTTGCTCCACTGTGTTTCTCTCAGAAAAGTCTTATAAATCCAGCCCCTTCTCCAGCTACAATTACACCAGTTTACATACCTGGGCTCCAAAGCTGATGGATTTTGCATTGGAATCCTGGGGTCCCTGCCTACTGTGTGACTTTGGACAGGTGACCCTCTCTGCCTTTCATTCCTCATTAATTAATAGGTATGTACTACCTATATCACAAGTTGATTATTGGTTTTAAAATTAAAAAATAGAAAGGAAAAAAGAATAAAAGCTTAGGTAACCCATGTAAAGCTCTATACGCTTAATACACATAGGTCACTTAGGTAACCTATGGAAAGCTTAATCCACTTGTTATTGTTATTATTATTCTCCAATATAAGCCCTCAAATGTTTTCACTTTGTCTCAAAAGATTTCCAGTTGCTCTCCCCGACATAAGACCTGCTAAATTCATTCTCTCCTTTATTGTCAGAATTATTTTTTAAAAAGCTAAGTCTGATCATGTAATTTCCCTGCTTAAGAGCCTCTGATACTCCTCTTCTACATGAGATTGCCTTTTTTGCCATACTAAAGCAGTGACTTGAAATCAGATTTAAAAATAGACAGAAATAACCACCAATAATTTTGAAAATAAAGGCAAAAGCGAGCACATAGCTCCTGTTTTAAGAACAAGGTAATTATGTAGCTCATGATAATTACCTGTGGGCATTGGTAAATACGTTGCATCTTGATAATTGTACTCCACTGCAGGTTCAGATTAGAATGTTCCTTAAATTTACCACAGAAGGTGCTATTTAAAGTCAGGCTAAAACCTGGAATGAGAGGAACTCTTTGGAATTATAGCAGCATTTCCAAATCTTTGCAATTTCCATCTGTTTCTTTTATGTGCCACTAATAATCAATTCAGTTAAATAATTAAAAATCAACAGATTCTATTACTTCCCTGAATTTCTGGCAAACAATTGAGTCAAAGTAATGAGGAAAGATAGTTGATTTGAAACCTGGAGCAGCGTTTATCAAAATATCAGTTAGGACTCATTAGTGGCACATGAAATCAATTTAGTGTCACCTGCCCCCCCCCCCCAGCAATTTTGTAAAAAATGGAATAGAATACAATTAAAAAAATACTACAGGGGCTTCCCTGGTGGCGCAGCGGTTGAGAGTCTGCCTGCCGATGCAGGGGACACAGGTTCGTGCCCCGGTCCGGGAAGATCCCACATGCCGCGGAGCGGCTCTGCCTGCTGAGCCTGCGCGTCCAGAGCCTGTGCTCCGCAATGGGAGAGGCCACAACAGTGAGAGGCCCGCGTACCGCAAAAAAAAAAAAAAAAAAAAAATACTACAGTATGCTGCATCATGGAAGGGTATATTGTTCTGTGAAATCTCTGTTTCAGTTGTATGTATGTATGTTTACTGGCTTGTAATATAAAATATATTTCCCACTATGGTATATATTTCCTACTGGTTTGGGTCAAAAAAGTTTTAAAGCCACCACCTTACAGGACACAGTAATATCGTTCAAGGAGTGGAATCAATTCCAAGTAGCCACTTAATAAAGTTGGTTTAATAACATGATAACATTGAAATCATATCCCACTTGGGACAAAAAAAAAAAAACAATTACATAATTATAATCCCAAGAGCATCATCAACACCTGATTCATTCACCAGACTTGGCTTCAAATAATTTTAAGTAGTTCAAAAAATCAAACCCATCTCTAAGTGGTGAACATTCATTACCACAGAAACTATGCAAAAGTATTTTCCATAACTTCTGAAGTCAATACCAAAAAAGCAATTTGAGAAATATTTTCAGCAAAAGCAAAATCACTAAAATCAGACCCAGATCACTGTTTTCCAGCTGCTCCTGATGTTTTTTTGCATATTTATCACATTTAATTATAATTCTTGTATAATTTTTCCGAACAAGACTGAGCCCCTATCATACAGAAACTTTATTTTATTATTGCTGTGTTCTTAGTGCCTTTATATATATTGTCCAGCACACAAGAGACATCTCAAAACGTTTGTCAAGAAAACGGTACTCATTTAGATAAATATATGTTCTCAGACTTAATGACTGACTCAAGGTCAGAGCATATGCTAAGCCTATTCATGCTTCTTGCCCACTTTAAAGAATATACTTCTCAAAGTCTCTCAGCTCTACAAAACAGCGCTTGATTGGAGCTCACATCTCATAACTTTTATTTTTTTATTTCTTATTTTTATTTATTTTTATTCTTTGCTGTACGCGGGCCTCTCACTGTTGTGGCTTCTCCTGTTGCGGAGCACAGGCTCCGGACGCGCAGGCTCAGTGGCCATGGCTCACAAGCCCAGCCGCTCCACGGCATGTGGGATCTTCCCGGACCGGGGCACAAACCCCTGTCCCCTGCATCGGCAGGCGGACTCTCAACCACTGCGCCACCAGGGAAGCCCACAACTCATAACTTTTAATCAAAGGAATAAAATTTAGGAATTCCCTGGCCATCCAGTGGTTAGTACTCTGCACTCTCACTACCAAGGGACTGGGTTCAACAGTCCCTGGTGGGGGAGCTAAGGTCCCACAAGGAACAAAATTTAAAACCAAAATAAGACATTATTTTGGGACTTCCCTGGTGGCACAGTGGTTGAGAATCCACCTCCCAATGCAGGGGACACGGGTTCAATCCCCGGTCTGGTAAGATCCCACATGCCGTAGAGCAACTAAGCCCGTGAGCCACAACTACTGAGCCCGCGTGCCACGACTACTGAAGTCCTCGAGCCTAGAGCCTGTGCTCCTCAACGAGAGAAGCCACCACAATGAGAAGTGTGCACACAGCAACAAAGACCCAACACAGCCAAAAATAAAATAAAATTTAAAAAAAGATATTATTTTGATATCAAATTATCATGGATGCAAGCAGGGAAACAAGCAATGTTTGTGATGGGGAAAACTGAGGAAGGTAGTTTGGAAATACACATCAAAAATCTTCATATATACTTTTTCTTGTGAAGACATTTTGCTTCTAGTTCTTTATGGAAGAATTACAAATACGCAAATATGGACACAAGGGTATTAATCTCAGTGTGGTGTACAATAAAGATGTCTAATACTAGGCAATTAGTTATGTAAATTATGGTAATTATCACAATACAATAATATGCAGCCATGAAAAATAATGATGTTCAGTTATTTGGCATAGAAAGAGGCTCTGAAAATATGCTGTAAAAAGCAAGTAATAAAGCTGTGCACTGTAGAATATCATTTACATTTTTTTATGAGATGAAACTCATGTGACATAATTAACCATTTTACACTGAACTATTCAGTGTCTACTTAGTCTACTTTCACAATATTGGGCAACTGCCACCTCTGTCCAATTCCAAAACATTTTCATCACCCCAAAACGAAACCTGTATCCATTAGGCAGGTGCTTCCCATTCCCCCCTCCCCCAATCCCTGGTAACTACCAGCCTATGTTCTGTCTCTATGGATTTACTTATTTGCGAATATTTCATGTAAATGGAATCATGTAACACGTGACCTTTTGTGTCTGATTTCTTTCATTTAGCATAATGTTTTGGAGATTTATCCACCTTGTATCAGTACTTGATTTTTTTTTTATATATAGCTGAACAATACTCCATTGTATGCGTATACTATAGTTTATTCATTGGTAGATGGACCTTTCAGGTGGTTTCTACCCTTTGGCTATTGACAATAGTGCTCGTATGAACATGGGTGCAGTGCAGAATCATTTTAATGATAACAAGTATCTGTTGGCAGAGAATAAGTGCAGGAATATCAGCAGTCATTATTTTGTGATGGAGAGGTGACAGATGAGTCTTTTTACGTTATGAAGAGCGTTGGGCTTTAGAATTAAGCAACCTGCCTCTATTTCTTCACTTGTAAAGTGAAGAAAATAAAAACTACCTAATTGAATTATTGTGAAGAGTAAATGAAACATTTGTAATGTACTTAGAAGTACATGGGGGCACAAGGTAGGTACTGAATACATAGTATGTTTTTTAAAAATCTTTTTTGGTTTTACTTTTTGGTGACATTTACTGAAAATATTTTCCCCCAACGGAATAACATGTTAAACAGGCTTTTTTTTTTTTTGAGAGTGTATTTGCATGCTACACACTTAAGATGCATGTTTCTCTTTACTCATAGTCATTTGGGCTGGTGCCAAAGGCTCCCAATTGTTTGATCTGATAACAGCACTGTGACTTAGCTCTACAGTGTAACTCTCCCTGAACGTTTCAATTAAAATAATGTTCCAAGTAGCGTTAACGCCAACCCTCTGTCACAGTTCCTGTTCCATTTTAGTCTTTGTTTCGGCACCCCTTTATATGCTGCATATGCAAGCATCAAGGTTTTACATTTTAGGAAACGTACAAAAGAAACGGAGGGACGGGTCAAGGGCACAGGCTTTCTTGTAGACACAGCTAGGAAAATACTTTGCGATCAGGTTTTTTCAAATATATAAAATTGCCTCCAGAATTCTTGCCTTTTTGTACTCCCTAGAAAACCTCAAATTTTATTTTTCATGGCAAACTCAAACTTCTCTGCCAGACGAGCACATCTTGAGCAGAGAAGAAGGGTCACCGTCCGGAGCGGGCAGGGGCCTCCCCGGGTTTGGGGAAGCTGAATTCGCGTCTGCAGCCCCGGAGCCGCCCCAGCGCGGGAGTTTCGAGGGGAGCTTGGGGACAGCTGCGGTGTCACGTGGGGGGGCCGCGCGGGGACCGACGCCTGGGGCCCGAGTGCCCCCGGGAAAGCCGGTGCCAAAGGGCCGCATCCCCAGAGCCCAAACCTGGGCTTTCGCTAGGGTCTTGCAGGGAGGGGAGCTCGCCTGCCCGCCCGCGCCGGCACAGGTGTCCGGGTGGCGGCGCAGAGGTCTCCGCGGGCGGGGCCGGCGCGCCGGTGCGCGGGGCCCGGGGGCCCGAGGGGGAGGTTCCCGCGAGGTGGTTCTGGGCTCCTCCTCGGCGCTCAGGTTTCCTCTTCCCGCCCGCCGGCTGCTGGCTGCGGCACCGCCTCCCTCCCCCTCCCCCCACCCACTCCGCGGCCTCGGCCCGCCTCGCCCCCGCCCGGGCCTCCTCGGGCTCTCTCTCTCCCTTCCCCTCGAGCCTCCGAGGAGCCCGCAGCCGCGGGCGCCCGGGAAGATGGCGGCGGCGGCAGCGGGAGCCGGCGGCGAGGGGGGCGCGGGCCTGGGCGGCGCGGCGGGGCCCGAGCCGGAGTCGGGGCCGCGCGGGCCGGACCCCTCCGCCGAGGCGCGCAACGACGCCCGGGGCCCGGCGCCCGCCGCGCTGCACCCGGAGGAGGTCGCCGCGCGGCTGCAGCGGATGCGCCGGGAGCTGAGCAACCGCAGAAAAATCCTGGTGAAAAACCTGCCCCAGGACAGCAACTGCCAGGTGTGGGGACGGGCTGCCAGGCGACGCGTCCCGGGGGCTACGGGGCAGGAGCTTTAGAGAGAAGCTGCCCACGCCCTCCCGCCCCCATCCCCCGGTGTCCAGGCTGGTGCCCGGCGCCTGGGAGCGGTCCGGGGGAGGAGGGGGTCGTGCAGAGTTACGAGAACGGTCCTTGGCTTTTAAAGAGCCCCCGGGGTTTGTGAGTCCGCGGTCATCCCGCGAAGGAGGCACATTAGGAAACTGAGGCTCGGAGAGGCGAATGAGCTTGTCCAAGGTCACGGGAATCTGGAGCGTTGTCTCTAAGTTCGGCTGGTTCCTTCCTTCCCCTGATGGCCCAGGGTGGTGTACTGGGGGAAGGGGTCGGGGAAGTAAGTGAAGGAGAGCGGAGGTGAGCTGCGGAGCACAGCTTGGGGGTGGGGGACAAGTCTTCGGGAGCACCCTGAGACTGGCGCAGGGTCTCAACGGGGTCCTCGCGACTTGGGTGTGCCTTGGGGGGCGGGGTCACGGGAAAGCTGGGAGTGAGTTTTGCTGTTGCAGGAGCACTTGACCAAGTTTGTATGAAACAACTCTGTCCCCTCAGTTTGCTAAGACCCTAGAATAGAGAGGTTATCGCTGCGGTTTGGGGAGCCTTGCAGCCGTCTTCTCCCTGCCGAGTACTGGAGGATTTGTTCCTTAGCGACTCCGAGGAGGCTTAAAGATAGGCTACTCTGTCTTTGATCCAGATTAACTGTTGCTTTAAGCTCTGCATCTATTTGACTTTTTTTTTTTCCTCCTCGATTACCAAAGTTACGTGCTCATTGTAGGAAAGCTAGAAAACACAGAGAAGCGCAAAGGGAGGAATAGAAATCACCTGTATTTTTGATACTTAAAGATAACCATTGTTAACGTGGAGTATTATCTTTCTTTTCCTGTGCGTATGTATTTTTTTTTTTTACCAAAAAAAATCGAATTTCTTTGACTATTAAGCGTTTCTTGTCTAGATGTTCACGTATCTTTCACATTTAATTGGAATTTCTATATTTTGTGGGGATGGGGAGGGTGGTTTGTCCTGGTGGTTGCAGATTTGGGGCACTTCGTGTAGTTCCTCCTGTAGTGGGATGCATGGAATTGCAGGGGAGCTGCCTGTTGATAACTGCAGCGGTTCTTCCATTAGATCCGTTAAATATTGAGACCAATGCCTCATTACTATGTAATTAGATCTTACATAGCCACTCACAATAAATGTGAGCATGTAACCTTATAACCCATATACATGAAGGGCCATTTTGTTTCAAAAACAATGTAAAAAAGTCTCTGTCAGTGTTTGTACATCTCATCCCTCTTTCAACTCTTTCCATGGTTGTCCACTTCCCCTCAGGCAGGTGATGTTTTGTAATGCTATAAGGACACCTGCAATGGACTGATTTCATAGAAGCAACTTTCCCGTGCCCACGCAAGTATAGGACAGCAATTGAGCACAGAAAGAGGGAGGCTTGGAAAAGGCAGATGGAATTAAAAAAAAAATTGAAGAAATAGCAACTATGTGTGTAGATCATCTGGAAGAGAGGTGGAGAAGTGTCTTAATTTCCTTTGTAGAATGTCAACTATTTTTGTTATCACATTTCTTTGCATTAATTTTCAAAATATTTGGACCAAAAATTTTAGATAGTTCTGTCTATTCTTCCTTTGGTGTTGGTATCTTTCTCATCTCCCTTCTCAAGAGACTTGAAAAAATATTTAAAGAGTCTAATAAAAGGAACAGTTAATTACCTGTTGTTAGTGATGGAGAGAGGTTTTATGAGAATTACACTGATTTGTATTTTTGAGATATTCTTTCTCTGTTATGAATTTATGTTTCACCTAAATTTTAGGATTTTTCTGTAAGGTAGCAAGCATAGACTATCAAATAAAGTTGGTTTAAGATCTGTATGTCTAGTTGGGTCTTTTACTGCCAAGTAAAGTATCTTAAATTTTTATGCCATGCTTTTTGAGAGCTGAAGAGTTTCGTCTATAAGCAAAAAATAAATAACTAAAAGTTGTTAGGACCTAGAGACTAGTTCCAGACTTGTCCTAGCCTTTGTTTTTTTCTATGATGATTTCCATAACAAAATATTATTTTAAATATTTCTGATAATGTAGTTTTAAAATTTAAACAGATCAGTGTTTGATTACAGATAACATTTGTTTGAGTAGTGTTTTTCTTTTCTCTATTGTCTTCAGTGCTTGTACCTTTCCTAAGTTTTCTGATCACAATCATATTATAAATATCAATGGTCTGTGTTACACGAATAAGTAGAATAGACCGAAGTGTGCTAATTTCTAAAAGCAATTAAAAGACACTCTTTTCTTCAGATTATTTAAACTGAGTTGCTATTTTTATTAGTCCAATAAAATTAATATTTACTTGATCTACTTCTCAAGTTGTAATATTTTCTTGAATATGTTCTGCTAGGATTTTTTGTTTGTTTTATCTTTCATTTACCTTAACAATTATAATTCTGTTTTTACCTAGTGGCTGCATTTTACTGTCAACTTACTAGTGAAGAATTAAGTTTAATCTTATTTTGTATCTTTTAGCCAGTATCAGCTGGATAAACTCCTGTTTCCTCCTTATGAAATGACTAACATGTTAAAAAAAAAAAAGTTACTACTTTTTGTTCAGTTTCTAAGTAATCAGATATTTTAAATACCCAAATTCTTGTTCTTTTCTAGAAGAGTCTGTGTTCATTTATTCTGGAATATCACATTAAGGATCAAAGTCATTCCTAACTCTGGTTCTCAAACTGTATAGTTATGTTTCTAGAAAAGCTATGTTGATGATTGATCAGTAGGAACCCAATAATTTTCTCTTAACATTTTTAAAACATGGGTGTTTTCTTTATTAAACATAGTTTTCATAAGTCTTACTCATATTTTGTTTAATTTTTGGTATAACAGCATATACCAAATAGCATCCCACAACTTTACACTTCCTATGATTAGAAGGCACACTGAAGGTATTATTTTTTTTAACATCTTTATTGGAGTATAATTGCTTTACAATGGTGTGTTAGTTTCTGCTTTATAACAAAGTGAATCAGCCATATGCATACATATATCCCCATATCCCCTCCCTCTTGCGTCTCCCTCCCACCCTCCCTATCCCACCCCTCTAGGTGGTCACAAAGCACCGAGCTGATCTCCCTGTGATCTCCCTGTGCTATGCGGCTGCTTCCCACTAGCTATCTATTTTACATTTGGTGGTGTATATATGTCTGTGCCACTCTCTCATGAAGGTATTATTTTTAAGTGAGAGCTTTTAAAGGTACAAATGTCAAATACCTTACAGTAGTAGAAATACTAACTCTAAAAAAATGAACGCCTTTATACTAATAAGTTCTCAAAAGAATAGTTACTATGGCGTCTGTCAGGTGCTGTCTGGTGATCATCGTATGCTTTCCGGAATCCTCCCAGCCCTCTGTGTTCTCGTAGCTTCAACTCTGGTTCATATCCTTTTCATCTCTTGCAGAGTTACAACCTTTCTGCTTGTCACTTACCCTCATTATTGTGCTGTCTCTTATTTTTTAGCCCACCCTGCTTACTGTTTCCCTGAGAGAGCTTCCCAAGGCACAAATGTGATATCACTCCCCTATTCAAAACAAGAGAAAACAACAACAACAAAAATCTTTGGCTCCACATTCTCAGCACTGCTTCTCAAACTTTCCCTCAAATTCTCCCTCATTTGTCTCTTCTCCTCAAATTGTAAGGAATAGTGAACCTGAATTAGCCTACGGCAAGAGTGACATTGCTTTGAAGCTTCATGTTCTGTCTGAAAAATTCACATTAATTTTATGCTCTAGGAAAATTGGATTTAATATAAAAACAGTGACAAACTCATTTAACTTCCCTCCAAATTTTTTACATAAACTTGACACTTATGGAAGATGCACCACAATTATCCTATGATTTTCCATACTCCTGTATTGCCATGGAGTACTCAGACCTCACTTGAGAAGCATGACATACTAGGATAGAATTCTAAGACTCTAGGCTTTTTTCTTTTTTTGTGGTACGCGGGCCTCTCACTGCTGCGGCCTCTCCCGTTGCGGAGCACAGGCTCCGGACGTGCAGGCTCAGCGGCCATGGCTCACGGGCCCAGCTGCTCCGCGGCATGTGGGATCTTCCCGGACCGGGGCACGAACCCGTGTCCCCTGCATCGGCAGGAGGACTCTCATCCACTGCGCCACCAGAGAAGCCCTAGACTCTAGGCTTTTTGTGGCTTGGCCCCTGCCTACATTTCTAGTCTCATTTTTTATTGGTTCTACATTGGATTCTACTCTAATTTTTTAAAGCTACCTCCATCCCTGAGTACTTCATGCCACTGTGATTTGGTATTTGTCTTTGTTAGTGTTTTGGAATGTGATTAATTTATCATGAATAATATTTATAATAATTATTAGAATTATTTATAGTGAATAATAACAATGCTGTGAACACTGGTTCTTATTCATTGTAACTATTGTGTATATGTGTGTGTCTATATGTGTGAATAGTCTTTTGCACCTCTGACTTTAGAATTTTGATTAGTTAAGGTAATGCCCTAATATGTGGTTTTTAATTGTATTTCTATAAATTGTTTATATTTTATGGTTAACCTGATTCTGTTTCAGTAGCATTGCTACTGGGGTTTCAAATTGGAGAAATAATGACATTTATTTACTATATTGTTTGAGTTCACTCAGTTGTTTTTTTACATATCGTATGCATGTACCTGTATTTTGTTTTTGTTGTATTTATTTTAAAATCCGAAAGAGATTTTATTGTGTAATTAGAAGAAAATGTGAAGTGCTTAGGGCTAAATAGAAGAAACATTCTATTGTCTCACTTTGGGTATTATTAACTTTCATTTCAAAGTACTCTATTAGGGTAGTTAGTTGAGAAGCTTGATGGTTAATTCATAGAGGCCCATTTGAAAGCATAGCACTTTTTAGAGTAACAAACCACCAAATGTCGGAAACTCTGGTTGATTTTCCTTTTAAAATCTATTTATTCCCATTTTTCTTTTGTTATTAAAAAACCAATAGAATTTTCTCACATGCTTTGTGTTCTTTAACTGTGGGATTTAAAAATATACATGATTTGTTTTCTCTGACAGTATATTCAGTAATTATTGCCTCTTTTTAAACTGACAGTACTGGGATGTTTCTGCATTATGAAATCATTCTTTTTCTTATTGAGAATGTCATTTTGCTTACTTCCAAAAGTTACTTTTCTTAGTGTAGTAGTTTGTACTACTTAAAAGTTATCTATTATGTTTTCTTTTTTAGTGTAATCAGAATTGACTTACGGGTTCTATGTCTCTTCTGTGTATTTTATTATCCTATTCCCAGTGTAACAAGAACACTGAAAGCTGCTAAAGGAATATATTTCTACATTTCTGGGCCACCACTGGCTCAGTGAATTTCTAGTCTTGGCAGAAGTTCTTTAAAAAGTGTTTCAGCAATGCTTGTTCTTGCTCTGAAAACACATTTGAGAAGAGGAGTATTTTGTGGTTTGCATCACAATGCTGAGTGTTAAACAGTCCAAAGACGTCTCCCTACCTTATAGCCAGTGACCCTTAGGGTCTCCAGGGCTCATCTCTCATCTGTGGGCAAAAAGCTTTATGCTTAGCTCTGCTTAGCCCAACAGAAACAGGCTGATGAAAGAATGTTAAGACATAAATAAAGAAAACAAAATCATCTATAAATTTAAATATCTATAATTGCTTATTAGAAACCCTGGCTCTGTTTTTACTTTGTTTGCCTAAGAGGCAGTCGCCTCAGTCGAAGGGGATAGTGTGCACTGAGGGGTACTGAGTGAGAAGTGGGGGCATCAGACCACCTAGAACACTTGTCTGTATTAGCTGTTTTGGCTCATGATTTTCTGCAGAGGATTGTCTTTGGTTGCTATACTGAATGTCTTCCATTTTTTTCCTCCAGACCTTTCTCCACCCTCCTTACCTGCTTTGTGTCCTCGGAGGCCGACTGTACTGTGAAAAGCACTAACAGGGCTCTCTTATTCTCTGATTTCTGATTGCATTTGGCCAGAGCCACTGGTGGGAGATCAAAGGGCAGAGGGGAGAGAGATTGGGGCATTTATTCACCCAGCTCCATCTCTGTGAGGTTACTGTGGCTTGGCTGTTTCCTCTTTCAAAGGTCACAGTTTCTTTCCAATGGAACCCTCCCTGCAACTAAGCTCTCTGGGTTGTTGTAATCATTCCCCTTGCCTTTATTAGGCCTAGGGGTTGTAGGGGACTGACTGTTGCTAACCATGGGCTTTCTGTAAACTTTTGTAGATAGTCTCTTTAAAAAATTCTCTCCAGTTACTTAGTCTTTGAGTGTGCCATCTGTTTCTTGCTGAGACCCTGACGCTGTTGCCTACTCAGTCTCCGTTCTTCCTCTTGTCTTTCCTAGTAGCACCCAGATTTTCCTTTGAGGACCTGCCCTCCATTATTTAGGGACTGCATGGTTTGAGTGGATTTGCTTTCTGTCCCTATCTGTAGAAGTGACATAAACCAACAAACAGAATTCTTCTCTTTTGCCATTGGAATTGGTTAAAGGATGGGCAATAACCTGGGTGTAAGCCAGTCAGCACATGGTAGTCCCTTGGCCACAATGATTATTTCAGCCTAGTATAATAAAGAAGCTTAGGACTTTGGTTGTTAAGGTAATTCTTTCTTCCCACGGGATATGAATGCAGAGACACATTGCTCAGATTGTAGCTGACATTCTGAGGACAGAGCAGACATCCAAAGCAGGATTGACCTGGAAAGAAGGGAAGAAAGGAAGAAAGGGAGGGAGGGAGGGAGGGAGGGAGGAAAAATAGAGGCTGAGCTAGAGCCCTGATCAAACTATATATGAAGCCTGACCTACCTTTGCATTTCTTAGTTATGCAAGACCCTAACTTCCCTTTATTTTTCATTTATTTCAAGTTGGGTCTTATGTTATTACCAACCAGTACTATCCTAAATAATACAGAATTTTAGTTAAAAAATCATGAAATTTTATTATTGAAAAGGATGGTAGAAGACATTTTATCCAACCCTTTTGCTTAAGACATGAACACAATTTACAGGGTCCTGAACACATGGTTTCTAGCACATTTTTAACACCTTTAGTTTCAAAGAAATCACTGTTTTGTAAGGTATCCTACTCCATCTTCAGACAGCTTTTGTTATAAATGTCTTATTTATATTAAATATGTAAAATTTATTTCCCTGAAATTTTGATTTCTTGATCCGACTTCTCCCCTCTAGTAGCATAGAGAAATTATGGTATTCTCTTTTTTAACTTATAACTTCACCTCCTTCAAACCACTACATTTAGGACATGAGTCTGAGTTTCCTCACCATCTTGTTTATTTTTCTCTGAACGCACACCACTATCATTTTGTCATTGCATCTCTTAAAATGTGGCGCCCGAAATCGAGTATGGTAGTCTAGTTGAGATCTCCTTGTAATCCCTCAGCCAGAGCAAATTCTCTTTTCTCTGGATTTCTATAATAACAATAATAACCTTTGTTTATTAGATGCCTGCTGTTGCCAGGCACCGAGCTTCATTTACATTATATTTAATCCTTTTTTCAAGGCTGTGAGATCAGATTTTTTTATTCTCATTTTACTGATAGGGAAACACAGATGCAAAATTAATGTCAAGCAATTTGCCCAAAGTCATTCAGCTTAGTAGTAGTAGAGTGGAGAAAAGCTAATGTCTTTTTTATTCCGAAGTTTATATTCTTATCCCACACTGTATTATGATTGTAATTCCCCTGCATACACTCTATATTGTGTTTCAAAGGACAGGGATTATGTAATATTTACCTTTGTGTCACCAGTGTTTAACCTAGAACCTGACACACTGTTCCCAGGGAAGTTTAAAACAGAAGGAGATGACCCACGTATTTGTTCTAAAATGCTGTACTTCTGTTAATGTGTGTGACACATGGCAGGCTTTCAGGATTAGTTTGTAAGATGAACAAATTTTGCATTGTAAGACTGTGTTAGCTTTTTAGGCCGTGAACTCCGTTCACATATAATTATTCTATCAGTCAACTGTTTATTGCATGTGAGTAAGTTGAAAGCTATAAACCCTCTCTCCAGAAAAGTTCTAATGTTCATAGGCACACAGAAATTTGCATGTAATTTCAAGGGGTTGTGGATCTCTTGTAATTTACCCCTGATCTCACTCTGGGAGATTTTAGACCTAAACTGAGAAGCACCTTTCCACGCCAGTGTAATTTTGATTATGTGTTTGGGACCTCACCTGAGTATGGACCAATTTAAACAGGTCCAAAGCTGCTTCTTGAGAAGAGTTTTCAGCAGAAACTTCTGTGGGCCACATTTATGCATATGTGGGATGATCCTCTCTCTGGGCAAGAAAATAAATCAGACTTCTTAATTTTCTTTCTAAGAAAGTCACCTGTGTCACTTTACGTTTGATGTAAAAGCTTATTGTTCTCTGGTCACCCAGTATTACTAACACTTTACCTATTGTGCCTGACACAGGGTGGATGTACAGAATTCTTTTTCTTAGAGTCCAAGATATTACAGTGTAATGTTTCTCACTTAACGTGTGTTGTTACAAAGGTTGATATAAAGAATGTCACTTTAAAACATATCAAGACTATTCACAATGAGTATTTCTTGATACAAAGGTTAATATAGGGCTTCCCTGGTGGCGCAGTGGTTGAGAGTCCGTCTGCCGATGCAGGGGACACGGGTTCGTGCCCCTGTCCGCGAAGATCCCACATGCTGCGGGAGTGGCTGGGCCCGTGAGCCATGGCCGCTGAGCCTGCGCGTCCGGAGCCTGTGCTCCGCAACGGGAGAGGCCACAACAGTGAGAGGTCCGCGTACCGCAAAAAAAAAAAACAAGGTTAATGTAAAGAAAATGTCTCTTTAAAACATATCAAGACTATTCACAATAAGTATTTATTGCTATGAAAAGTGTCCCTTTTTTGTTCGATTTCTGAGTCTCTAACTTAGTGTGAGTCTCTCAACTTGTTTTCTAGGCATTTGACAATTTTGTGCTTATTTACTCTCATTATCTTTAGATTTCCTTCGTCCTTATGCTTGTACATTTTCTTTGTGAATTTGAAGGTTTCTGTTAAACTTTTGTTACCACCTGAATGCCAAGATAGCATTAGAATTCACTGTATTTGTTTGAGCCTGTATTTGCACGCATATTCTTTGCCTCTTTTCCTGCCATCCCCTTTCACCCAGCTCCAGCCCGTCCCACCCTATCCGCTTTGCCCCAGCTAATCAGTTTTTATATCTTTCCTTAACCCACTACAGTGATTATCTGCTTCTAGTTCCCAGCTTGCCTTTATTTCCTGAACTTTGGATCTTCTGTTACTCTCAAGTTCAGCTGCTGGCTTTTGACTTCTGATCAGTCTCCTTCTCTCTGAGTTTATACCTTGTTCGTTTTTCACATCCTGATCTAGAGTAGAAGTAATGGCAATAAACAAGAACGTGTGAATCTGGGAAATTTTAAATTTTGAAATAATCACAAACTTACAGAAAGGTCGTAAGTACTGTACAAAGAACTATTTTTCCCTAAATTGTTTGAGAGTGAGCATTGACCTACTCTCTATCAACCTGAGTACTTTACTGTGTATTTTCTACAAATATGGACTTTCTCCAGCATAAACACATCACTACCATCAAACTCAAAATACTACCGTCAAATCTACAGATCGCGTTTAAGTTTTGCCAGTTTTCCCATTAATATCTTTTATAGTGAAAGGATCCAGTTCAGAATCATATATTGCACTTAGTTGTTGTGTCTTTTTAGTCTTCAGTCTGGAATAACTTGTCTTTTCCAGCCTTGACCCTTTTGAGGATTACAGGCCAGTTACTTTATAGAGTGTCCTTCAATTTGGACATTCTATATAATTAGATTAGTTCTGCATAATTAGACTCAAGTTACATAACCTTGGCAGGAATATCACAGGGTGATGCACGTTTTAGATTTGTCCCATTGCTGATAAAGTTAACTTTGATCCCTCTGATTGACTTTTATTAAAGTGGTATCTGCCAGGCTTCTATAAGCAAAGTTTTTCCCTTTGTAATTAATAAGGATTTTTGAGAGGAGATACTTTAGTTAAGACTGTATAAATATTCTACAGGCATACCTCATTTTAGTGTGCTTTTCTTTATTTGCTTGTCACAGATATTGCATTTTTTACAAATTGAAAGTTTGTGGCAACCCTGCATCAAACAAGACTGTCGGCACCATTTTTCCAACAGCATTTGCTCACTTCGTGTCTCTGTGTCACATTTTGGTAATTCTCACAATATTTCCAACTTGTTCATTATTATTATATTTGTTATGGTGATCTGTGATCAGTGATCTTTGTTACTATTGCAAAAAGAGTATGATGTGCTGACAGCTCAGATGACGGATAGCAAGTTTTTAGCAATAAAGTTTTTTTTAATTAAGGTATGTACTTGTTTTAGACATAATGCTACTGCACATTTAATATACTAGAGTATAGTATAAGCATAACTTTCATATGCACTGGGAAACCAAAAAATTTGTGTGACCCACTTTATTTTGATATTCACTTTATTGCAGTGGCCTGGAACCAAACCCACAATGTCTCTGAGGTATGCCTGTATTCCCTTTCTAGTGTTCAATTTATGGATTTATTATTTTATATCAAAAATAAATTCTTGGTTTCCTATGTTGTTCAATGGTTTATACTCCATTACTATCATTACTTACCTTGATGCTTTAATTGTTTTACGTTTGGACAGTGGGAGCTTCTTTAAGCTGGCTCCTATGTCCTCTTTTTAAATAAACTTTTTGTTTTGGAATAATTTTAGATTTACAAAAGAAGTTACAAAGAGAGTCCATAGAGTTCCTATATATTCTTTACCCAGTTTCCCCTAATGTTAAATCTTGTAACCAAGGTACACTAGTCAAGACTAAGAGATTACATTGGTACATTATTATTAACTGAACTGTAGACTTTGGATTTGATTTGTTTTTTTCACTTATGTCCTTTTCCTGTTTCAGGATCCAGTCCAGGGTACCACATTGCATTTAGTTACCACATCTCATCTCCTTAATTTCCATTCTGCATCAGTTTCTCAGTCTTTTCTTGTTTTTCATGATCTTGATAGTTTGGTCAGAAACTTTTTAGAACACCCCTCGGGTTTGTATGATGTTTTTCTCATGGGAGATTAGGGTTATGGAATTTTGGGAAGAATTCCACAGAGGCAAAGTCCACTTCTGATCATGTCATTTCATGGGGTACATGACATCATGACATCAATATGACTTTCACTGGTGTTGTTAACCTTGATCATTTCCTTAAGATGATGTCTGCCACATCACTCCTCTGTAAAGATACTATTTTTCCCATTCACTGTTCTTTAGAAACAAGTCACTAATTCTAGCACACACTTAAGGGAAAGGTCCTTTTTTTTAAATTAAAGTATAGTTGATTTACAATGTTATGTTAGTTTCAAGGGTACAACATAGTGATTCAATATTTTTATAGATTATACTCCATTTAAAGCTATTATAAAATATTGGCTATATTCCCTGTGTCATATATTGTATCCTTATATATTTTTTCCATAGTACTTTGTACCTCTTCATCCTCTACCCCCATTGTGCCCTTTCCCGTGTCCCTCTCCCCACTGGTAATCTCTAGTTTGTTCTCTATATCAGTGAGTCTGTTTCTGTTATATTCATATTTTGTTGTATTTTTCAGATTCCACATATAAGTGATAACATGCAGTATTTGTCTTTCTCTGACTTATTTCACTCAGCATAATACCCTTCAGGTCCAACCATGTTGTTGCAAGTGGCAAAATTTCATTATTTTTTATGGCTAATATTCCATTGTATATATATACACCACATCTTTTTTATCCATTCATCTTTTGATGGACACTTAGGTTGCTTCTGTATTTTGTCTACTGGTCCTATGTACTTTTGACATGTCCCCGTCATTCACTGAGCACTTCGCTTTGCTTTTGACACAATACGCTGTTGCAGCTTATGTTTTATTTTCTGTGCTTTAGCTCTTGAATCATCCATTTCATGAGAGACTGAATGCTTGTTTTCCCCCAAATTCATATGTTGAAGCCCTAAGTGTGGCCGGGGTCTCTATGGAAGTAATTAAATTTAAAGGAAGTCATCAGGGTGGGGCCCTGATCTGATAGGATTATTGCCATTGAAGAAAAGACACCAGAGAGCTCTCTTTCTGCTGTGTGCCTCACCCCCAGCCCAACCCCGATGTGTGCAAGCACCAAGGAAAGGCCATGTAAGGGCATAGGGTGAAGGTGGCCATCTACAAGCCAGGAAGAGAGATCTCAGCAGAAGCCAGATCAACTAGAGCCTTGATCTTGGAATTCTAACTTCCAGATCTGTGAGTAAATTAAGTTTCTGTTGTCTATGATATTTTGTTATGGCAGCCCTAGATGACTTTTATAAAGCCTAGTTTCTTTTGGGGGAAAATACTATTAAGAAGCCAAGATCTGGGAACTAGATGTACTCATTGCCACTGAGATATCACTGCTGTCAGTTCCTCTTAGTAGGCAGAGCAAGAGAATATATGTGTGTATGTATGTGTGTACACACATATATTTACACCTATATCTGTCTGTCTGTTGAAAGGAATGAGTTCACACTGATACATCAAATTGCAGTCTAACTCCGTAGAGTTCTTTCTAGTTTTCTGCCATTCCATGTTTGTTACTTTTTTTTTCTGACAGTGAGAAACCTGGTGTTCATTGTCCTTAATATATTTACTTATTTGAACAATCCTCCTTTAAGTAATCAGTCTCCCATCACCCCTGCAGATGACTGTGCCCTCCCGCATGCAGACACCCACCTCATCCAGTATAAGCTCCATCCTTCTGTACTGGGCTCTTCCACTGGCCAGAAGGCTTCCTCACCTTGCCTGAGTTCTGACTCTCTGTGCTGGGGTTTCCTTCTGGGCAGATGTCCTCCTCACCTTGCTTGAGCTCTGAAACCTGTGGTATGAAATAAGATATTTTGTGTGACATATGTGTAAGGGTACAGTAAGTGATATCTATTATTAGTGGTGTCGTGGCGGGCAGAATTTAGAAATGGCCCCCCAAGATTTCTAATCCATGGAACTGTGAATGTGATAAGGTATCACATGTGTGACTGTTACATTACATGACAGAAGGGGATGTTTGCAGATATAATTAAGGTTACTACACAGTTGACTTAGGGGTATCAAAAGGGAGATTATCCCAGTGAGCCATATCTCATCATACTAGCCCTTTAAAAGCAGAGCGTTTTCTCCAGCTAGTAGCAGAGGGAGAAGTCAGATGATCTGAAGCACAAGAAGGGTTTGATGCACTGTTGCTGGGTCTGAAGATGCAGGGGGGCCACATACAAGGATTTTAGAGCAGTCTCTAGATGCTGAGTGTGGTCCCCAGCTGACAGCCAGCGAGAAAATGGGGACTTCAGTTGTACAATTGCAAGAAACTGAATTCTGCTAACTGCCTTAATGAGTGGAAGTGCATTCTTTCTTAGAGCCTCCAGAGAAGAGCCCAGCCTGCCTAAGCCCTTGATTTTGGGCCTTGAGAGACCCTAAGCAGAGAATGCATTTGAGCCTGCCGGAACTTTTGACCTACAGAACTGAGAGATAATAAATGGGGATTGTTTTAAGCAATTTAATTTGTTGCACAGCAATGGAAAATGAATACAGTATTACATCCGGGTGATACTGGAAAGAGAAAACATTTGTGTCAGAGAAAAGGAGATCGTGATTTCTGTAGGATTATTCTTTGGGAGACATGGTTATGTAAATCTATCTCCTGGGGATATCTATAAGCAAGAACTGCTCAAGGAGAACCTCTTACTGCTAGATATATAATATTCATTAATTTGACGTATGCAAATATTTTCTTTTAAAGAAGAAGTGAGTTATGTATCAGGTTAGTGTAAAGAGAGTAATTGTTTTTTCTTTTTGAGCACTTTAAACATACTGGTTTATGTTCAGATGGTAAAATAATCTTAGAAAAATACTGTATTGGAGTTGATAAAGGTAATATGTAGAAACAAATATTCATGCACTTAACAAATATGCAAGGTCTGCTTTTTGCCAAATGTTGGAGACTTTTTTACGAACAAGGCCAGCTACATGCTATTTGCTACTAATAAGCCTACAATCTAATGAAGATACAGATATATAAGCAGTTAAAATACAGATGATGGGTGCTATAAGTGTTGCAATGGAAAGAGTAAAAAATGCTATGGGAGCCCAAAAGAAAGATACCTACTCCACACCTGAGAGATTCAGAAAGGCTTCTTAGAGAAACTCATTTAAGCTGAAAACCAGGGAGAGAGAAATTAACTAGGGGAAGGGAGAGAAAGGGAGACGTGAGGAATATTCATAGTGGTAGTAACAAGATATATCAAGTCCTAAAGAAAAGAAAAAGCATGGCCAAGAGTTAGGGCATTGTGTAAGGAGTAGAGTTTGAGAGGAGTAGATAAGGAGTAGATAAGGAGTAGAGTTTGAGAGGGGTAGTGATTCAATATAAGGCTAGCACATTAAGTAGGACCAGATGATTGTAAGACATTTAAGGAAGTTTGGATTTTATTTTAAGGGAAATGAGGATCCATTGAAATATTTAAACAAGGGAGTGATGCTTTCAGATTTCTAGCTGTCAAAAAGTAAAATTATGTTGTTTTTGTTTTTATCTCCCAAACTTTGTTCTTACCCTGATCTCTGTCCTAAGGTTAGGAGGTCAGTGATGCAGTAAGCATTAGGAATGCGATGGAAATGAATAGTTCATAGGTTTTATTTTTGTATTGATGATACTTAAGATATAGTATTCATTGTGTTTGCTCTAAGGTCTGTCAACCTGGGTTTGAATCCCAGATTCGTTACATACTGTCTATACAAGTCCCTTCTCTAGGCCTCAATATCTTCCACTTTAAAATCGATAATAACATCCAACTTTAAAATCTATATCATGGGTTTGTTAGGGTTAAACAAAGTTATTTCAATAAAGGGCCTGAGAGAAAGTAAACATTCAATAAATTATTATACTGCTAATAAAAAAGCTGAAAGTTTACTTAATTTTTTTTTAAGCCAAGTCAAAATGTTCCCCTGGCGAAGAGTAGCTATTCAAAAGAACTTTCCAGCAAAACAGCTGTATTGAAAGCTGTTAAAAGTTTAGCCAAGTTAAAATTGACACCGCATTTACTCAGCCAGTACCACGAAATGTATCATTTGCCAAATGTTGGAGAACTGGATTCTGTAGCCAAGTTCACACACAATGCAAATGTATCAACACATTTTGGGCCTTGTGTTGGGCCCAAAACAGTATTATCTGGTGTGTAACATTCAAATGCAGTTCTGAGCAAGCAATAGCTTGTATAGGTGTGGAGCCCGGGAGAGAAATTTGAGGTGGAGATAAAAATTTGGAGATGACTGGCATGAAGATGGGACTTAAGTCATCTCAGTAGATGCAGAAAAAGCATTTGATAACATTTAACACCCATTCATAATAAAAACTCATAGCAAACAGGAATAGAATACAAATTCCTCAAACTTAAAGATTATCTAGAGAAACCAGAAGCAATCATGTTCCATGGTGAAATATTGAAAAATTTCCCTTTGAGATTAGGAGCAATACCAGAATCACTTCTATTCAAGATTGTACTGGAAATTATGGCTAGAATAATATGGCTAACTCCAACTGACTAAAAACTGATAAGTGAAAGAAAAAATTTAAAAACTTTTGGAAGACAAACTATCGTATGGCCTTGGGTAGGAAAGGATTTCTTAAGGCACAAAAAACAGAAATTCTAAAGGAAAAAGCTGATACATTTGGCTTCATTAAATGAAAAACTTCTCTTTACCAAAAGTACCCACAAATAAAATGACAGACCACTTACTAGGGGAATACATATATAATACGCTTCCCAACAAGGAATTAGTATCCAAAATATTAAAAAAAAATTCTACATGTCAATAAAAGAAAATATAGGGCTTCCCTGGTGGCGCAGTGGTTGAGAGTCTGCCTGCCGATGCGGGGACACGGGTTCGTTCCCCGGTCCGGGAGGATCCCACATGCCGTGGAGCGGCTGGGCCTGTGAGCCGTGGCCGCTGGGCCTGCGTGTCTGGAGCCTGTGCTCTGCGACGGGAGAGGCTGCAGCGGTGAGAGGCCCGCATACTGCAAAAAATAATAATAATAAATAAATAAATAAACACAATAGAAAAATGGGCAATAAAGATAAGTAAATGTTTATCAGAAGAGGAAATAAATGGTAAACAAATATGAAAAATACCTGTATCAGAGTTCTTCTGAGAAACATTATATATAAAATTTATATTAATATGTATTTATACTATGTACATTCATAGAGAAATTGATTGATTGATTGTGAGGGCTGGCTAGTCTAAAATCTGTGAGGTATACCAGCAGGCTAGACACTCAGGCAGGTGTTGATGCTACAGTCTCGAGGCAGGATTTCTTCTCCAGAATACCTCGGTTTTTCTCTTAAGCTCTTCAGCTGACTAGATGGGGCCCACCTGCATTATCCAAGGTGATCTCCTTCACTTAGAGTAAACTGATTGTAGATATTAACCATATCTAGAAAATACCTTTGCAGCAACACGTAGATTACTTAAGAACTGGATTCTGTAGCCAAGTTCACACACAAAACTAACCATCACAATGCCCTGCCTTATTAATCAAGGGAATGCAAATCAAGAGCACAAGGAGGTATGATTTTATATCCACTAAATTGACAAAATTTAAGTGTCTGATGAGACCAAGCATTGTAAGGACTCCCATATACCATCGATGGGAATGTAAACTGTAACAGTCTGGTAAAGAAGCTGGCCCTTTCTTGTAAAGACGATCCTTTGCATGTGTATAGCCCAGGAATTTCCCACTTTCAGAAATTTTTGCACAGGAACACCAGGAGATAACGTAAAATTTACAAGAAGGTGACAGTAGTTTAATAGCAAACAGTAGCAAAATAGCAACAACCTGGAAACAAATCAGATATTCACTGATAGAAAAATAGATATGTAAACCATACTAAAATCACAGAATGGAATGTTAAACCATAGTGAATAAATGAACAGTAGCCATGTGGATCATGAGTGAATTTTAGAAACATAATATTGAGTATAAAAAGCAAGGCAAAGAAGATTAAAAATAGCATAATACCATTTTTATAAAGCTCAGAAACAAACCAAAACAATGTATTATTTGGGGATACAAAGCTGCCTGAGGACTCCAGCTATGGGGGATGGGCTAGTGCAGGAAGGCGTAGTTAGATGGAACAGTGTTGCCAATGTCCTAGTCTTTAAGTTTGGTGTAGAGCTCCTGGGTGCTTATTTCATTATTATGCCTCATAATATATGTTACAGATAATCCTTTTGTATTATCAAATCACTTACAATTTTAAAAGAACATAAATAAAAATATTTTTTTCATTCCAAAAAAGTGGAATTTAAAAGCAAAGTGCTTTAATCTATGAAAGCCCTTTTTAGAACATAAGTCTGCAAAGGGCTTGGAAGACAGTGTGATTCAAGTTTAAAACTAAGGCTGGGTTTCATTCAGGAAGAAGTTCACACCAGCTAGAACAATGATTGTTCGACTCTTGGGGGGTTATTAACAGACCACTTTGAGTTGAAAGCTGTTAAACCTCTCCCCAGAAAACATTTCATATGTGGAAAACTTTTCATTTAATTCCAGGGGGTGATGGTGAATCGGGTCTGGAAATAGGTTACTAAAGCTATCTAACAATTACCAAAATCGATGAGCTCATCTTACTGTAAGAAATGTGTAACTGATATTGCTAGTCAGAGGACAAAGTATTTGCATCAAAGGTGCAACTTCATTCCTTAAAGTTAGCTTGTAAGTTGAAAGTGTCATAAAACTAGATTAGAACAGGGAGACATAATTTTAGTCCTTTTGGTTTTGTGTGGTGTGGAGCACAGTAGAATTTTGGCAAATGGTTGTTAGGACTCTCTTTCAGGTTTTAAGTTTTTAATTTGGCCAACTTGCTGAGGCTCAAGTTGAGGGGTGACCCACTTTTGCCTGGGTCAAGGCAACCAGGGCATGGAGAAAAATAATTGTTTTTTTCTTTGCAGGAAGCTTTGTAAAGTTTCCCAGTTGGCAAAATCTGTATTCCATGTCTGATACATAGGAAAGCTATGATTAGAAATATGGGTGTTTTAAAAATAAAATTTCCAACTGGCAAAATGCATCTTTGAAAACTTAGGTGGTTCTGTTAGCTAAATGAGTAATATAACATGTCAATTGTTTACGGAGACTTGATCAAGTGAAGAGCAGTATCATGTTTTCTTTATCTGGCATTTGACAGCTGTTAACTAGTGAAATGAGAGATTAAAGTTTGTGCAACTAAAAGCACACACTGGATCCTTTCAAACAAAACTGTGTCACCTTCTATATAAAGTATAATATTAAATTAGCTGATTCGCAAAATATATATGGTATGCTGCTGAGAGAGTTATGTTTACTTAATGAGCAATACACTGTTGTTTAAGTTCAAGAAAATATTGAAGCTTACAAGACAAAAAATTACCATAGCAGTAATATATAAACTAATCTGTATGTTGATCATATTACTATGTAATTCATCAAACAATATTTTACACAATTGATAAGTATATATATTTTAAAACATTTCTAATATTGACTTACTGATAAAGAATACTAAATTATCACCTTTACCTTTCTTATCTTTCTTATCTCAAAGATGATTGTCTTTGTTTCACCCAGCACTATTTTTATACTTTGCCTATTATATCAGTCTCCCCCACTCCCTTACGTTGGATTGAAAGAGAAAATGTTTCTCAACTTGTAACTGTCCTCTTACTTATTTTCCATTTCCATATGATCACTTATTCGGACATTGTGGTGTTGGTTTTATAACTAACTGTGGTAGTATACTATTTCAGTTAATCCTGGAAGAAATAAGGCAGTATAGCATAGAGGTTAAGAGTGTTGTCCCTAGAATCAAGCCAATTGGTGAATCTATACTCAGCAAATTACTGAGTGTAAGCTTTGGCAAGTTACTTGAATTTGCTCTGCTCTGGTTTCCTGATTTTTTAATGAAAGGAGTAAGTTCAATGTTCTGGTACCTAGTAAAAACTAAATGAATGTTAACTATAAAAATATCAGTAATAAGAATTATTATTATATTACTGAATTAATTAGTTTAGGTTGCAAACTTAACATCCTAGCACTTATGTCTGTTTAGTGTATTCATTTGTAAAATAGAACAGGTTGGCTGTACCACTGTCTCACCTGGGGTCCAAATGTCCACTTACGTGATAGTTCAATTCCTTTAAAAAATAATAACTACATCGGTTGTATATTATGAGTAAAATTTTCAAGGCTTAATATCAAGTCAATGACAAAATAAATTATATTCATTTTAATGTTTATGTGAGTGCCTAGTATGCTCAAAGCAATATATATAATATACAGATAAATATAGTTCTTGTACTCAAGTATTATCGGTTTAACAGAAAGGATTGGAGAAATACAGAGGAAATATGCTGTATTTTCCCAGGTGGATGGAAGTTATGATATCACAGTTTAAAAGTTCAGACTGGATTAGTAATAGAAACTGAACAAACAAGAAAGCCAGTTTAAACATCTTGGGGAGCCAAGGGGAAATAAATTGGACTACATACCATACCTTGGTGGTTGTTACTTGTTTTCATACCCAGGGACCTCTAAATTAGGTTTTAATTTATATTTATTTCTTCTACATGCTGGTATTACCATCTACAGGTGTAACACTTGTTAAAAACTCAGTATGTAGAACACAAGTAGAAACATTTCATATTATTTGTGTTAAGAGAGGCATAAATAAAGTATGACCGTTGTTAGCATAGTGGTGGGAGAGGTGATGTTCTGTGGAAAAGAATTGGAAAAATCTTCATGGAAGAACATTTGAGCTGGGATTTCAAAGGAAGCATGTGATTCTAGATGAAGTTTGGGAGCTGTAGTGGTATGTTTGCCCCATGCTAGATCGAGGTATCAGCGTAATTCAGAATGAGGATTGTGCATGGTATACTCATGAGAGAATGAGTGTTCATCTGAGCAGGAATATGGGCATGTGTAGGGATATATTGGGAGATGTATTTGCAGAGGTATGTTGGTGCCATATCTGGTGGGCCTGAATGCCTTTAATTTAAATAAGTGATGGAGATCCATGGAAGATTTTTTTACATGGGGGATGGTGATGGTAATGGTGGTCGGCTGCTAAGCTGGATCATCTACTAACTGCATTCATGTGTTTATTGAGTTCATGTTTTGTCTCTTTCAGGAAGTTCATGATTTATTACAAGACTATGAGTTAAAGTATTGTTATGTGGACAGAAATAAGCGAACAGGTAAGATTTCTGTTCTAAGCGTCTGATTTTAATTCTGCAGGTTGTCGTTATAGAGCAAAAAAGCTAAGTGTCTTTTTATTCTTAAGCTAATCTCTGAAATTCTTAAACATTAAATTATATACATGTTACTTAATTTATTTTCTGAAGGTAATATTATTCTAAATTTTAATCACATAAATTAATATAATATTGGTGGCAGCCATTTGGGGGAGCTCATTCTACCACATGGACGCTGGTGCTGGTAAGCACCATTTGGAATCCTCCCTCTAGGTTATTAGTGCCTGACCTGGCCCTGCTGGGTCAGTGCTGGGATGCATCAGGCCAAGCAACTAAAAGGGTGGGGACACAGCCCCACTCACCAGTGGCCAGGCTGCCTTAAGACCCCTTGAGCCCATAGCCAGCAGAGGGGCCAGGACCCAGTTCCACATACCAGTGCATAGGCACTAGCCCTGGGAACCCCAGGGCCCTGCATCCGGAGACCACAGGACCCAGCTCCAGCCACCAGTGGGCAGGTACCAGCCCCAAGACCCCCCTGGGCTCTGGCTCTGCCCACCAGCAAGCCGGCTCTAGCCTCTCAACCAGCCTCACACACCAGTGGGCAGGTGCCAGCTCTAGGACATCCTGGGCTCCAGCCATATACACCAGTGGGCAGACCCAAGCCCCAAGACCACCACAGCCCCGCAGCCTGCCATGGCAGTACCCAGCCGACTCACCAGCAGGCCGGCACCAGCACTGAGACATCTTGGGCCCCTCAGCCAGCTTCCCCAGAAACCAGCCCCACCTACCAGGAAATCTCACAAGCTTTAGGACACCTAGGACCCTGCAGCCACTGTGTTAGGAACCGGCCCTGCATGCCAGTGGGCTAAAACCAGCTCAAGGACACCCAGGGCCCTGTAGTTGGATACCCTGGGACCCAGCCCCACCCACCAGTAGTCGGACACCTGCTCTGGGATCCCGGGCCCTGCAGCCAGAGACCCCAGGACACAACTCTGCCTATCAGTTAGCCAGCCAAGCCCCAGAACCCAGCTTTACCTCCTGGTGGGTGGGTACTAGCCCGGGGATCCGCGGGACCCCAACCCTTCCCACCAGTGGGCAGACACCAGCCTCAGGACCACCACAGCACTGCAGCCTGCCCTGTCAGAATCTAACCAACACAACAACAGGAAGGTTAAAAGACAAAAGTAGTAAAATCATTTATATCTGAAATGTGTAGTTAAGGGACACACAAAACCAAAAGATGTAAAATATGATGTCAATAACAGTAAATGGGGGGGAGGGGAGTAAAATGCAGGGTTTTTAAAATGCATTTGAAATTAAAACAGCAAATTAAAATAATAATATAGAGATTTATACATAAAAACCTCATGGTAGCCACAAACCGAAATTCTGTAATAGATATACACAAAAGAAAGAGAAAGAAACCTAAACATAACACTAAAGATAGTCATCAAATCACAAGGGAAGAGAACAAAAGAAGAAAGGAACAAAAAAGTTACCACAAAAACAGTCCCCAAACAATTAACAAAATGGCAATAAGTACATACCTATCAATAATTACTTTAAATGTAAATGGACTAAATGCTCCAATCAAAAGACATAGAACGTGTGAATGGATACAAAAGCAAGAACTATACATATGCTGCCTACAAAAGACTCACTTCAGTTCTGAAGACACACACAGACTTAAAGTGAGGGGATGGAAAAAGGTATGCCATGTAAATGGAAATCAAAAAACAGCTGGAGTAGCAATACTTATATCAGACAAAGTAGACTTTAAGTCAAAGACTGTAACAAGAGACAAAGAAGTATATTACATAATGATCAAGAGATCAATCCAAGAAGAAAATAGAGCAGTAATAAAGCAAATATTAACAGACATAAAGGGAGAAATTGACAGTAACACAATAGTACTAGGGGACTTTAACCCCTCACTTACATCATTGGTCAGATCATCCAGACAGAAAATAAGGAAACACTGGTCTTAAACAACACATTAGACAAAATGAACTTAATGGACTTCCATCCCCAAACAGCAAAATACACATTCTTTTCAAGTGCACATGGAACATGCTCCAGGACAGATCACATGCTAGGCCAAAAATAAGTCTCAGTAAATTTAAGAAAACTGAAATCATATCAAGCATCTTTTCCAACCACAACACTATGAGACTAGACATCAACTGCAAGAAAAAAATTGAAAAAAAACATAAACACACATGTGGAGGCTAAACAAAATGCTGCTAAACAACCATTGTATCATTGAAATCAAAAAAGAAATTAAAAAACTCCTGAAGACAAATGAAAACACAATGATCCAAATCTATGGGATGCAGCAAAAGCAATTATAAGGAAAGTTTACTGAGATGCAAGCCTACCTCAAGGAACAAGAAAACTCTTGAACAACCTAAGCTTACACCTAAATAAACTAGAAAAAGAAGAACAAACAAAACCTAGAGTTAGCACAAGGAGAGAAATCATAAAGATCAGAACAGAAATAAATGAAGTAGAGAGACTAGGAAAAAAATAGAAATGATCAATGAAACTAAGAGCTGTTTCTTTGAAAAGGTAAACAAAATTGATAAACCTTTAGCCAGATTCAAGAAAAAAAGAGAGAGGGCCCAGATCAATAAAATCAGAAATGGCAAAGAAGTTACAACTAACACCACAGAAATAACAAAGGATCATAAGAGATTACTGTGAACAACTATATGCCAATAAAATGGACAACCTAGAAGAAATGGACAAATTCCTAGAAATGCACAGTCTCCCAAGTCTGAACAAGGAATAAATAGAAAATAGGAACAGACCAATTACCAGAGCATTGAAATTGAGTCAGTAAGAAAAAATTCCCAGCAAACAAAAGTCCAGCACCAGATGTGTTCACAGGTGAATTCTACTAAACATGTAGAGAAGAGTTAACACCTGTCCTTCTCAAACTATTCTAAACAATTGCACAGGAAGGAATACTTCTGAACTCATTTTACAAGGCCAGCATCACCCTGATAACAAAACCAAACACACTACAAAAAAAGAAAATTCCAGGACAATATCACTGATGAACATAGATGCAAAAATCCTCAACAAAACATCAGCAAACTGAAATCAACAATACATTGAAAGGATCATACACCATGGTCAAGCAGGGCTTATCCCAGGGATGCAAGGATAGTTCAATAGCTGCAAATCAATCAATATGATAAACCATATTAACAAATTGAAGAATAAAAATCATGACCATCTCAATATATGCAGAAAAAGCTTTTGACAAATTCAACATCGATTTATGATTAAAACTCTCAACAAAGTAGGGACAGAGGGAACAAACCTCAAAATAGTAAAGGCCATATGATAAGCCCATAGCTAACATCATACTCGATGGTGAAAAGCTGAAAGCATTTCCTCTAAGAACAGGACCAAAACAAGGATGCCCACTCTTGCCACTTTTATCCAACATAGCACTGAATGTCCTAGCCACAGCAGTCATACAATAAAAAGAAAAGAAATCCAAATTGGAAAGAGAGAAGTAAAACTGTCACTGTCACTGCAGGTGACACACAGTACACATAGAAAATTCTAAAGATGCCACCAAAAATTCATCAGTGAATTCAGTACAGTTGCAAAATACAGTGTTAATATGCTGAAATATGTTGCATTTCTATACACTAACAATGAACTATCAGAAATTAAGAAAACGGTCCATTTACCATAACATCAAAAAAACAAAAAAAAACAAACATAGAAATAAGTCTAAGGAGATTTACTCTGTACTCGGAAAACTCTAAGATACTGATGAAAGAAATTGAAGATGACGCAAATAGATGGAAAGATAATATAGTGTTCATGAATTGGAAGAAGTAATATTGCTAAAATGACCATACTACCCAAGGCAATCTACATATCTAATGCCATCATATCAAAGTACCAATAGGATTAGTCACTGAAGTAGAACAAATAATTCTAAAATTTGTATGAAAACTCAAAAGACCCCAAATAGCTAAAGCAATCTTGAGAAAGAAGAACAGATCTGGAGGTATCATGCTCCCTGACTTCAGACTATACTACAAAGCCACAGTAATCAAAACAGTATGGTACTGGCACAAAAACAGACACATAGATTAGTGGAACAGAATAGAAAGCCCAGAAGTAAGCCCAGACATTTATGGTCAATTAATCCAAGACAAAGGAGGCAAGAGTATGCAGTGGGGGAAAGGGAGTCTGTTCAAGAAATGATGCTGAGAAAAATGGACAGCTCTTGTGAAAGAATGAAGTTGGAACATTTTCTCATACCATACACAAAACTAAACTCAAAATGGATTAAAGACCTAAATGTAAGACAGCAAACCATAAAATCCTAGAAGATAACATAGGCGGAACACTCTTTGACATAAATTGTAGCAATATTTTTTTTGGATATCCCTCCTAAAGCAAAAGAAACAAAAGCAAAAATAAACAAATGGGACCTAATTAAACTTAAAAGCTTTTGCATAGAGGAGGAAACCACTGACAAAATGAAAAGACAACCTACTGAATGGCAGAAAATATTTGCAAAGGATATGACTGATAAGTGATTAATATTCAAAATATATGAACAGTTCATACAGCTCAATGTCAAAAAACCGAACAACCCAACTAAAATGGGCAGAAGACCTGAATGGACATTTTTACAAGGGAGACATACAGGTGGCCATCAGGCCCCGTGAAAAGATGCTCAACATCACTAATCATCAGAGAACTACAAATCAAACCCACAATGAAATATTACCTCACACTTGTTAGTATGACTATTATCAAAAAGAGTACAAATAACAAATGTTGTCAAGAATGTGGAGAAAGGGACTCTTGGGCACTTGATGAGAATGTAAATTGGTGCAGCAACTATGAAAAATAGTACCGAGGTTCCTCATAAAACTAAAAATAGAACTACCGTATGATCAGCAACTCGACTCCCGAGTAAATATCTAAAGAAAGTGAAAACACTAATTCAAAAAGATACATGCACACCCCAATGTTCATAGCAGCTGTTTACAATAGTCAAGATATAGAAGCAACCTAAGTATCCATCAACAGATGAATGGATAAAAAAGAAGTGGTACTATGTACAATGGAATACCACTCAGCCATAAGAAAAGAATGAAATTTTGCCTTTTGCAACACATGGATAGACCTGTTTATAATCTATAAACATTTGAATCACTGTGATGTACACCTGAAACTAATATAATATTGTAAATCAACTATACCTCAGTAAACAATTAGGCAAAAAAATGAATTTGCATTGGTTTTTAAAAATATATAATATTACTACAGCTTTATGAATTTTTATAATGAATGTTCTAATGTTATATGTTGTAACATTTTATTGAGTGTTTTTTATATGTTAAGTATCCTTCAGTTTTAATAATATATTACTGGACTTAGTAAATTATGTGATTTGACCTTTAGTTATACAAATTGGGAAAATCGTTTAATTTTTCTGCACATTAGTTTTATATCTGTGAGATTAAAAGCCTAAACTAGATTATTTTCTTTGCGTACATATGATATGTAAATGTTTAAAAACATCTGTTTGAGATGATAAAAAAATAAGAAAACGTATGGAGGATGATATAACCATTATATATATACTGACTCCCAAATTAGCAAATGTTTTATTGAAGTATTTTATGCTTTTAAAATGTTTTTTGTAAGGGGTGGATGAAATGGGTGAAGGAAGTCAAAAAGTACAAACTTCCAGTTATAAAATAAAGAAGTACTGGGGATGTAATATATAAGGATGGTGACTCTTTGTCACAGTTAATAATACTGTGTTGCATATTTGAAAGTTGCTGAGAGAGTAGATCTTGAAAGTTCTCATCCCAAGAAAAAAGTTTTAACTATGTATGGTGACAGATGTTAACTAGAATTACTGTGGTGACTATTTCACAATATATAAAAATATCAAATCATTATGGGAGACTTCCCCGGCAGTCCAGTGGTTAAGATTCCGTTCTTCCACTTGCAGGGGGTGTGGGTTCAATCCCTGTTCACAGAACTAAGATTCCACATGTCACGTGGCTTGGCCAACCAAAAAAAAAAATCATTATGTTGTACACTTGAAACTAATGTTATTTGTCAATTATACTTCAATTTAAAAAGTTTTTTGAAGTAGTTTTTTGTCTTTAAAAATATTATATACATGCTAGAGCCCTAATGTAGTACTACTGAATGAATACCTCTGATAGTATGGTCAGGAATTCTGCATTTATTTTTTCTGACTTATAAAAAAATTGTAAAAAAGACATTATAGTTAAAGATGAAATTAGTTCCTACCCCTCTCTGGTTCCATTCCCTCGCTCCCTCTAATGATTAATTGTGGTAATCATAGAGCTGTTCACAGATTCTTTTTCTTTTTCTTCTGGTCATGAGGTAAGATAGTGCTTCCTTATTCCTTTTTGAAGTTACCAATGGACATGTGATTTGCTTTTCGATTAATGAAGTGCAGTGGAAATGGCATGTATCCCCTCCAGGTGGAAGATTTCAGAGCTAGCATGTGATTCACTGCTCACCCCTCCACTTGCTAAAGTGATTGAGGAAGGTTACAGAACCTCTTTAAACATAGTCCCAGAGTGACTATAATGAGCAAAGCCTCCTTCCTTCCTTCCTTCCTTCCCTCCTTCCTTCCTTCCTTCCTTCCTTTCAGCATGGGATATGCAGCATGAAAAGCAACAAGAAAAAAAAAACCCTTTTGTTAACCCATTGAAATTGTGGAGCTGTTTCTTGCCTAGGCATCCCATCTAATGCCTGAAATTTGACTATATGTAAAGTTAACAGTGTTGTACTTGGTGTTTTTAAAAACTAAATGTAAATGGCATTCTACTGTATTTTTCATTTAGCAACTTGCTTTTTTTTTTTTTTAACCTCTATTTTGTTTTTTGGATCTTTCCACATTGATACTTATAGCTCTAATTCATTGATTTAAACTACTACATATCATTCTGTCCTGTCAATTTATTACCATAGATAAATCTATTCATTACTGATAGACATTTAGGAAGCTTCAACTTTTCCAGCATTTTAAATAATGCTGCAGTGAATATGCTTTTACTTGTCTTCTAATATACATTGCAACTGTTTCTCCACAAGTGAATTACTGGGTTTGTAGGTTATGTACAACTTCAATGTTATAAATATTGACGAAGGCTTTACAGCTGGGAATGGTGCTGTTCCTACCAGTGAGGATGATAGACAGCATAATTGGTGGTTGATTAGAAGGAGTATTCAGAAGTGTTTTGTCTCAAGAGTGGAGAAAACTGACTCTAGATTAATGATGCTAAAAATTTAAAAACAAGACCAGAAAGGATCAAGCCCGTTCCTGATAACCACAACCTAGAACAAAACTCAAGGATATTTATATGAATACAAAAAATCCAGTACCCAGCAAGGTAAAAATTTACAATGTCTGGTATCCAATTAAAAATTACCAGATATGGCAAAGAAGCAGGAAAATACAACCCATAATGAGGAGAAAAACCAATCAATCAAAACTGACCTAGAATTGAAGCAGATGAATTAATGAAAATGGACATGAAAACAGTTTTTATAACTGTGTTTCATATGTACAAGAATTTATAGTAAAAATTGAACATATTAAATAGAGGATGGAAGATATTAAAATATACTTAACTCACACTTTTAGTGGTGAAAACTACAATGTCCAGGATGAAAAATGGGATGGGTGGATGGGATTAACTAGCAGAGTGGACATTGTAGAGGAACAGATTAGTGAATGTGAATACATGGAAACAACAAAAATGAAGCAGAGGAAAAAAGACTATAACACATGAACAGAGTATCAGTCAACTTTGGGCCAACTTCAAGAGTCCTAATGGTGGAGTAATGGAGTCTCTGTAAGAGAGAGCAAGTAGTACAGTAAAAATATTTAAAGAATTAATGGCTGAATTTTTTCCAAATTTGATGAAAACTCTAAACCCAGAGATCTCCAAAGTTTAACCAACCTCAAGCACAAAAACACGAAAAAAACTACAATAAGGTACATTTGTAATCAAATTGTTTGCAATTAGTAATAAAGAGAAAAATCTTAAAAACAGTGCCCCCCCCAAAAAGGGCATATTATTTAGATGGAAAAAGATGACGATGATGCATGTTTATTGGAAACAATGCAAATGAGAAGACCATGGGGCAACACATTTTCTTTCTTTGCTGAAAGAAAAAAAAGATCACCATAAAATTATTAAGATATTAATGAAAGGAATTGAAGACAAATGGAAGGTATTCCATGGTCATGGGTTGGAAGAATTAATATTGTTAAAATGTCCGCACTACTGAAAGCAATCTGCAGATTCAGTGCAATCCCATCAAACATTCCATTGGCATTTTTCATAAAGACTTGAATATAAGACCTGAAATCATAAAACTCCTAGAAGGAAACATAGGTAGTAAGCTTCTTCCTATCAGTCTTGGTGATGATTTTTTGGATTTGACACTAAAGCAAAGGCGACAAAAGTAAAACTATACAGGTGGGACTACATCAAACTAAAAAGCTTCCGCACAGCAAAGAAAACCATTAAAATGAAAAGGCAGCCTACTTAATAGGAGAAAATATTTGCAAATCATATATCTGATAAGGGGCTAATATCCATAATATATAAAGAACTCATACAACTCAATAGCAAAAGAACAAATAGTCTGATTAAAAACCTGGCAGAGGGGCTTCCCTGGTGGCGCAGTGGTTGAGAGTCCGCCTGCTGATGCAGGGGACACGGGTTTGTGCCCCGGTCCGGGAAGATCCCACATGCCGCGGAGCGGCTGGGCCCGTGAGCCATGGCCGCTGAGCCTGCACGTCCGGAGGCGGTGCTCTGCAACGGGAGAGGCCACAACAGTGAGAGGCCCGTGTACCACAAAAAACAAAAAAACAAAAAAAAACCTGGCAGAGGATCTGAATAGACATTTTTCCAGATTAGGCATATAGATGGCCAACAGATACATGGAGAGGTGTTCAGTATCACTAATCATCAGGGAAATGCAAATCAAAACCACAATTATATATCACCTCACACCTGTTAGAATAGCTATTATCAAGACAACAAGAACTTAGTGCTGGAGAGGATGTGGAGAAAAGGAAACTCTTGTGCATTGTTAGTGGGAATGGAAATTGGTGCAACCACTGGAAAACAGTATGGAGGTCCCTCAGAAAATGAAAAATGGAACTACCATTTGTCCAGCAATTCATTCACTTTGGGCTATTAACCTGAAGAAAACGAAAACAGTTACTCAAAAAGATATATGCACCCCCATGCTCATTGCAGTATTATTTACCATAGTCAAAACATGGAAACAACCTAAGTGATTGCTGATGGATGAATGGATAAGGAAGATGCGGTGTATATAGACAATGGAATATTATTTAGCCTTAAAAAAGAATGAAATCTTGCCATTTGTGACAAGATGAATGGGCCTTGAGAGCATTATGCTAAGTGAAATAAGTCAGACAGAGAAAGACAGATACTGTAGGACCTCACTTATAGGTGAAATCTAAAAAAACCAAAAAACATGAGCTCATAGATACAGAGAACAATTGGTGGTTGCCAGAGGCTAGGGATAGGGGTTGGCGAAATGGGTGAAGGGAGTCATAAGGTATAAATTTCCGTATAAAATAAGTCATGGGGATGTAATGTATAGCATGGTTACTATAGTTTGTTTGTTTGTTTGATTTGACCGTACCGGTCTTAGTTGCGGCACACGGGATCTTCATTGCTGCATGCGGGATCTTTAGTTGCGGCATGTGGGCTCTTAGTTTCGGCATGCAGGTTCTTAGTTGCAGCATGCATGCAGGATCTAGTTCCCTGACCAGAGATCAAACCCGGTCCCCCTGCATTGGGAGCACAGAGTCTTATCCACTGGACCACCAGGGAAGTTCCCAGCATGGTTGCTATAATTAATAATACTATAGTGCATATTTGAAAGTTGTGAAGAAAGTAGATCTTAAAAGTTCTTATCCACCACCCCGCCCCACAAATTTTTGTAACTATGTATGGTGATGGATGTTAACTAGAATTATGGCGGTGATTATTTCACAGTATATACAAATATTGGATTAATTGTACGCCTAAACTAATATAATGTTATGTCATTTATACCTCAAAAAATCCCACAGAATTATTTACCCACCAAAAAATATCCTTTGAAAATGAACGTGAAGAAAGATGTTTTTCAATCATATAAAAGCTGAAAGAATTCATCACCATCAGACCTGCATTATAAGAAGTATTTAAAGAAGTCCTTTAATAAAGCATGGAGAAAATGATGCGGGATGGGAATCTGCATCTACACAAAAAAGTGCAGAATACCAGATGTTGTCTTTATGTGTGTAAAGACTGTTCTATTAATATTCAGATCTCTAAAAGATAATTGTTTAAAGTGAAAATAATAACTATATTGTAGAGGTTATAACACATGTAGGAATAAAATGCATGGCAACAATACAAAGGTTGGGAGGGGAGGAATGGAAGTACACTGTTGTAAAGTTTTTAGATTATACAGAAAGAGACCAGTATCACTTCATGGTAACTGTTAAGTTAAAGATGTATACTACAAAGCCAAAATCACCCACTAGAATAATACAACGAAGAAACTCAGTAATTGTATTAAATGACATTGCCTTGGATTTCAGGAGCTATGGTGGTGTTTGAAGAAACAGATAATAATTAATAGATTAATAAAGGATGGCTACAGTTATAAACTGTGACCTTAAAACCAGAGCTCTCTGTTATAAATAAGAAGAAATAATTGTATTAAAATAGGATACATTAAGGAAAAAAGTTTTTGCATGTTTGCCATCAAATTTGTCCCAATAATAAATTAACTAGTGGAGCAAGCAATGGCAAAAGGATAAATAAAATTGTGACTTGTGAAAGGATTGGGACCAATCGTCGAATATTAAAATTTTGGTAGGAAAATGGAAACAGAACTAATCTCCAAATCCCTTATACCCTTTTCTCTGTAGAGTGACATCTTTCACTTCCACAGAGTCAATGTGAGAAAATTGGACCTTTTTTTTAGAGAATTTATGGCCTTGCAAAGAAATGGAAGAAGCTATAGAAGAGAACCAATGACCTCTTTTTCCTACTGCCTGGACTTTTAAATTTGCTTCATTATGTTATCTAAATTCTACCATCAAATGTCTTATTTGGGTTGAGCAAATGCATATACCTAAGGGAAGGAAAATAAGAAGTTGTCAGTTTTAAAATGTACTAGTTAATCTATGCATGTATACATTCATCCATTCAGTTGACACTTACAGATCCTCTGCTGTGTGCCTGACACTATGGTAGCTGATGGAGATATATTCATTAGCAATTTAGGGAGCTCACAGTTGATAGGATAGCAGGCATCTAAACAAATAGATTATAATAAAGTGTGATGTGTGCAATAATCCATTCAATGTTCAAAATACAGAGGTATAATAAGACAAGGGTTAACTCTAACTGGAAGAGAACATCAGGGAATGCTTCCTGGAGATCCTGATGCATTAACCTCTGGGCTGGATTTGAAAGCCAACTAAAAGGTTTGAGTGGCTGAAGATATTGGGAGAGATCTTGTAGGCAGGGGAATTACATGTGTAACATATAGATGCTTGAAACAAGTTGCAGTCTAGGGAGCTACGAACAACTCAGTGTCGTTAGAGGATAAAGAAATGTGGTGGGGAAGGGAAGTGTGGCAGTTACTGAGGCTGGCGTCAGATCAAAAGGGCCTGGTAGGCAACCTGGGTAAACTTACATATTCTAATTCTTTGTTGGGTTCGTTTGAAATTTTTACACACTCAAGCGTGTCTTTCACACAGGCTTTATTTCTCTCCTCTTAACCCTTGTGTCTTTTACTTCTTGCATTTGTCCTACTGCACTGGCAGAGACCTTCATTCCATGTTAATAAAACTAGTGAGACAAGAACCCTTACCTTATTTCCTATCTCAGAGTAAATGGTTTTGGCTTTCACCGTTAATGTTGATGTAGGTTCCTTATACACATTCTTTAACAGATAAAGGATGTTTCCTTCTTTTCCACTGATTGCCAAGAATTTTTATCCTGCATGGACTTTGAATTTTATCACATATCTTTTCTTGCATCTACTAAGATACTCTGTGATTTTTCTTTTCTGTGCTGGTAATGTGGCAACTTATATTGATTGCTATTTTATTTATTCATTTATTTATTTTTACATCGTTGTTGGAGTGTGGTTGCTTTGCAGTGTTGTGTTGGTTTCTGCTGTGTGACAGGGTGAATCGGCTGTGTGTGCGCACGTGTCCCCATATACCCTTGATTGCTATTTTAAAATAAAACTAATTTTGCATTCCTGAAATAAACCAAAGTTGATCATGGTAAAAAACAGTGGCCTGGTAGGACATGATAACTGCGCTGAGGCTTGGCTTCATTGGTGATACCAAATGATTGCATTTTAGGCAGTAAACAGGCACAATTAAACTTTTGTTTTTGAGAGATCGCTTTATTGTCATTGTGGAAAAAGAAGAAAAGCTAGAAGAATGAAGAAAAGAGGATGGATCTATTTGGAGGGTAGAATTTGAGGATTCCTTTTTTGTGGGCGTTAAAGGAGATAGGGTCTAGGGTAACTCCCAGGTTTCTGATTTGTGAGTTGTGATGCTAGCGACTGAAATAGAGAATAAAGGAAGCTGAACAATGTTGGGATTTTAGGGGAATGGCAAGGAGAGGATGAAGATTGTGAGTTATGTTTGGTCGTGTGTGAATCAGTACGTGGATATATGTGGAACTGATGACTAGAAACAGATTTAAGAGTTAACAGGGTATAGGAGGCTTTCTGCGAGCCCCCAGACTAGCCGTTTTGCTCTGTTTAATTGCTTCCGTAGCCCTCATACTTCCTCTTTGATAACATTACACTTGTAACTCTCTGTCAAATCTCTATCATCCTCTATTGGATTGTGAGGTCCTTGTTGAAAGGGATCTTACTTGTTTTGTTCACCAACTCCTTTCCAGTGCCCAACACAGTACCTGGTACATGAGACTGAATAAATGGGCATGGACATGAGTGCCCAGGGGAAGAGGGCGTAGAGAAGAGAGGTTGATGGCTCAGGGCTGCTGGGTACAGTCATATGGCTGTGACTGTGTGTGACTCTGCCAAGAAGCAACCTTAAGGATTACCACCTTACATACGTGTATACAATGGAATGTTACTCAGCCATAAAAAGCAACGAAACTGGGTCATTTGTAGAGACGTGGATGGACCTAGAGACTGTCATACAGAGTGAAGTAAGTCAGAAAGAGAAAAACAAGTATTGTATATTAACGCATATATGTGGAATCTAGAAAAATGGTACAGATGAACCGGTTTGCTGGGCAGAAATAGACACAGATGTAGAGAACAAACGTATGGACGCCAAGGGGGTAAAGTGGGAGGGGTAAAGTGGGAGATTGGGATTGACATATATACACTAATATGTATAAAATAGATAATATATACACTAATATGTATAAAATAGATAACTAATAAGAACCTGCTGTGTAGCACAGGGAACTCCACTTCGCTGTACAGTAGAAACTAACACAACATTGTAAAACAACTATACCCCAATAAAAAAGAAAGGATTACCACCTTACAGGTGTGAGTGGAGAAAAATTTTGCAAAGGAAATGGAAGAAGGAGCGCTTGGACAGCTATGAAGAAAATCAGGAAGGACTTTATCAAGGAAGTTAAGGAAGGGAATGGTTAACAGTTTCAAATACCCAGAGAATTCAAATCAAACATGAGCTGATGAGCTTATGAGCTGGTATAGGAACATAACCAGTATTTACAAATTGTTGTTGGCTTGTTTGCTGGTTTTAGCAAAATATCATTAAATGGTATTCTGTGTCAGCATAAGGGAAGAAAGGCGTAAAATCAAAGTAACTCAAGTTCTTTAAAAGGGGTTATTGGAAACCAAGAGATATTCTCTCAATAAGTGCAGCAAAGCCATTTTTCCCCCTTAGTGTTGGAAGAGTTAGCTATTCCTTTGTAAGTAGTTTCCTTGTATGTGGAGATCATGTTAAGAGAAAAATGTGTTTCTTTAAATGTTAAAGTGTGGTGAGATGCTCAGTCTGAGAGCTGCGTGGGCACTAAGACCAGCTGAGGGAAGAGCAGATTGAGTGAAATGACAGGAAGGATCGTCCACACTGTTTAAATTCTTCTTTATCTCTTGCTTTGTACATATTTGCCATGTTGTTATCATTGAATTTGGGTAAGTTAGTTGCTCATATGGAGCAACTCCACTGTGTGTTGCAGAGCGGGAGAGAAGAGGGAGAGGTAGGAAGGTTGAGAGAGCAGTGTGTTTGTAGTCTGTGGTTTGCCCTGTGTTGTTTCTTTTATTTGGGGTTTAAAATTTTTCTTATAATATTGCTCAAAAAATTTATCAGATACGCATGTCTGTGTGATATTTCATTGATTTAGAACTTTATAATTGTATCATGTTTTAGATTTTACAAATTGTCTTGTGTATTGTTGCTTAATGCTGCAACAGCTCCATTAGGTAGACAGGACAGATTTTTTAATTTTGGGGGGGGGGTTGTTCTACCAAAGATTCAAAGTTAAGCTACTTGTCAATATCATAATAATCCTGTGATCTTTTCATACCATATTGTTCATCCAAAAAGCATACCAAATTGTGTGTGTGTGTTTGTTGTTTCAATGTAATTAATTTTATTTTAAGGAAACATATACATGAATTGGAGAATTGTCTTCCTCTGGGCATTTTGGTGTCTTTTTGCTCTGCCTTTGTTTTTTAGGTTCTTGTTATCAAATAGGGTCTTTTAGAACTCTCTGAGAAGAAATAAAAGTTCATAAAATTTTGCATCACGTGTTAACTGAGGAAAAATATCAAGTCTGTATGTAGTTTGAAAAGATTACCCACCCCACCCCACCCCCAGAATATTGTGGTATCTTAGAGTGGAGCTCCTAATATAATTTGTATACTGTTTGAGTTACTGGTCATGCAATTAGTTAAGTGAGGGTGTCAGCATTTAAAAATAATGAAATAGAATAGAAAATATCAGAGTGCATTGCACATGACAGAAGTGTTATCTCCTGATACTTTTGTTTTGGAAATATATATATGTATGTATGTACTGAGGCACAGGTATAAAATGTATTTCCTTACTGTGGGTCATGGTCAGAAAAGCTTGTAAACACTGGCTCAGAAAACTCTCGTTCATTTTATCTTCTTCCAGCTTTTGTTACATTATTGAATGGAGAACAAGCCCAGAATGCAATTCAGATGTTTCATCAATATTCATTTCGAGGAAAAGACTTAATAGTCCAGCTCCAGCCAACAGATGCTTTGCTATGTATTACCAACTTGCCCACTTCTTTTACATTAGAAGAGTTTGAAGAACTTGTTCGTGCTTATGGAAATGTCGAGAGATGTTTTCTGGTCTACAGTGAAGTTACTGGCCATTCCAAAGGCTATGGATTTGTGGAATACATGAAAAAGGACTTTGCTGCAAAGGCTAGATTGGAGCTATTGGGTAAACAGTTGGGAGCATCAGCTGTCTTTGCACAGTGGATGGATGTTAATCTCTTGGCCGCAGAGCTCATTCATTCTAAGTGCCTTTGTATAGATAAACTCCCTAGTGACTACAGGGATTCAGAGGAGCTGTTGCAGTTTTTTTCCAGTATCCATAAACCTGTGTTTTGCCAGGTATGTATTTTTAAGTCATCATTTGCAATATTTAAAAATAGCTGCATATGTATCTGCATGCACTCACGTATTTATTATACCTATGTAAATATCACAATGGATAATCTAATTCTAATTGAGTCTGTAATGAACACTTTAATATTATGGTAAATTTTATTTATTTATTTATTTTGGTAAATTTTATTTTATTTATTTTTGTATTTATTTTTGAATTTTATTTTTTTATATAGCAGGTTCTTATTATTTATCTATTTTATACATATTAGTGTATATATGTCAATCCCAATCTCCCAATTCATATGATGGTAAATTTTAAATCCATCCCTTTTGCTGATGGGCCAAACTATGTTGTCTTTATATAATTATGTCTTAGCAAACCCATCACTTAACACATCCACCTTCTCATTCCATCCACTCTTGAACCATTCATGCATTGATCCCTTTATCCATCCACATTTTGTTTATCACCTTCTCAGTGCCAGACACTATATTGCTAAATGTCGGAAATGTAGAGAATAGAAAGATACTCTCTTAATACCGCACAAGTTTGTGGAAGAGACTGACAAGTAAGCAGATAATTGTAAATCCTGTATGAAGACTGATACAATGGAAAATAGAAAAGTGTTATGAGGTGTAAAAAGAATGCCTTATTCTATCTTAATGGGGTCATGGTAAGTGACACATTTAGAGAAGATCCTGAAAACTGACAGCACTGGTAAGAATTTTCAAGCACTTTGAGTAAAATTAAATATGTTCTACTAAATAGGCAAAAATATATGCTGTATACAACTGAGAGGTTATCTAGTCTAGCTTTCCATCTGGTAAAAAAAAACAAAAAAAGTTACAATAATTGTGAGTGATCATTTAGCTTCTGTTAAAATATTTCAAAATAATGGAAAATTCACTAGATCACAAGTCAGGCCATTACATATTTAAATGGCTCTCATTCTGAATGTAAATATTCTTTAAAACTGCTGACGCTATGGAATTAAAATGACTTTGTCTTTTGAAAGACTTAAAATGATAGTGTCATTTATTTGGCATGAAGGTTATAATGAACCAGGAATAATAAAAATATTTTAGAAGTTTTCAAAAGGTTAATAAAGCCACTTTACAATGCCTTTATCAGTAGATCTGTTAAACTCAGGCTCTCTCGCTTGGTAGGTTGACATAGACTATATGGAAGACACAGTCTTCTTACCTCGTGGTCAGAAGGGATCAGATTACAAATCTGGTTTTAAGGTTTGGTTTGGTTAAAAGGAATGAGGTTGTAGGAGAAATGTTTGGAAGAGGTAGATATTTTTCCTTTCTCCCACGCGAATGGAAGAAGTTTTATGGAGGAAAAAAATATTTGAGGGCAGTTTTATAAGGAAGGAAGAATGTGAAGAAAAAATAGAAATTCGGTCTACTACACAAAAAGCTTCAAAAATAAGAAAAGAAACTAAAAAGGACTGGAAAATGATTTAATTGTAGTATCAATTTATGGGATGCCAAATTCAAATAGAAGTATTGTAGATATGTCTTCTCAAAGACATACGAAGTTGAATTTTATCACATTTATCACTTTATAGCATCAGTGTGTTTAAGATGATTCAGACATGTTCAACACTTAGAAATTTTTAGTGTCTTATTTTGTTCTTACTTTTGCTCTAGAAACTTTTTAGTGTCTTATTTTGTTCTTACTTTTGCTCTTTGTACCAGTCTTTACAGATCCAGGACTTTAGTATCTTCTTTTACACTCTTACAGGTGGGTGACTGGAAATAAATTGAGTTCTGCATTGCAGGAGTTTATTTAGGGCACATTCAGAAAAAGGTTGTGTCCTGAATATGGTATTTTAAACAAACCTGGGGCACAGTTTTCCTAAATAAGGTTTGCTTTGGTATACTTGACCAAATTCCTGGGATCTGCCTAAAATATTGAAATAAACTTTGAATGTGGTTCCTTCTACCTTTCTTCTCTTGATAATGCAAATGTTATTTTACATAGATATATGATCCAGTAATTGTTCAGCATGTTTCATCGTCTGCGTATCTGGTGAATTTATTTTAAAGAAAGTTTTAATTATTGTGTCCCATATTGTTCTATAAATTATCAGTTATATATATAGCTTAATATATAGGGACTATTATCATTTGAACATTGACTTTTAAAATAAATCAGAGATTCAAAGAAGTAAAAAGAAACTGGACAGAATCTTACTTTTCCCATCTTCTAGAAGGACTGCATCTACCCAACTAGTAAACTTTTATTTTCAGAAGGAAAGAATACATTATTTTCACCAGTATCATGCTCTGAGACATTTGTCCTTGAATTTTTAGATGATATACTTGTAAATAAGTATTTCTAGCTAAATATTAGAATTCCCTTTTTAATAAATGTATCACATCAGCTTGCACAGGATGAAGGTAGTTATGTTGGTGGCTTTGCGGTGGTTGAATATAGCACTGCAGAGCACGCTGAAGAGGTTCAACAAGCAGCTGATGGTATGACCATCAAGGGAAGCAAAGTTCAAGTTTCCTTCTGTGCCCCGGGAGCACCAGGGCGAAGTACATTAGCGGCATTGATAGCAGCTCAACGCGTGGTAAGTTTGTTCTTTTTTTAGGATGTAAAAAAATTCAAGTAGTATTTTAATCTATCCAAACTAGTCAATCATTGATTGGACCGTCATTATATTTTTATTATGTAAAGATACCCTTCTTTTTTTTTTGACTGGCTAAATGGTACCTCTGCCAGATCAAGCCAGCAGTCAATACAAAAGAAGAAACTGTGTTTCATAACGTGTATTCATCTCAAGAAAAAATTTTGAGGAAATTTCATTTATTCAGTAAATGAATTCCTGTTTTGTAAGTTTTGTGTGCAAGGTGCCCCCTTTTTCAGTGTTCATAAGTATCCGTAGTAGAAGTCGTGGGAGGTGGAGCCTCATTTTTGTGCACGTGGCACGGTTGCTGAGTTTCCAATTCTGAATACATCTAGTCACCCACTTTTGCAGGTGGTACACCCTGTCCTCTTGGAGAAAAAGAAACAACTAGGTGGCGTGGTGGCCTTACAAATGTCTGGCATTTGTTTATAGCTGATCCCCCAGCAAAACTAGCTATCTCTCATCAGCCACTCTTTTCCATTTTCTACAGTGACTCTCTCAAATCCTCACTCTTTTCCTGTCTCTGTCCTTCTTTCTATCCGATGATCATGGCTCCTACTTTATAGAAATATAAAGGCCGTGTGCTGGACTCATTCGTTCAACTTTTCTCACACTCCCCCAGAAAAAGTGCCCCCATTTTTTCTCTTAAATAGCATTCATTCCATAAATACTTTTTGGGTACCTACTGCATGCTAGGTATGTTAGAGATGTTTAGGATTCATCAGTGAACAAAACAAAGATCCCTGTTCTCTTGGAGAGAGGGCTGTGCCTCCTCCTGCCAAAGCAGGGGCTCATGCCCGTGTCCCCCATCCTCAAGGATCTTCATCCTCACCTTTCTCCTTACTTTCACTTGTTCACTAGCTCTATCCCATCTGCTTATAAATACGCTCAAATCATTTCCTTTAAAAATCTTCTCTAAATACGAGCCTTTGTAATACTTTTCCCTCACAGCTGGAACTTCTTGAACAATTAGGTCCCACTCGTCACCTTTTCTTCTTTTCTCATTTCCCTCTCAGTCCAATGCAGTCTAGTTTCTGCCGCCACTATTCAGGTGAATCTGTTCTCTTTAAGATTAACAGGAATTTCTTAATATTCAGTCGAAAAGGTACTTTTCAGTCTTTCTTTGCCTGGTTTCTTTGGAACATTTAAAACCAACCTCCTGGGACTTCCCTGGTGGTCCAGTGGTAAGGAATCCACCTTCCAATGCAGGGGCCGTGGTTTCGATCCCTGGTCTGGGAACTAAGATCCCATTTGCCGTGGGGCAACTAAGCCCACGTGCCACAACTACTGAGCTCGTGAGCCTCAGCGAGCGAGCCCGCGTTGCCACAAACTACAGAGCCCGCTCGCCCTGGAGCCCGCGCGCCACAACTAGAGAGAAAAGTAGTGAAAGATCCTGCATGCCTCAACGAAGATCCCGTGTGCCGCAACTAAGACCCAACGCAGCTAAGAAAAATAAAAAATAAGGAAAATAAATAAAATAAATATTAAAAAAAAAATAAGACCAACCGCCTACTACCTTGAATTCTGCCTACCGTTTGTTTCCTACCTGTCTAACCGTCCCACCCCTTTCTTCTCTTTCCCGAAGGGCTGCTATCAGTAGGCTTCTGTATTTGGCCTCCTCACTTTCTTCCTCTTCAGCACTCCAGTGGTTTTAGTTATTGCCTATCAGTGATGATTTTTCCAAGCATATATTTTTGGGCCCAATTGCTCTAAGCACTAAATCTGTACTTCCAAATGATATTTAAACAGCCCCTTTTTATGTTATATAAATAGTTCAATTTCAACATTTCCAAAAGAAAACTGTTTTTCTCTGGGACCTGCTTTTCTGTGTTCTGTAATATCTGTGTATGGCATCAGTTCGTTCAACCTAGAACTGTCTGAATTAAAAACTCAGTTAATCATGATTGGTCTTCTTCAGCTACTCCCTAGATCAGGATGTCGAGAATATTAGCAAATCCTTTCAGTTCCACCTCCTGGTAACTATTAAGTCCTTGAGACTTGTCAGCATCTTTGTCACTTTACTCAGGATCTCGTTTTTCTCACCTTGATGGTTCGAATAACCTGCTATGTGGTTGCCATGTCGTTCATCTTCCCCATTCTAACCCATCTTCCACGGTGCCACAAGAGTGATCTTTCTCGTCCTCAAACCAGATTATGTCATTCTCTCGCTTAATATTCTTTAATGCGTGCATAAGTTCAGTTCCTTACTATGGCATACAGGGCCCTTCGTGATTAGGTATTAGTAACAGTGAGGAATCTTAAATTTTTCTCAGTCTTAAAAGTAATGTGCTGCATTGATTTTTTTTTTTCTGTAGGTTCTTGGTACATATCCTTTATCAAGTTTTCTGATTTAAAAAAAATCATAAGTAGGTATTGATGTTTATTAGAGTATTTCTGCAACTATTGCGATAATTTTATGTGATTTCTCCCTAAGTTCATTAATGTGCTGAATCCAATTGATATGTTTTTCTAATATTACACTATCCTTATGTTGTAAATCCTAATTGATAATGATTTTTTTCCTATGCATTGTTTGATTTTATTGGATAATATTTTATTTGGTATATGTGCACATGTGCTCATAAGTGAAAATGCTTAAATTTTTGGGTACCATTTTTACTTAATTTTGGAATCGACAACATTGACCTCATTAAATGATTTACATATTTTTCTCCCCCTTCTCCTTTTCTTTCCATTTCATGGATCAATTTGTATAAAATCGGGGTCATCCGTTCTTGAAAGTTTGAGAGATCTCAATCTATGAAACCGTGTAGACTTACTCCTTGAACCTCTTCCAGAAGGAAATCATTGATTACCACTTAAGTTTCTTCTGTGGATATTAGGTTTATTAGTTTTATTTTTCTCTGTGTGCTATATGTGGCATTTGATTATATTCTACAAATTTATCCACTTTGAGTTTTTAAATTTATTGGCACATAGCTATTTATAAAATTTTATTTAAAATTTGTCATGTCTAGTCTCCTCTTTTTATCGTATATTTTATTTATTTGCATTTCCTTTTTTTCCCTTGATCAGTCTTGCAAACTATTTATTTTGCCTTTTAAAGAAACAGCTTTTGTTTTGTTCATTATTTCTCTTTTTTCTATCTTTTGCTTATTCTTGCCCTATCTTTATAACCTCCTTGCTTCTTTCTTCTTTGGATTTACTCTTCCCACCCCCCACCCCCACCCATCTTTAATGTTATCCGTGGTTAGCTCCTCTGTTTTCAACCTAGATTGTTTTCTGATGAACATAGTTAAAGTAAGCTTACTTCTATAACTAATGCTATACCTATGTGTCATAAATTTTATATTATGAATGTTTCAAATTTTTGTTATGATTTCCTTTTAGCTTAATTATTAGTTTTTTCTTCCAGTTTATACCCACCTAGGAATTTTTAAAAGCTATTCTTCTGATATAGATTTCTTTTGAGATATAATTGATATACAACATTATGTTAGATTTCAAGTGTACAACTAATGATTCAGTATTTGTATATATTGTGAAATGATCACCACAGTAAGTCTAGTTAACATCTGTCACCACACAGAATCACAGAATTTTTTTTTCTTGTGATGAGAACTTTTAAGATCGACTGTCTTGGCAACCTTCAAATATGAAGTAGGGTATTATGAACTGTAGTCATGGTCACTGTGCAGTACATTACATTCTCATGACTTATTTCTCTTATAACTGGAAGTTTGTACTTTTTGACCCCCGTTACCATTTCACTCACCCTCCACCCCCTCCCTCTGGGAAACATCAGTATGTTCTCTGTATCTATGGTTTTGGGTTTGATTTTGTTTTTAGATTCCACACATAAGTGAGATCATACAGTATCCATCTTTCTCTGCCTGACTTATTTCACTTAGCATAATACCCTCAAGGTCCATCCACGTGACTACAAATGGCAAAATTTCATTCTTTTTTATGGCTGAATAATATTCCATTGTCTGTATACATATACACACCACATTTTCTTTATCTGTTCATCCATTTTTGGAAACTTAGGTTGTTTTCATATCTTAGCTATTATAAATAATGCTGCAATGAACATGGGGTCCATATATCTTTTTGAGTTAGTGTTTTTTGTTTTCTTTGGAGAAATACCCAGAAGTTGACTTGCTGGGTCATATGGTAGTTCTATTTTTAATTTTATGAGGAACCTCTATACTGTTTACCAACACTTGTCATGTTTTTTTTAACTATACTTTTTCCCTTTGTTTTCATTTCCCATCTACTATTGGATAAATTAGAATTTTCTTCCTCTGCTTCGAGAGTGAGATGTTCTATTTTATCCTACTGGTGATTGTTCCTAACTTACTAACACCCCTAGGTTGATCAGTATCTCTTTCTTCCCACTTAGTTCATTCTAAACTCCATCCTGCTTCTTCCTTCTACCCCACCTACCACCATATTGGGAGTACATAAAGTACATTTTTACTTTAGGATTGCCTTAATTTTTTGGGGGGGAGGGGGCGCACTGCACGGCTTGCAGGATCTTAGTTCTCCAACCAGGGATTGAACCCAGGCCACGGCAGTGAGAGCACCAAGTACTAACCACTGGACCACCAGGGAATTCCCAACCTTAATGTTTTTGTTTTTATGGTCCTGGCTTTTGTATACAAGATTAAAATTAACTGTGATATTATAAACCCTAATTTCCATGTATCATGTAATATCATCATGCATTTATTCTCATTTCTCATTTTCAGAAAGGGTTTCATGTAGTAAAAACTTTTTAGACTGTGTATGGCTGGGAATATTTTTTATTTCTTTTCCATATTTAATAGCTTAGCTGAATATAAAAATCTAGATTCAAAGTTTTTTCCTGCAGCACTTTGAAAATATTAATTTGCTGCCTTCTTAAATCCAGGGTTGACGCTTTGAGAGTGAAGATGATATTAATCTGCTTTTTTTTTTTTTTCTGAGATATGTTCTTCCTCACTGGAAGTTTTTAGTATGGGGGGGGATGTTTGATGTTCTTAAATTTCACACCAAAAAAATGTAACCAGGTGTGTGTTTTTCTATATCATATTTGGAACCCTTTCATTTTGTGGTCTTTAATTTTTCTTTAATACTGGGAAATTCTCAGCCATTACTTCTTCAAAGATTCCCTTTTTTTCCCTAATCCTTCAGGGACTCCTATTATATAGATGTTAAGACTTCTAGTCCCTTCATTGCCTTGGTTTTCTCTCTTGTTTTGTTTGCATTTTTCATTACCATGTTTTACTTTGTTTGTATTTCCCTCTTTATCCTCTGCTCATGTATTCTGGGAAGTTTATTTGACCTGACCTTTCAGGTCACTTATTTTGTTTTTCAGTCTTATATATTCTACTGTTTAACTTATCTGTTGAAGCACAGAGTAGAGGTTAAGAATAATGCTTTATGAGTTTCTCCAGTTTCCTCCCCTATAGAATGGGGGTAATAACACGAACCCTATAGAGTTGTTTTGGGGCATTAAGTGATCTGATCCATGTAACATGCTTAGAACAATGCCAAGTATTTATAGTAAGTGATGGCTGCCATGATTTTTCTCTAACAGTTGTGTTATTCATACTTCTAATTGGTTGTTCTTTATAACTGCTTGTCCTTGTTTCATGTTACCAATAAAAATATATTATCTTTTTTTTAGGATGTCTGTTATGTTTAGTTAACATTCTTATTATTTCCTATCCTTTAATTCTGCTCTGTCTCTTATAGGTGCTTCAGTTTGTTGCCTTTAGTTTTTGTGGCTACATTCTCCCCATGCCTAGTTATTTTGTTCTGTGGATGCATATCTCCTTTGGTAGGGGATATGGCGGTTGGCTTCTTTGTATGTGAGTGTTTAGAGGTTGAGGGGCTGGAGATGGAGGAGGAGTGCTGAAGGCTGGTCTCAGCTAGGGTTTAGGGAAGGCAGACAGGAACCTAGGGCTGAGAACCTCTGCCTTGACCACAGACAGCCCTTTCCCACCCCAGCCAGGCAACCCTGCCCCTTAGAGCCTCTTAATCTCTTCTCCCAACCCTGCTCTTTTCCAAGTTCTGCCTTCCTCAATTATAACTCTTCCACCCTGCCCAGTGGGAGGAAGGAAGTAGAGAAGGTTGGAGGATGTGGGAAGGAAGTTTTTGGTGCCTCTGCCTAGTGTTACATGGTCCCCACTGTCTCTGAGTTTGCACGACACCCTGCTGTTAATTCACTGCTCCTAGGTGGTCACTGGACTGATGCTGCCCTTTTCCTGCTTTTTCCTAGCCATGATCCCTAGGGGGTGATGTGGAGGAAGGCCCTTCCCCAAGATATCCTGTCTGTGGATCCAGCCTCTCTCACACTCTTGAGGCACTACCTTGTGTCTGTCCAGGGATTTCTCACGGGTTTAGTGTCAGGTTCTCAATCCATCACCCTCTCCCTCTTAATGTCACAGCTTGGGATGAGAGAGGGAATCCAGTTGTCCTTGTCGGTTCTCCATTTTCTCCTGGTTGGAAGTTCATAGTTTTCCTTTTACATCATTATATTAATATTCTCATCTATCAGGCTGGCTTTTAAAATCTGAGAACAACTTCATATATTTAGGAAGCTACCCAATGACATGTATGTAAGGCCAGTTCATCTTTGTCTCATATTAGAGGATTAAGTTAATGAATTAAAGACTGTTATTATAAGAAAAATGTTGCTTTGTAAGGCATCCCACATTATTAAACTTGAGATCAACATTGTAGTAAGGTTCTTCTACAGTATCAAAATATTCATCCTGTGTCAACACGTTACCTCCCTGTTAATAAATTCAGATTCCCCTGATATCTTTCTACTTGCATGAAGAGATTTATCTGACTAAATCATTAGTCCTCTTAAAGCCAATTTCTACTTAACTGAAACATTCTATGAGGATTTCAGTGTATGTTGTATGGTAGAATATCTTACAATTAGGAACTGTGGTAGAATGTATACAACAAGTATATAATATAAAGTAAGTTGTGGTTATCATAAAATAGATCTTATCAGGTGAATGAGAATTTCTGGAAAAAAGCCTTTACAGTTTCATCTTTGTGCTTATCCTTGTTCTAATGTTTTCTATTTCTGTATTCATCAAAGATGCACAGTAATCAAAAGGGCTTACTTCCAGAGCCAAATCCAGTGCAAATTATGAAAAGTTTAAACAACCCTGCCATGTTACAAGTTCTTCTACAACCCCAGCTCTGCGGGCGAACTGTTAAACCAGGTAAACTTCATGTGTGCTGATTAAACGTAGAATGTTGGCATGAAGTTAATTGTGCTGTTTTACATGAAAAACACACTTAAATTAGTCCAAGAATATTTATTTTTTCGAGAATTTATCAGTGAATATATAACATATAATTTATTTTAATTAATGATCTGAGGTGAAAATATGTTTTGACTGTTTTTGATAGGGACAAACTGCTTACGGGTTTCCTGATTTTTTTTTTAACTATTAATAAGTATTAAATAGTAAACCTTCAGTTTAGTTACTGGTTGACATGAATTTGTGAACCAGGTAACACATGGCTTAATAAGGTAATATTTAATATACTACATTGTTACAGCCTATGTTAACAAAGGATATGATACTTTTCTACGTAATATTTTTGGCAGAATTACTTTGTTGGAAAGTGTTAAGGTCTGTTTCCTCTCTGCTCTTTCTTTTTCATTGTGAAATTGTTCCACTTTTTAGAAAATGAGAAAAACATCATTTTCTAAGTATTATGGAAATTTTTATAATATTGGCATACATTAAATATCTATTTAGTATTCATTGAGAAGAGTTTATTTACCTTTTGTAATGCACAACTCTACATACACAAAATGTATGTTTTATCATTATGAGGAAATGAATGCCTATATTCAACACTAAGCTTTAGATTACAAATGTTTAGATTAAATATACTTATTCTGTTTCAGCTCCAACTGGTCTGACACCAGCTAGTATATGGCAGTTCGGTTCTAGCACCAACTACCTAGAGTTAGCACAGATCCTACAAGTAAGGGCTTTGTCCCCAACAGGTCTGCCCCTACTTCAGACAGCAGCCGCAACTTCAGAGGTTCCCTGGTCACCTACACTTCTGACTAACTTGCTTCAAATTTGGGGGTTCCTGTGACCCCCTCAGGTTCAATAATTTGTTAGACTCACAGAACTTAGGAAAGCACTATACAGTAAGTCCCCACCCATACAAACGAGTTCCATTCCAAGAGCATGTTTGTAAGTCCAGTTTGTTTGTAAGTCCAACAAAGTTAGCCTAGGTACCCAACTAACATAGTCGGCTATATAGTACTGTACTCTAATAGGTTTATAATGCTTTTCACACAAATAATACGTAAAAAACAAACACAGAAAAATAAAGAAAACATTTTTAATCTTACAGTACAGTACCCTGAAAAGTACAGTAGTACAGTACAACAGCCGGCATACAGGGGCTGACATCGAGTGAACAGGCAAGAAGAGTCACTGACTGGAGGAGGGAGAGGAGGTGGGAGATGGTAGAGCTGAAGGATCGTCAGTGATAGGAGACAGAGGGCAAGCTGCAATTTCACTCAGCCCTTACGTTGACAGCACAGATTCTGGTTCCTTGCTGGATTCAATTCTACCTACCCTCTTGAAGAAACAATCCAGTGATGTCTGGGCAGTAGCTCTTTTTTTCTCGTCATAGATGACACGGTAGCACTGAATTGCATTCTGAATGGCTGTTGCAACCTTCGTGTACCATTCTACGTTCAGGTCCTGTGCCTCAAAACTAACTGCCTCCTCAAATAAAGAAAATCCCATGGCCACTTCCTGCGTCGTGAATCTCTTCGGTTCTTCAGTTACTTCTTCTTCCTCTTGTCTCTCTCCGTCCTTCCTCTGGGCCTCCAATTCCTGGCACTTCTTAGCAGTACCAGCTATGTCACTGCTGCTTTTACGCTTGCTTCTGGACATCCTGGGCTTGAAATAAAGATACTGTACTACTGTACTCTATACAGTACTGTACAGTAAAGTACACAAAAGCACAACCACTTGTAGAGGATGCACACACGTGACAAGGTACGCCAGTCACGTAAACTAATTTACCTGATTGGACATGTGAACACACATCTGCATCTTTGAAAGTTTGCAACTTGAAGGTTCGTATGTAGGGAACTTACTGTACTTATGATTACAGTTTTGTTTTAAAAGATGTAACTCAGAAATAGCCTAATCAAGAGACTTAGGGCTTCCAGACTGGAAGGTCCTGACTGCAGAGCTTTTATGCTCTTTCCCCATGGAATCAGAGCACATCTGCCTTGCAGCACACATGTGTATTAATTAGCCAGAACTCCCTGCTGCAGTAACTTCAGTATCTAGAGTTTTTATTGGGGTTTTGCTATGTAGGCATGACTGACCATGTTATTGAACTCTATCTCCAGTCCCCCTCCTCTCCCTGGAAGTCAGGAGGTTAGGCTGATATCATATGGCTCAAAGCCCTAGTCCTCTAATCAGATGGTAGGTCTTTCTGGTATGACCAGTCCCCATCCTGAAGCCATCTAGGGGCCCACACTGAGTCACCTCATTAGCATAACAAAGACACTCCTGTCACTGGGAAAATTCCAAGGATTTAGAGTTTTCCTTCCAGGAACCAAAGACAAAGACCAGTTAAATTCTTTATTATACCAACAGTGTTCATATTAAGTACTTCATATAATCATCAATTATCTCTGTGTAGGAAGTAGCTTTAGAGGTGTCCAGCTCAGCCTACTATGCAGTCAGATATCCCTTCTACAATTTTAATGGTATAGAGATATCCTTTGTATGTCTTGACTACTCAAAACATAGAGCAGCTCATTATTTTCCAAAGCAGCTATTCCCTGGTTTAACAAATTTAATTACTAGGTTTTCCCTTGTATTAGATGGTGATTTCTATGACTTTTAGCCACTTATTCTAGTTCTTCCTATGAGGAAACACAGAATAAATCTATTCCTTCTTCCATAAGAAAAGCCTTCTGATGTTGAAGACAGCTATCATGAAACCTTAGTCATCTTTGATTTTCTTTGTCTTCTGTTCTCCAGACCAGTGGTCTCATTTTATTTATTTATTTTTTGACTATGCAACTCTATCAGTAAAGTATATTTTTAGTAGAGCCCCAATATACAGTATGTGTATCACTTATATGTCAATTACATGAATGTACCTTTGTCAATCCATATATTAAGAAATGATAAAGCTTAATATTTTTATATTTTAAGATGAAAGTAAATACAAATAACAGTTCTCTTTTTTAAGAACAATTTATTTTTTTATTGAAGTATAATTGATTTACAATGTGTTAGTTTCAGGTGTATAGCAAAGTGATTCATATATATATATATGTATATGTATATATATGTGTGTGTGTATATATTCTTTTTCAAATTCTTTTCCCTTATATGTTATGACAAAATATTGAGTATGATTCTCTTTATACACCTCTTCTATTCTCTTTGTAAACTATGGCTCTGTATTTGACTTTATATAACATGTCATAGGATACGCTCTCTAGAGCACCCCCCGCCCAGGTTGTCCTCTTGTAAAGATACCTAGGTTGTCTGGGTTGCCCTGAAATATGGTGTACACAGACATGAATTTATCCTATAGATGGGTTCTAATCAGCACAGAATGCAGTGGGATTTCCTTCCTATGATCATTATATTCCTATTAATGCAGTCCAAGTTTGTATCAGAGTTTAAAGAAGTATATTACACTCTTGTGTCTCTTAGAAAGTATAGTTCACACCTGGACTATCTTTAGTAACTTCTCCCCCAAATTATTTGTGTCTCATGTTTTCATCTAAGATATGTATTCTCCACTCTGCTTTTCTACTCAGCTTGGTGTATGGCCATATGAGATTAGGCTTTTTTATTTTAGTGCTACTTTTACTGTTTTAAGAAAGATATATCATTATTACACTGGTAGCTTTTTCTTTGTTTGGAATGGCCAGTGAAGAGGGTTGAATACCTTACCTGAACACATGCAAAGAGACAGTGTATGGAAAGTTTCTTGGTGTTCAGGAAAGACAAGCTCTTGTTAATCAATAAATTTCATTTGTTTTTCCTTTACTATGTTTTCTTTTTTTCCTTTACTATGTTTTTTTTTTACTATATCTTAACTATATCCCTTACTATATCCTGAGCTCTTCACAGAGGCCTCTGAACAAACTAAAATAATTACAAAGGATCATAATTCCCTGTAATTTGTTTATATTATATGATACATATATACACAAGTGTGCCATATTTTACTGTGCTTCACAGATGCTATGTGTTTTTTTTTTTTACAAATTGAAGGTTTGTGGCAACACTGCTTTTGTCAGATGATGGTTAGCATTTTTAGCATTTTAAATTGAGGTATATACATTGTTTTCTAGACATAATGCTATTGCACACTTAATAAACTATAGTATAGCATAAACATAACTTTTACATGCACCAGGAAACTAAAATAATTGTGTGACTTGCTTTACTGCAATAATCACTTTATTGGAGTGGCCTGGAACCAAACCTGAAGTATGCCTGTATGATATATTTGTATTTAAACCCTTGCCCAAACTTCTTTCTCACTGTATCATTTTTTCCAGTAACTGACACATATCTAGTTGTTTATTGCCTTCTCTTCCACTAGACTAGAGGAGGCTCCATAATGGCAAAGATTTATCTGTTTGGTTCATCTCAGGCATCTAGGACAGAACTGCTACTTACAGTGAAAAGTACTTAGATATTGTTTACTGATTAAACTCCTTCCTTAATCTGTCTGTTGCACAACTTATACATACCTTGTTATATATGATCTAGTCTGTAAACTTTTAACTACTTTTCTGGTCTGCCTTCTTTTCTGTCTGATCTAATCTGTGCACGACCATCAGGTTGATTTTCCTCCTACACCTACTTATGCACGGCCGTCAGGTCGATTTTCCTCCTACGCCTACTTTATGTTACTTGAAGCATACTGATCTTTTCTCTTCAATCCAGACCTTCTAAATACCTTAAGAAAATACAGTATAGTGTAAATATTGTATATTTCTTCTCTCTGTCCTTGTGTGTGTGTCTGTTTTAAAGTTTAACTAGTATATAATTACTTAGAATCTAAATTGTATGTTTAACAGCTTTCTTGAGGTATAACTGTGGCACATTCATCTGCACATATTTAAATTGTACAAATTGGTAAGATTTAACACATGTATAACCCATGAAACTATCGCCATAATCCAAATAATGAACATATTCATTACTCTCAAAACTTTCCTTTTGTCTCTTTGTAACCCCTCCCCCCATCCCCAGGAAACTACTAATTTGCTTTCTGTCACTATAGTTTGTATTTTCTAGAAATTTATATAAATGGAGTCACACAGTATGTACTGTATGTCTTCTTTCCCTCAGCTTATTATTTTGAGATTCATCCACGTTGCTGCATGTATCAATAGTTTTTTTTTTTCGTTTTTAATGCTGAGTAGTATTCAGTTCTACAATTTCCATTTTCATTGATTTGTTGAACATTGGGTTATTTCCTGTTCGGGGTCATTACAGATAAAATTGCTGTGAAGATTTGCTTCTAATCTTTATGTAGACTTATGCTTTCATTTCTCTTGGATAAAGACATAGTTGTAGAATGGCTGGGTTATATGGTGGATGTATGTTTAAGTTGTAAGACACTCTTCCAACTCTTTTCTAATGTGGTTGAACCATTTTACATTCTCACCATCAGTGTCCAGGGCTCTAGTTCGTTCAGTATCCTCACCAACATTTGATATGTTGATCCTTTAATTTTAGTCTTTCTATTTGGTTTATCGTGCTGTCTCATTGTGGTTTTAATTTGAATATTCCTTTTGACAAATGATTTTGAACATCTTTTAATGTACTAATTTGCCATCTTTATACCTTCTTTGTTAATATATCTTTTAAGATATTTTGTACATTTTAAAATTAGGTTGTTTATCTTCTTATTAAGTTGTTAGGGTTTTTTATCCTAGATACAAGTGCTTTATTGGATATATGGGTTTGCAACCACTCTGTAGGTTGTCCTTTTATTTTCTTAACAATATCTTTTGAAGAGCAAAATTTTTTATTTTGACAATGTCCAGTTTATTATTTTTTGTTTTATAATTCATACTTCTTGTGTCATATTTAAGAAATCTTTGCCAAATTCAAGGTCAGTAAGATGTTCTTATATATTTTCTTAAGAAGTTTTATAATTTTACCTCTTAAGTTTAGGTTGATGAATGATTTCAAGTTAATTGTTATTTATGATATGAGGTAAAGGTCCAGGTTAATTTTTTTTTACAGTTGTTCCAGCATCATTTGTTAAAAAAGATTATCTTTTTTCATTGAATTTCTTGACACTTTTTTCAAAAATCAATTGACCATATGTATATGGCTCTATCTCTGGACTCTGTTTCTATTCCATTGATCTAAATGTCTGCCTTTATATCAATGCTACATTGTCTTCATTATATACAGTTTTATAATAAGTCCTGAAATCAGTTAGTGTAAGTCCTTCAACTCTGTTCTTTTTCTCTTTGTTTTGCCGATCCTAGATCCTTTGTATTTGCATATAAATTTTAGAATCAGCTGTCAATTTCTATGAAAAACGTCTGCTGGAAATTTGATTGGAATTGTGTTGAATCTGTATGCTAATCTGTGCAGAACTGACAACAATTTGCCATAAGTGCGGTATATCTCTCCGTTTATTTAGGTCTTCTTTAATTTCTCCCAGCAATATTTTGTAATTTTCAGGGTATAAATCTTACACGTATTTTTTCAGATTTATCCATAGCATTTCATGTTCCTCGATACTATTTTTTTATTGCAGTGATTTTCTGAGGCAGAATTCAGAGTCAGTAATTCAGTGGCATTTGGTACCTTCACAATGTTGTGTAATCACCAACTCTGCCTACTTTCAAACATTTTCATTATCTCAAAATAAAATCCAGACCCATGAAACAGTGACTTCCCATTTCCTCCTCTGTCCAGGCCCTGGCAACAACCAATCTGCTTTCTGTCTTTACACTTTTGCTTAGTCTGCATGTTTCATATAAACAGAAGTCGTTATGTGACTTTTGGTGTCTGGCTTCTTTCACTTAGCATGATGTTTCTGAGTACTGTAATGTGTATCAGGACTTCATTCCTTTTTTTGGCTGAGTAATATTCCATCGTATGCACATAGCATGGATGGACATTTGAGTTGTTTTCACTTTTCGACTCTTGTGAAGAGTGTTGCTATGAATATTCATGTACAAGCATTTGAACATTTGTTTTCAGTTCTTTTGGGGTTATATTCCTAGAACTAGAATTAGTGGGTCATATGGTTATTCTATGTTTAACTTGTTAAGGAGCTGCCAAGCTGTTTTCCACAGTGGCTGCACCATTTTACATTCCCAAAGCAATGTATGAGGGTTCCAATTTCTCCATAACTTTATAGACTCTTGTTACTTTCTGGGTTTTTTAAATTATTATTAATTTTAGCCATCCAAATAGGAATCAACTGGCAACTCATCATGGTTTTGATTTGAATTTCCCTAATGACTAATTATGTTGAGCATCTTTTCTTGTGCTTGTTGTCTATTTTTGTGTCTTCTTTTGGAGAAATGCTTAATCAAGTTCTTTGCCCATTTTTAAACAGGGTTGTGTGTCTTTTTGTTGCTGAGTTCTTTATATATTCTTGATACTATTTTAAATAGTATTACTTTTTAAATTTCAATTTCCTACTGCTTGTTGCTAGCATATACAAGTACAATTGATTTTGTCTATTTATCTTGTATCTTGCAGTCTTGCTTTCTATTTCTATCAATAGCAGTTATTGCCCTTAGGATTTTCTGTATAGGCAATCATGTCATCTACAAATAAACACAGTTTTACTTCTTTCTTTACAATATGTATACCTTTTATTTTATTTTCTTGCTTTATTGCAGTTGATAGAAATTCCTGAAAAATTTGTGCATTGAACTGATGAGAGTGGACATCCTTGCCTTGTTCCTGATCTTACAGAGAAAGCATTCATTCTTTTATTATTAAGCATTATGTTAGCTATAGTTTTTTATTCACAGATTTTCTTTTTCAAGCTGGGAAATTTTTCTTCTATTTTTATATTGCTGAGATATTTTATCATGATAATTGCTGGGATTTATATAATGCTTTTCTCCATTTATTGATATCATCAGTGTGGCTTTTTTATTTCTGGTCTGTTATCATGATGAATTATATTGATTGATTTTTGAATGTTAAACCAATCTTTCACTCCTACAGTAAGCCACACCTGGTCATGACATACTATAATCCTTTTTTTTTTTTGACCATGAACATCAGTGTTCTTTTCTTTTTTTTTTTTAAGACTATTTTCTTATACAGCAGGTTCTTATGAGTTATCTATTTTATATATATTAGTGTATATATGCCAATCCCAATCTCCCAATTCGTCCCACCACCACCTCCACTACCCCCACTGCTCCGCTTTCCCCCCTTGGTGTCCATATGTTTGTTCTCCATGTCTGTGTCTCTATTTCTGCCTTGCAAATCCGTTTTTTTTTTTTTAACATCTTTACTAGAGTATAATTGCTTTAGAGTGGTGTGTTAGTTTCTGCTTTATAACAAAGTGAATCAGCTATACAGATACATACATCCCCATATCTCCTCCCTCTTGCGTCTCCCTCCCACCCTCCCTATCCCACCCCTCTAGGTGGCCACAAAGCACCGAGCTGATCTCCCTGTGCTATGCAGCTGCTTCCCACTAGCTATCTATTTTACATTTGGTAGTATATATAAGTCCATGCCACTCTGTCACTTCGTCTCAGCTTTATAATACTTTGTATATAAATTTTAGGTTGATAGTGTTGTTCAAGTCTCCTATATCCTTACTGGTTTTCAGTCCACTTATGCTATCAATTATTGAGGGGAGCAAGAGGCTCAATGGGAGACCTAGCCAAAATCTAAGGGTAAGGGCAGTTAGATGTGAGACTGTGGACATTTTCAGAATGTTTTAATTCTGGTTGTTGTTTTAAACTGGGAAATACTATATTCACTAAAAGCTGTGAAAAAATATTTTAATGTTTTATAACAAAATACAGTGACTGTCTGAAAAATGAGAGGAAGTGGTATTGAAATCTCTAACCATAATTGTAGATTTGTCTACTTTTCCTTTCAGTTCTAGAAGTTTTTGCTTCATATATTTTGAAGCTTTGTTATTTGGTCCACAGACATTTAAGATTGTTGCATCCTAATTGATGAATTGACCCCTTAATCATTATGAAATGATGATCTTTACCACTCTTTCCTAATAAACAGTATTTTCCTTTATAAGCAACTTATCCTAATGATCTAATCTTCCCATCATCTATCATTGAAACTGGTTCATTCTAAAGAAAGTGCTTTCTAATGGTCAGTTTTCCAAAGATGTAATGGACTGCCTCCGCAAGTAACAAAAATTTGGAACAAAGTTTTTAAAGCATGAATGAACTTGTAGCAGTGTTATGTATAAATTTCAGATACGTTTGATTATTGGATTATGTGTTTTTTGAAGTACTTTCTAAGCCTGACCTTCTATGATTCTAATTAGCTGTATATTATGACAGTTTACATCTAATAATTAGATGAATTGCTTCATATATTTTCTATCTCATGGTTCTTTTTGTCTGTATATTATATGTTCTTAAAATATCTCTTCTGATATGTACTCTGGTATTTGTACTCTTAGACAAACTTGATAAAGAGTATGGTTATCATTTATTCCTTTTATCAACTATATACAGTATCGTTGTTTCTGTAGGTTTTTTATGAAATATCTTTAAATGTACATATTCTCTTCTCAATTGGATTATAAGCTTTAACGACAAGGACTGTATATTGTTCTTCCCCTCCCACCTGACCCACTGCCAGAATACCCAAAAAAAACTAACAAAAATACTGAGCAAATAACATGGGTTCAATTAGTATTATGCTTATTAAAAGGTGGAATTAGTTTTCTTGCATTAAGTGCCAGAGAAGAGAAAGGCTAGGTTTGGTGTTTTTCCATTAAGACAGAAGGTGTTGGAATTTAAAATCAAATTCTAGAGTTGAATCACAAGGAAAGGAGCCTGTCACTTTTTGTACGATGACAAGGTCAGTATATCATTGAACTTCCACTACATATGTTAAAAGTTTAAAGAAATATTCATTTACCCTTTTTGGAGTTTGTTTTATTTATTTTTGAATTCCATAGGTATCATAAAGTTAAATTTTTACTTTTATTTTCTTAAAGCAGTTCTTGGAACACCTCACAGCTTGCCACATCTGATGAATCCATCCATCTCCCCTGCATTTTTACATTTGAATAAAGCACATCAGGTATATAAATAGCGTTGAGTACTGAAGCATCAGACATTTGGAGTGAATATTTTGTTTGTTCTTTACACTTAAAGTTCTCAAGGAGTTAAATGAGTATTTTGTTTTCAAATAAAATTCTGAGTAATAAGTGTACCTACCTAAAAACAGAACTTAATAAGGAAATCAGATCAAATTAAGGTAATCAAAGCATCATAGTTTATATATTTATTGGTTCCTATTTGTAGGGGATTAAGAAGGGAAGAGGTATATTTTGTGGTATATTTTTCTAGAAATAACTCAGTAGCTCAAAACAAGTTTTATGTGGTCTTAACTCAAAAAAGTATTTACAGAAAGAAAAATAAATGAATAATAACTCTTAATTCTTAAAATTTAATCAATGTTATAGAAATAATTTATATATTTATGAGAGTAAAAATTTTTTTTCTTACCTTTTTCAGATAAGTATTTTAAACTATGTTTGTGTACATAAATATCCGTAATATTGGAGATAAATATTACCTACTAATTTCAGGTACTGTTTAAGGCTATATCTATATAGAAGCCTAATTACAAATCAAACCTAACACATGATAAATGGGTTGTTATAGGTTGAATGAATGAATGTCTGTTCCTAAACGCAGCTTTTTAAGGAAAAGGCTTATTTGTTTATTTTTCATTCTTAGAATCTAACATATGACCTGTACATTTTTCATTCATTTACTCAACATATTTTATGGAAAATCTAACATGTACTAGACACTCTGCTAGCCATTGAGGCTATAGCATTGAACAGAATATTCACAGTCCTTATTCTTACAGAATTTCAACAAATAGAGAAAACAAGCATTAAACAGTTAATTACAATAAGGTTTAAAGTGATATGGGAGGGGAGACCAGAGTATTGACAATATTCCCTTTACTTTAAAATAAAGACCAACTGCTTAATTTTGCCTTGAGGGCCTGTCTAAGCTGGCCTCTCCTGCCTCTCATATGCCTTAGGTGTCACTGTCCCAGCTCTGGTGAACTGCTTGTGGTCCGTGAAGGGCTTTCTTCTCTTCTCCTTAGGTCTTTGCTCCTGCTGTTCTTCTACCTGGAATACTTCCCACCGCAGCACCCCCTTGTTCCCCCAGACTTCACCTAGTTATTTCTCCACAGCCTTCAGATCTCTGTGCAAGAGTTAGTTCCTCAGGGAAACCTTCCTTGAATTTACCAATCTAAATCAAGTTCCACCACTGTTTGTTTCCATAGCTCCTTGTATTTTTCCTTCATACACTCATTGCCATTTTTAGTTGTATGTTTTTATAATTAATTAATGTCTCCCCTCCTCAGGGGACTATAAGATCCATGAGGGCAGACCATATTGTAGCACAGTGCCTGGCACATAGAAGTGCTCAATAAATATTTGTTGAATGATTAAATGAATAAATAAATGATTGAATGATACTGACATCAAAGCCAGAAAGGGGTGGGGGAGGGGAGGAAAGATGGAAGAAAAGAAGGAAGGGATATGGAATTAGTTTCATGACTGTATGGTCACATCTTGTGTATTATTGAAAGAATTAATTAGTGTTGCCAGTAATTAGAAAGTAGAATATTAAGAAGCTGTTGCTTTTGCTCAGATCAACTCAGGAATTGAACTTTAAAATGAATTACACAAGTAGCTCTTCAAAATTAAACTAACTTAATGTTTTATGATTTTCACAGAGCTCACTTATGGGTAATACTTCTAATTTATTTCTTCAGAATCTTTCTCATGTACCACTGGCACAGCAACAATTAATGAAGTTTGAGAATATTCATACTAATAATGTAAGTATGGAATTACTTTTTTCATTTGAAATGAGTTCATTCCTTTTCTATAATCAGGCTGTTGGTCAGATTGTTCATGAATTTTCACATGTGTAGCTTTTTTATTAGGTTATGTCTTGCTGCCGTGAGCAAAAGTCTTTTCTTCTCTTCTTTTGCAGAAACCAGGCTTACTTGGAGAACCCCCAGCTATGGTACTTCAAGCTGCAGTAGGGATAGGGTCACCGCTTCCATTGAAAACAGAGTTGGGCCATCTTGGAGAAACACATAAAAGTAAATTATGTGTATTTGCTGAGACGTCAGTAAACAGTCAGATTTGAGATTTAAAGATAGTGTACCTGTATTCTACTTTTATTTACAGGAAGGTCAGATTTGAGTTTTATTCAGTCATTTAAAATTTCAAGAGCCCTCTTGGCTTTTCTATTTTTAATATTAGAATACTATTGGTAGTTATTTATTGATGGACTTGCTTCTATGCCAAGATAAGACTTTCTCTCTCTGTTGGATATGCTTTAATATTTGATGAAGGTTCACAGCAGCATGAGGCAGAGACATAGATCTATTTGAGACTGACATGCTGCCCACTGGGCTGACAGCACATTACATAGGGATCCATTTAATTTTTGCCTGGATAAGAAACCCTTAGCTTTATTAAGAAATATCTGGTAATGATAAATTTAAAGTTTGATTGTTTATTTGTATCATTTCTAAAATGTGAGCTCCAAATTAGTAGTAAAAAAAAAATGTGTATTATGTGCTTCTAAAATATAACAAATTTGAACAGAACAATTATTTTTCTTTTCAGAATAATAGATGGTAGTATACCAGGATGGCTTATGTGATTTTGAAAGACACTTTCAATTTGAAGTTTAACTGAACTTTGTTGGAAGTGACCATGCTGAGGGGAAAAAAGAGAAAGTCCACCAGTGATAAAAAAGAAAAAAAACCAAGTCAGTTAAATATGGGTAGCATGTTTAGCCTCTTGTACATAAAACCAAGTCAAATGGTCAAATAATCAATTCAGACTATTGGAATTGACTGGGCAAAAGTTAAACCAGTACACAGACAGCTATAGAAATTTTTATAGTGTGATAGAGTCTGTCCTAAAAATTAAATATTGTATGCCTAGAAGCTTATACAGATATTTATATATAATTTGTGTTGGATTAAATAACTAGCCATTTGCTTTAGCACTGCTGCTTTAAGAACACTGAAAATTCAAAGTGTCCAAATAAATATATTGCTAAAAGATAGAATTGAGAATCTATCTCTAAATAGTTAGTACCAAAAATAATTTAAGAAATTTGTTTAGTGAATTTGTAAAATATAACTTTGATTTAATTAAGATAGTTGTCAAAACTAGCTCTTTTCATTTAGTTTTGACCTATAGAGTTTTAAAAAATGGAATGGTTCAGGATTTTCCTATTTTTATTTCTTCCAGAATTTCTTGTTACTCCCTGTAAATAAAAATGTAAAACTTTAATGTGTTAAACTTTCATTTGGTGCTTAGCTACTCATAAATATTGATTTTTTTTAAACCAGTGGTGGGCTGGTGTTTAAAAACCAGCTCTCTGGGTTAAAAAAAAGTCTTGATTTGTAGCATTTGTGGATTTCTGTGTGTAAACAGTCCAACCATGGCTGATTTCAGGTTACCCATGCAAAGACGTTGAACTCAAGATCTGGGAAGAGATAGCACAGTTGACTCTTACGAGCTGGTGCAACCTGGCCGACTAAATGTATTGTTGGGTTTAATGTAACTTTATTAATTTTTGAGTGTCAGAGACTTTTTTTAACTGAAGGCTTAGTTAATTATTCCCTTCAAATATGAAAGCAGGCAAATTCCAATGACTGGGCATAAAAAAAAAGGCACTGATATAACTTAGGTGCCAAAAAGTATATAAATTTTGCTCTCACCTTCTAAAATGTACAATTAAAACTTGGAACTAAAAAATATAATATCCTTGAGATTATCCTGGAAGTTGTTGAAAATGATTACTCTTAGAGGTTTTTGTTTTTCCATACAGGAGGCTGCTGTAACCTCACCTTTTGTATTTTAACTATTCTCTAATAGGTAAAAAAATAGGTTTCTGCACATTCTGTCCATAACTTGACAAAATCAAAAGGACTATTGTGAATAAGCCTCATCTAACCAAAAACTATTTGCATTTGTGGTTCACTACAGCATCTAATTTGATTCCACCTCAGACAACTATAACAGCTGGCATGGGCATGTTACCATTCCTTCCAAATCAGCACATTGCTGGACAAGCTGGGCCAGGGCACGGGAACACTCAGGAGAAACAGCCAGCCTTGGTGGGGATGGCAGAAGGAAATTTCTCAGGGTCACAGGCTTATCTTCAGAGCTTTCCAAACCTTACTGCTGGAGGCTTGCTCACGGGACATCATAAACAACAACAAAGTCAGCCAAAAGGCCTGGAGATAAGTTCAGGGGTAAGAAAACTGTGTGTGTATGTGCGTGAGTGTGTGCATGCATGCATACACATACATATAAATGCACACATGTATATACATGAAGTATATATGTGTATACTACATTATGTGTATACTACAAAGGAATATATATATATATTCCTTTTAAACTATATCTTAAATGAAATTATTCTAATTCGAGAGTAATCTAATTTTTGGTTATTTTACAGGTGGTATAATTTATGAAGTATCAAGCAATCTTAACTATTTTTGAATTTCAAAGGAAGTTGATAATATACTTAAAGTATATAAATATGGATTATAAACTAGATAATTCCTATAATATGTCAATGACATGAAGGCTTTTTCATACTGTACATTTACTTCTCAAAAGAGAAGAAAATATTGGACTCTAAAAAAAAACAAAACCTGTCATTATAAACAAACAAAAATCCATCCTTTGATAAGTTATGCCAAATGATGTTTGGGATTCTGCTTAATTACTTGCCAGTTTGTCTGTAAATAAAATAATTTAACTTTTATAAAATGTTTTTAAAATCTGTTATTATAAAGTATTTAAATATGAATTCTTTATTCCTATAAACATTTGCTTTTCTAAAAACTTTGAGATATGCATATATAAATATAAAGGAATATAAGTTCAAAATTTTGTAGTTTGGAAAAGTGTAGTAGTACCATTAATACTTACCCAATTATATAATGATATTATTTATAAGGATTTCTTAGTAAATAGTAATGCTGTTCTTTAAAATATACTAATTTTTTCTAAAATGTATATTCTGTAGCTAATTAAATATTATTTTAATATTTAAAGGTAGAATAAATTCTATTTTATCTGAAAAATTTCAAAGCCAGTTATTAATCTCTGGTCTGTTCAAAAGAATCTAATCTTGGTTTTAATTCTTGGTTTTAATTCTTGGTTTTTACCCCAAATTTTATTGGTTTATAAACCACTTATATTTGTAAATGTTATAATTGGTAGGTAGAATAAAGTACATTTAATTTTTTTTACTTGTACCCTAGAATACCCTTTGGATTAGAAGTGGCATGTGAGGAAACAATTCTTGTAGTTGGCTATATTCAAATATCAAAATAATAATATTGACTTTGTAAGAGGTTTTGGTGTCACCTAGTCATGGCAGGAGGTATGGATAGAATGCCTATAATTATACATTGAGGAAGCTAAGGTGGTTCTTCATAGAATGAATTTTAAAAATTTATCTGCAGGGTTAATTGCGTAAGTTATTGAGGGAAGTTAAATAAAACTCATATATGAATAGTCTGTATCTTTTTGCACAGAATTTTTAATTCATTGAAAGCACTGAGGTCTTTAGAAAAACTGGACTTGAGGTGATTCACATAATGGGCAAATGAGAGTGTATCTGGGAGAAGACAGGTGAAGTGGGGAAGGGCCTGGAAAACAAATCCCGTGAAGAAGAATTGAAGGAAATAGATAACATGGAACTTGGCAAGGGTTGACCAGCTGACATTTAATTTGACGTTAAAAAAAAAAAAATTTACAGACTAGTCTAGTCACATGGTATTTTATGTTTCTCTAGTGGGCAGAATTAGTCCGATAAGTATGACACAGTAAAGCAGATTTAGGCTTAATATAACAAAGAACAGTTGAAGTTTTCAAAGAAAGAAAAAGTTTGACACTTCCACAAAGATGTGAATGTCATATCACTGAAAATGATTATGCAGACCCCAGGTGAACATCTGTACAGATTGTTGTAGAAGTGATTCTTCTTTCCTGACAATAGGGGCTTGGACCAGGTAACCTCAAAGTATGTTTTCCAAGTATGTAGCAAGATTTTGGACTTTGTTAAACAGTTGGTTAAACTCGGCTGTAGATTTTTAGGCCTGCATCTTTAATATTATGTTGACCAGTGATTCTTGATTCTTTTTGTCAGAATCACCACTGGAGTAAAAAAAAAAAAAAAAAAAAAAAGATGGAGAGGGTTGGACTCTAACTTCCTCAGCCCTGAGAATCTGATTCAGAGAGATAGGGATGAGATCTGAATTTTAAGTGTACAACTCACTGGCATTAAGTACATTCACATTGTTTTGCAACTATCACTACTATCCATCTCCAGAACTTTTTCATCATCCCATATTGCAGCTCTGTACCCATTCAACAACTCTCCATTTTCCCTGCTCCCCAGCCTCCAGTAAACACTGTTTACTTTCTGTCTTAGAATTTGACTATTCTAGGTACCCAAAGTAAGTGGAATGATACAATTTTTGTCCTTTGTGTCTGACTTATTTCCATCACCATAGTGTCTTCAAGGGTCATCCACGTTATAGCATGTATTGGAATTTCCTTTTTTTAAAGGCTGAATAATATTCTATTGTATTTATAGACTACATTAAAAAATTCTTTTATTTATTTATTTTTGGCTGTGTTGGGTCTTTGTTGCTGCCCACAGGCTTTCTCTAGTTGCGGCGAGTGGTGGCTACTCTTCGTTGTGGTGTGCGGGCTTCTCATTGCAGTGGCTTCTCTTGTTGCGGAGCATGGGCTCTAGATGCACGGGCTTCAGTAGTTGTGGCACATGGGCTCAGTAGTTGTGGCTCACAGGCTCTAGAGCGCAGGCTCAGTAGTTGTGGCAGACTGGCTTAGTTGCTCTGTGGCATGTGGGATCTTCCTGGACCAGGGCTCAAACCCGTGTCCCCTGCATTGGCAGGTGGATTCTTAACCACTGCACCACCAGGGAAGTACCTAGACTACATTTTCTTTTTCCATTTGTCCATTGATGAACATTTGGGTTGTTTCCATCTTTGGGCTCTCGTGAAAAATGCTGCTGTATACAAATATCTGTTAGAGTCCCTGTTATCAGTTCTCTGGGGTACTTACCCAGAAGTGGAATAACTGAATCATATGGTACATCTATATCTTATTTTCTGAGGAACTGCCATTCTATTTTCCACAGCAGCTGTACCATTTTTCATTTCCACCAGCAAAGCACGAGGGTTCCAATTTCTCCACATCCTCACCAACATCGTGTCTCATTGTGGTTTTGCATTTGTATTTCCCCAATGATTAGTGATGTTAAGAACCTCTTCATATGCCTATTGGTCACCTGTATATCTTCTTTGCGAAAATGTCTATTCAGATTCTTTGCTATTTTTTAATTGGGTTATTTGTTTTCTTTGCTATTGAGTCATATGAGTTCCTGAATATATTTTGGATATTAACCCCTTCTCAGATATATGGTTTGCAGATATGTTCTCCTATTCCATAAGATGCCTTTTAATTTTGTTGATTGTTTCCTTTGCTGTAGAGGAGCTCTTTAGTTTAGTTTAGCTTTTTAGCACTTGCTTATTTTTGCTTTTGTTGTCTATGCTTTTGGTGTCATATCCAAAAAATGATTGCTAAGACCAATGTCAAGTAGCTTTTCCCCTATATTTTCTTCTAGTTTTATGGTTTCAGGTCTTATATGTAAGTCTTTAATCCAGTAAATATTTGTGTGTGGTGTAAGATCAGGATCCAGTCTCATTTTTTTCCATATGGACATACAGTTTTCCCAACACCCATTTATTAAAGAGAGTGTCCTTTACCCATTGTGTATTCTTGGCACCCTTTTCAAATACTATTGACCACATATATATGGCTTTATTTTGGGGCTCTATTCTTTTCATAGGTCAGTGTGTCTGTTTTTATGCAAGTACCATAACTGTTTTGATGACTATGGCTTTGTAATGTAGTTTGGAACCAGGAAGTGTGATGCCTCCGCTTTGAACTTTCTCTCAAGATTGCTTTAGCTATTCAGGATCTTTTGTGGTTCCACATAAATTTTAGGATTGTTCGTTCTATTTCTGTGAAAAGTGCCATTGAAATCTTGATAGGGATTGCATTGAATCTGTAGATCGCTTTGGGCAGTGTGGACATTTTAACAATATTAATTCTTCTAATCCATGAACCCAGGATATCTTTCCAGTTATTTGTGTAATTTTTGATTTCTTTTATCAATGTCATATAATTTTCAGTATACAGTTCTGTCACCTCCTTGGCTAAATTTATTCCTAATGGCTAAATTTATTCCTAAGTATTTTAGTCTTTTTGGTAGTATTATAACTGGGATTGTTTTCTTAATTTCTTTTTTAATAGTTCATTGTTAGTATATAGAAATGCAACAGATGCAAACAGAGATGGTTTAATTTCTTCCTTTTTGATTTAGATGCCTTTTATTTCTTTTTTCTTGCCAAATTGCTCTGGCTAGGACTTCCAATACTATGTTTAATAAAAGTGGTGAGAGTGGACATCCTTGTCCTTTTCCTGATCTTAGAGGAAAAGCTATGATGTTAGCTGTGGGCATGTCCTTTATATATGGCTTTTATTATGTTGAGGTATATAGATTTCCTCTATGCCCAGTTTGTTGAGAGTTTTGATCATGAAATGATGTTGAATTTTGTCCAAGGTGTTTTTTGCATCTATTGAGACAGTCATATGGTTTTATCCTTTATTCTGTTAATGTGGTGTATCACATTTATTGATTGGCCTGTGTTGAACCATCCTTGCATCCCAGGGATAAATCCCACCTGATCACAGAGTACAATCCTTTTAATGTGTTGTCAAGTTCAGGTTGCCAGTATTTCATTTAGGGTTGCTAGTATTCTGTTAAGGATTTTTTTTTTTTTTTGTAGTACGCAGGCCTCTCACTGTTGTGGCCTCTCCCGTTGCGGAGCACAGGCTCCGGACGCGCAGGCTCGGTGGCCATGGCTCACGGGCCCAGCCGCTCCGTGGCATGTGGGATCTTCCCGGACCGGGGCACGAACCCGTGTCCCCTGCATTGGCAGGCGGACTCTCAACCACTGCGCCACCAGGGAAGCCCTGCTCTAATCTTTATTATTTCCTTTCTTCTGCTAATTTTGGGCTTGGTTTGTTCTTCTTTTGCTAGTAACTTGAGGTGTAAAGTTAGATTGTTTCTTTGAGATCTTTCTTTTTTCTTCATGTAGACATTTATTGCTATAAACTTCCCCTTTAAGATGCTTTTTCTGCAGCCCATAAGTTTTTGTATGTTGTGTTTCCATTTTCATTTGTCTCAAGATACTTTCTGATGTCTCTTTTGATTTCTTCTTTGACTTCTTTGTTATTCAAGAGTGTGTTATTTAATTTCTACATATCTGTGAATTTTCCAATTTTCCTCTTAGTATTGATTCCTGGTTTCATACCATTATAGTCAGAACAATCCTTGATATGATTTCAGTACTCTTAAATTTGTTAAGACTTGTTTTGTGGCCCTACATATGATGTTCTTTTTTTTTTTGCTTCTGTTTTTGATGTCATCTCCAAGAAATGATCACCAAATCCAGTGTTATGAATCTTTTCACCTAAGCTTTTCTTTTAAGACTTTTATAGTTTTAGCTCTTACAACTAAGACTTCGATCCATTTTGAGTTCATTTTTGTATGTGGTGTTAGGTAAGGATCCACTTCATTCTTTTATGTGGATATCCAGAATTCCCATCATTTTTTGTTGACAAGACTGCCTATCCCCATTGTGTAGTTTTGACACTTATTGAAAATTATTTAACTATATATGCAGTAATTTGTTTCTGGGCTCTCTATCCTATTCTGTTGGTCTTTATGTTTGTCTTTATGCCAGTACCATACTGTTGAGACTACTGTAGCTGTGTAGTAAGCTTGAAAATTAGAAAGTATGAGCCTTCCATTATTGTTCATCTTTTTCAATATTGTTTTGACTGTTTGGGGTTCCTTGATATTTCACATCAATTTTAGGATGGCGTTTTCTATTTCTGCCCAAAAAAGTTAGAATTTTGATAGAGATTATATTGAATTTGTAGATCACTTTGGTTAGTATTGACATTTAAACAATATTAAATCTTCCAATACATGAACATGGGATGTCTTTTCATTTATTTATGTCTTTAGTTTCTTTCAGCAATGTTTTGTAGGTTTAAGGGTACAAGTATTTCTCCTCCTTGGTTCAGTTAATTCCTAATTACTTTATTCTTTTTGATGCTATTGTAAGTGGAAATTTAAAAAAATTTTCCTTTTGGATTGTTCATTATTCGTGTATAGAAACACAACTGATTTTTGCATGTTGATTTTATGTCCTGCGACTTTGCTAAATTCTTTTATTAGTTCTAACGTTTTGTGCGTGTGTGTGTATGTAAACTTTAGGATTTTCATGTCACCTGCAAAGAGAACTAATTTTACTTCCTCCTTTTCAGTTTGAAAGCTTTTTAGTTTTCTTTTTCCTGCCTAATTGCTCTGGCTAGAACTTCCAATACTATATCGAACAGACGTTGTGAAAGCAGGTATATTTGCTTTTTCTTGATCTTAGAACAAGATCACCATTGAGTATAATGTTGGCTTTTTGTTATGTTAGGGTAGTTTCCTTCTATTAGTTGTTTGTTGAAAGTGTTTAATTTTAATCATGAAAGTGTGTTGAATTTTGTCAAATGCTTTTTTTTGCATTAATTGAGATGATCATGCATTTCTTCCTTCAATCTGTTAGTGGGGTATATTACATTGAATGATTTTTGTATGTTGAATCATTCTTGCATTCTAGGAAGAAATCCCACTTGGTTATGGTGTATAATCCTTTTAATAATGTGCCAAATTTGGTTTGCTAGTATTTTGTTGATGATTTTTGCATCAATATTCATAAGGGATATTGTTTTGTAGTTTTCTTGTAGTGTCTTTCTGGCTTTGGTACCAGTGTAATACTGGTCTCATAGAATGAGTTAGGAGGTGTTCTCTCTTCAATTTTGTGGAAGAGTTTGAGAAGGGTTGATGTTAATTCCTTGTAGAACTTGGTAGAATTCTCCAGTGAAGCCATTTGGTCCATGACTTTTCTTTGTTGAGAGACTCTGTATTTATTTAATTTTTGAGTTTTTAAAGTGATTCTCATGCATAGCTAGAGCTGAGAATCCCTGCTATGGATATAATCTGATTACTTTAGCAGTTTGAGTACTTTAGAAACAAAATCAGAAACTTCTTTGCTGGCTACCTTTCCTTTACTCAATCACTGGATTTCCTCTAGAGTTCTGTCCCTTCTCATGCTATATGCTTTCCTTTGGCATATATCTTATGGTTTTAGCTCCCATTTGTAACCTTATGGTTCCATCTTAGACTTCTCTTGAACTATCTTATCTACTAGACTGAATTTCTTAAGGATAGTGCCCCTGTCTTACCCATTTTAGTATTACCAATGCTTACCACAATGCCTAGAGCATAGTAAGTATTCAGTATACACATATGAATGAATGAATACCTCTTCATCTGTGATTTACATATCACAAGCAAATGTGGACTTTTGGGGTGGCTTATGAAGATGTACGAAACAGCTTCCTCTGTCTAAATACAATAATATTGGCCAGATAAGGAACAAATGTAAGGAGCTTTGGCTCTCAAATATAGAAAGAAGCTCTTGAGATTATGCTTTCTTCATTCTGTTCAGGGAACAAAATAAAAATTAATTTGAAAGAAAACATAGCTACTAGCATTAACCAACCTGAATTGCGTCTTATTTTAAAATCTTTACCATCCTAGAGTGAAAAGTAAAAATTCTGACAGAATAATATGAAATATACTGAAGAATCAGCCCATGATTTTGTCTCATTTTTCTGTTAAAGAAATACTAGAACCCTTACACCTAGTTATATAAAAATATACTGATATCAGGACTTCCCTGGTAGATTTGTAAGGAATCCGCCTGCCAGTGCAGGAGACATGGGTTCGAGCCCTGGTCCGGGAAGATCCCACATGCCACAACTAGAGAAAGCCTGTGTGCAGCAACGAAGACCCGATGCAGCAATAAATAAATAAGTTTATTTTAAGTATATATATACTGATATATATTTTCAATAAATATGAATTTCTAGGGTTATCATCTAAATGTTGAATTGGATTTTATTAAATCCATTTATTTTATTTGGTATTATTTTTAATACCAGAGATAAATAAACTTTGCCTTTGTCATATGGCTGTGGCCAAATATTAAGTAAATATTTTAATAAGTAAACGTTGATGATAGTGTTTCTGAAAATAAGGTATGGGATTTGTTTCTTCTCGTGAACATGAATTCTCTCCTGGTTCAAATGAGAAGGTTGTACAAGATGGCCTTTAGTTCTCTTTCAGATCTAAAGTTCTGTGGTTCTAGAAAAGCTTTTTAAAACTAATTGGAAAAATAGTAGCAGGTGAAATGTGATCATTTTAATCAGTATCCAGAAATATTTCACAAATTTATAGCTTCAAACGTTAGGTTTCACAAATTTTTATCATACTAGACCAGATTTATTGAAGAACAAGTATTTCACTACTCTTCCTGCATTTTTATTTTCTTGTACCTCTTATTAAGCACCCACTCTCTTGTTTTTGATAAATAGGCTGCCTCTAAGAATCAGACTTCACTCTTGGGAGAACCACCGAAAGAAATTCGGCTCAGTAAAAATCCATACTTGAACTTAGCAAGTGTGTTGCCCAGTGTGTGCTTATCACGTAAGTAAGAGCTCAGTATTAGTATTTTGGAGTTTTAAAAATTATTGTTTTTTAATTTATTTAATTTATTTATTTTTGGCTGCATTGGGTCTTCCGTTGCTGCGCGGGGGGCTTTCTCTAGTTGCGGCAAGCGGGGGCTACTCTTCGCTGTGGTGCGCGGGCTTCTCATTGCGGTGGCTTCTCTTGTTGCGGAGCACGGGCTCCAGGCGCGTGGGCTTCCATAGTTGTAGGTAGCTCGCTGGCTCAATAGTTCTGGCTCGTGGGCTCTAGAGTCAGTAGTTGTGGCGCACGGGCTTAGTTGCTCTGCAGCATGTGGGATCTTTCCGGAACAGGGCTTGAACCTTTGTCCCCTGCATTGGCAGGCGGATTCTTAACCACTGCGCCACCAGGGAAGCCCAGTATTTTGGAGTTTTATTGAATACTTTTCATAATGAGTTTTACTTTAATTTTTAACTTAATGGAAGCAAATAATGCGTATTAACCAGTTAAACCCCGTGTTATGACCCTAGTCCATAGATTGAAAGAATAACTCAATTAAAGCTTTTAAAATGCATTCTATTTTATTTAAGGAAAACATCTTTTATAATATGTTATTAAGCATATAATCAATTTATTGAATTTTATGGAATCATGATTGAAAATAATTGGATTAAGGAATTATTTGACAATACTATAATTCTGTACAATATATATAGAATCATATTTCTAAAATATGAAGTTTAAACCTCTATGGAACCTAATATAGCCGGAGTATTTGCCAAATACCCCCCAATATGTTAGTTACTAATAATCGGCAGAAGTGGAATTCTCATTTACTCTTTTAGAGGCCCTCCTCAAGCCTTCAATTAGTAAATTAAAACTATTAATTCAAATATAGTTTTAAGAGAAAATCACAAATGTGGTGTGCTCTAGGCACTAAGATATTCACTATAACATTGGTTTTCAATAGTGAAACATTGGAAAGTGCCTTAATGGTCATCAATAGGGGAATGGTTAAATAGTTTGTCATAAAATGGAATATATAATTGAGGGAGTGCTATGTGTACTAATATGAAATGATCTCTAAAGCAAATGGTTAAGTGGAAGAAGCAAATGTGTGCATAGAATGATTCCATTTATGTTTATTTAAAGCTATGTATTCTTATATGCATGTATTTGAATGTGTAAATGCATAAAGTAAATCTGAGAAAATTAATTCTAAACTGTTACGTCTGGGAAAAAGAATAGAACTGAATGAAAAGAGGTGAAAGATAAATTTTGTTTTTAGTATACATTCTTTGTATTTTATGAAGTATCCTCTTGAACCAAAACATTAATTTGTAATTAATTAACTAATTTGTAATTAAACATTAAAAAAATTTTTAAAGCCAGAAAAAAATTTAATGTGCTTCTGGTATGCCTACTGTATTTTTATCTGATCTAAAAACTGATGGTTACACCTATTGCATTAATAAGAACGGTTAATTTACATTTCATATGCCTTATTTCAGAGATTAGACATATACTTTTTAAATGTTTCCATCAAGATCATTTACCCATAGGGCAGGCTTCCATTTTCATTGTTTTAAACAAGTGAGACAATATCACATACTATGTATTTTTCCCTCAGGAATAATAAATGTAGATATTTACTGGCAAACTAAAATTTGTGTTCTATTTGAGAATATGCTGAATTAACGGGTTTTGTACTCTGTAATTTATAATAAAACCAGCCAACTGAAATATATGTATTGATTTTGCCTTAAGCCCCTGCAAGTAAAATCACTCTACAGAAGACTGGAATTGCAAGCAACATTCTGGATGCAATCTCTCAGGGAAATGAATCGCAACACACGTTGGAGAAGTGCATTGCTTACTCTCAACCTTTTGGTGATTATGCCCAGGTACATGAATCTCAGGTTTTGATGATATATAGAAAAATTGCTTCAACTATATACTGAGTTCACTGGATATGAAAATGTGATTCTTGTAATATCATAAGGAATTAAAATTGCACTGATCTATACAATACTTCTTGCTCGCCATTTGGAATTTTAGGACATGTTCAGAAGATTGCTAAGTATGATTTTGCCTAGATATTTACATTGCGTTGTTTACACCAGTGGTGAGCAAATGACAGAGCAAATCCAGCCCACAACCTGTTTTGTAAATAAAGTTTTACTGGGATACAGCCACATCCATTTATTTGCATGTTGTCTATGGTGCGTTGTGCTACAACGGCAGAGTTGAGTAGTTACAACAGGTACTGTGTGGCCCACAGGATCAGATATTTACTCTCTGGCTCTTTACAGAAAAACTCTGCTGACATCTGGTTTACACCAGTGTAGACTTGACTAAGAAGCCCAAGGAAATGCCTCTGTTCTTCCCCACCGCTTGTGTATGTAGAGACATGATCATAACTAGCACTATTATGCTAACTCTTAAAACAATCAGTCAATCAATAACATTAAAAGTATTACATTCAGGGCTTCCCTGGTGGTGCAGTGGTTGAGAGTCCGCCTGCCGATGCAGGGGACACGGGTTCGTGCCCCGGTCCAGGAGGATCCCACCTGCCGTGAAGCGGCTGGGCCCATGAGCCATGGCCGCTGAGCCTGTGCGTCCGGAGCCTGTGCTCCGCAACAGGAGAGGCCACAACAGTGAGAGGCCCGCGTACCGCAAAAAAAAAAAAAAAAAAAAAAAAAGTATTACATTCAAAAGACACACTTTGTCATTACTTAAATATGTCCATTTCGCTTTGGCCTTTTCTCCTTCAGCTTATTCTTAGTGGCTTAAGCTAAGAGTGTATATCATGTTAGTAGTATATGATTATGTAATCTTACAATTAACAATTGTAAGAGTCTTACAATTAACAATTCTGATTCTTTCTTATTTCTCAGAGCAGTCACCTTCTCAGCTCTTTCCTGTCTGGGGGAGCAATACCTCCACTTTGCTTTTCTTAGAGCAGCTGTGTTGGCTTCACCTGTCTCTAATAAACTTAGAAAAGAAAACCTATGCAAATTCACTTAGAACAATTGATGCCTGATTATGCTTTTATGATGGGATACTAGAAACACAGGTCAAATGGATTCTGTAGAAATGGTAAAGCTGGATATAATGAAGTCTCTTACATACCTGTGGAAAAGATGGAGAAATATGAATTGGAAGATGATGCAATTAGATAGCAACATACCTATATTTAAGGAACAGTAATCATGAATTGATGCAATTTGGAAGGCATTCTCTTCTGTGTTTCATAAAACTCCATCATTGTTCCCTTATTTGTTAACATTTTAAGTAATGACTTAGATGAGAACATTAATTATATGCTGATTATATTTACAGGTGACAAAAGGCAAAGAAGTTATCAGAGATGTGTAAAATCATTTATGAATAATTTATAGTTGTGAAAATTAGAAACAACCTAAATTTCCAACAATCTATAAGACTGAATAAACAAATTATGTCATATTTTTATCAGGAAATATAATGCAGATATTAAAAATCATGTAAAACAATGTGTAAACACATGGTAAATTTTCATAATCTATTTTTAATCTCAAAAATTTATAAAATATAGTCATGTGCAATTCTAATTTTTTTGGGTTTTTTTACAAGGAACAAAATATACTTTCATAAACAAGAGGAAGCACAATAAATTTTTAAAAATACTTAAATGTGTGATTTAAGCTTTAAAAGTTATTTTTATACTTTTTCATTTTTGAAATTTGTGTTGCTTTTCTCACTAGCGGTTTTGCTTGTTAGATTACTGTGTTTTATTATATACTTATATCCATAGAAAGACCTTTCCCATTTACTCATGGAGAAATTCTGTGATAAAGATGCCTTTGCATTGCCAGCCTTCCTCCTGCCTCTTCACTTGCTTAACCAGAGAAATTGTGGAGGTGTGCATCCTCCCTTGATTCAGTGTCTCTTTGGACATTCCCTGCTGTTTCCTCATGCTTGTTCATGTTGTTTTCTCTCCTTACGTTCTTTCATCCTTATAGACCTAAACTTAATTAAATGTTACCAACTGAATAACTAGTAAAAGTTGGTCATGCTTTAGGAATTCCTTGTTTCCACTGTTAGAATGCAGGAAAAGGTCCAAGGAAAAGAAACCAAGGTTTGTTTTCAACATTTACTATATGCTTTATAATATAAACATTTGATCTTTTTAGCAATCTTGTGATATCTAAATGACCACTTCCATAATACAAGTGGAAAAGCATAAAGGGTAAATAAACTTTCAAGTTTATGCAGTTAGTAAAGGATTTCTGTGATTCCAAAATCCACATTCTTTTCATTATACCATGGAGAAATTTCTTCAGGCATGAAAGTAGTGTCTTATAGAAACTGTTTGGTTGTTTGCTTGTACTAGCAACTGTGCGTGAGGATTAGGAGAGATGGCTATGTCAAAATATAGATGATATAATACTCTTTATTTCTAATAAAACTATCCCATTTAAAAATCCTAATTGGCGGGATTCCCTGGTGGCGCAGTGGTTGAGAGTCCGCCTGCCGATTCAGGGGACACGGGTTCGTGCCCTGGTCTGAGAGGATCCCACATGCCGCGGAGCGGCTGGTTCCATGAGCCATGGCCGCTGAGCCCGTGCGTCCGGAGCCTGTGCTCCGCAATGGGAGAGGCCACAGCAGTGAGAGGCCCGCGTACGGCAAAAAAAATAATCCTAATTGGCATTCTAGTATTGGTGAAGCTACTTGTATCAGATTATCCCTCCTGCAGATAACGGTTATTAAAATTGTATCAAATATGAAACAAAAACATTTGAAGACCCTGAAGAATGACCAAAAGCAGGCAGAAACTGAAGGGGAGCCAGTCCTTCAAAGAGGGAAACTGCATTGGATGAGATTTATGTTTCTGTGGCTTTTTGCCTAACACAATCCCACCCCACTGCCAGCCTATGCAGAAAGATGCAGTCTTACCAGCTGATGGAGTCAGAGGACAGAGTTCAGGACTGTTAGCAAGGCTGGAAAATAAGGGGGAAATCTCAGAAAAATCTCTGTGTAAACTCAGCCCAAATACACTTGACTGACTTTTGAACTTTGTGTGAGGGGACTCCAGGGGACCTGGTGGCAAACAACAGATGGAAGGCTAAAGAACCACGAAGAGATTCAGTTCCTTTCCAGCACAGAGGAGGTAGTTTGGAGTTTGAGTTCATAAAAGTTGACTCCTTCTCAGCAAAGATCAACAGCCTTCAGAGGAAGGTTATACAATCCGTAGCATCTATGAATATATCATCCACAATGTTCAGTAAACAAAAATAACTAGAAAGTTGAAAAAACAAGAAAATGTGACCCACAATTAAGGGGATAAGCAATTAATAGAAACTGACCCCAAGATGAACCAGATGTTGGTATTAGTAGACAAAGACTTAAAACAACTATTATAAACAACTATTATAAACAGGACTTAAAGGAAATAAAGTAAAAATGAACAGATGGGAAATTTCAGGAAGAAACACAAACTTAAAAAAGAAACTCTAGAACTAAAAAGTACAGTATCCACCAAAAAAAATACACTGGATGGACTTAGTAGAAGTTTGGAGAAAGCAGGAAAAAAGGTTCAATTAATGTAAAGACAAGTCAAAGGAAATAATTCAGTCTGAAGAACAGAGAGAAAGAGGTTGAAAACCAATAAACAGATCCTCAGGGACCTACGGGACAATATAAAGCAGTCTAAAATAAGTGTAATTGAGTCCCAGAAAGAGAGGAGAAAGATAATTGGGCATAAAATATTTGAAAAAATAATGATAAAACATTCCCCATGTTTGCTTTAAAAACCTGACAGATTTAACAGAGTCAGAGAACTCCCCTGCAAAGCAGGATAAGTAAAAACAGAATATTATGTTGGCACACCAGTTAATATGCTGAAAACCAAAGTTATAAAGAAATTATCTTGAAAGCCATCAGATAAAAATAATGCCTCTTATCTCAAGCCAGTTTCTCAACTTTGGCACTGTTGACATTCTGGGCTGGATAATCTTGGTTTCAGTGGGGCTGTACTCTACATTGTAGGATGTTAGCAGCATCCTTGTCCTCCACCCACTAGGTTGCCCCTCACTGAGTATAATTGTGATTAAACAACTGGTAACTATGTGGGTAAATTAAAAAGACTATATATTTTCTCTCTTCTTAATTTATTAAAGTTAATTAAAAACAAAATTGTAACATTGCATGGTGCGGCTTGTAATGTGTGTAGATATAACACGTTTGACAACAATAGTACAAAGGACAGTATGAGGTGAAGGAAATTGTTTGTGGGGTAATTACATTTTACCTGAAGTAGAAAAATATTAACTCTTGAGTAGACTGTGATAAGTTACGGAATGTATATTGTAATCCATAGAGCAACCATTAAAAAATTCAGAAATTATAGCTAAAATGTCAACAGTTTAATTACAATGGAATTCTAAGAACATTTGATTAAACCAAAAAAAAAAAATGTCAGGAAAGGAAAAACACTAATTAGGATGAATAGAAAGCAAATAGATAAGTAGTAAACCTTGATTGAATGATAATGATAGTTAAGTGAAAATTGACTACATCCTCCAATTAAAACAAAGAGATTGTCAGAACAGGCAAGAATGTACACTTCTACCACTTCTATTCAACAACATAAACTTGGAGGTTTTAGTCAATGAAACAAGGTTTAAAAAAAGGTATGAAATAGGAAAGTAAAAGTAAAAGTGTCTCTCTTTGCATATGACATGCCTGTTTACATGAAAAGTCCTTAAGAATCTAAAAAGCAACCACTAAATATAATAAGTAAACTTTGCAAGGTCACAAGATAGAAGGGCAATATACAAAAATGAATTGTATTTCTACGTACTAGCAGCAACAGTTGGAAAATAAAGTTGAAAAAAAATTTCCATTTATAGTAGCACCAGACATGAAATACATAGTAATAAATTAAGAGAAGATTTGTAAAAACTCTACAATGATAACTATAAAACAATGCTGAGAGAAATTAAAGAAGATGCCTATGAATGGAGTGCTATACCATGCTCATGAATTGGAAGACTTAGTATTGGTATGATGTCAGTTCTTCTCCTCAAATTGATCTATAGATTCAGTGCAATCTCAACCAATTTCTCAGCAGCCTTTTTCTAAAATAGAAATTGAAAAGCTGATTTTTAAAATTTATATTGAAATGCAGCGGAATTACTCTACCCAAAACAATCTTTACATAGAAGAACAAAATTGGAGGACTTCTTCTACATGACTTCAAGATTTATTATAAAGTCATAGTAATCAAGACAGTGTGGTGTTGGCATAATGATAGGCAAATGGATCAGTAGAATAAAATAGACCCATACTTAAATGGTAAATTGATTTTGGACACAAATTTTAAAACAGTCCAATAGGTAAAAAATACAAATATTGTTGGAACACCTGATGATCCGTATTGGAAAACATGAACCCTGACTCTTGCCTCACACTCTAAATGTAATTTGCAATGTATCAGAGGCCGGCATGGAAAATCCAAGCCATAGATAACATCAACCAAAATGGCATAATAAGAACCTTCAAACAGTGTCTCCTCCATAAAGGCATCAATAATGCAGGCAGGAATGATCAGAATAAGCTTTTACAGAACTCTGGATATTAGCTAAAGGCATGAAGCAACCAGGGGAGTATTTCGTCAAGAAAAATGTCTGAATATTGGTAAAAACAGCTAGCTTTATGGTCTTTTAGCCAATCCAATTCCTGTTTTCCTGTCTCTTTCCAACAGCCCATAATCATAGTAAAAAACCAGGGAGCTGGTATCCACCAGAGTGGGCAAGAAAGGGTTGGAGCTCCACAAAGCCTCTTTCCCAGAGAACTATTATTTGACCGCTCTGCTGGTTCCCAGGAAGGACCCCACTTGCGAGGCTATTTTCATTTGACCTGACTCAGAGCTTGCCCTCAGGGGAGTTTGTTGAAAACATTTAGAGGAAATTTTTTAACTTTATGGCTGCCTGAGGTGCTAGATGATATTTGGGGCAAAAAAAAAAGAAAAAAAAAATAGGCTAACCAAAAATCGTTAAAGGAAACGTTGGGGTATTAGATATCCCCAGGGCCTTTGAAAATCTCTGACGTGTCCTGGGAATCTTACAAGGCCATGCACACATGTAGGATTGTGCACGTGCTTGGGAAGAACCCAAGAAGGCCCTAAGCTGTCACTTGCAGAAGCGAAGGCTAAGGCAGAGTTGTCAGCTGCCTGGCTGAGTGGTGTTGAAGGCTTGGCCCAACACACACATGGCAAAGTCTCGGAGACTTATTGGTTCCAGGTGTTAAGTGAATCATTAGGTGACCACTGAGCTAATGGAGTAGTCTTCAGTTACCACTCACAACAAAGGATACACCCTTTACATAATTACTTCAGAAAAGTCACTAAACAACCAGCAATAACAAATTTTGAAGGGGGAGTACAAACAGATTTCCAGAGTTGCCACATTATATCATTTTTCAACAAAAAATCATGAGACATGCAAAGAAATAAGAAAGTATGGCTCATAAACAGTGGGAAAAGCAACCAGTAGAAACTGTTTCTAAGGAAGCCCAAACATTGGACTTATTAGACAAAGGTTTAAATCACCTATTGTAAATATGTTCAAAGAATGGAAGGAAACCACATCTAAAGAACTAAAAGGAAGTGTGAGAACAGTGTCTCACCAAATAGAAAATATCAGTATGGCAACGGGACTTACAAAAAAAGGACCAAATAGAAATTCTGGATTTGAAAAGTATAATAATTGAAATGAAAAATTCACTAGGGCAGAGTAGCAGATTTGAATAGGCAGAAGAAATAACCAACAGATTTGGAAGATAGGTCAATCGAGATTATCCAGTCTGAAGAATAGAAAGAATGAAGAAAAGTGAACCATAACATAACAAGTGTTGAGGAGGATGGAGAGAAATTAGTACCCTCCTACATTGCTAGGGGTGAGGGGAGTGTGAAATGGTGCAGCCGCTTTGGAAAACACTTTGGCAGTTCCTCAAAATGTTAAGCACAGAGTTACCATATGACCTAGGGCATGAACCTTAGAGAACGGACACATATGTCTACAGATAAACCAGTACTGTACATGAATCTTCATAACAGCGTATTTATAACAGCCCAAAAGAGAGACAACCCAAATTTGTCCATCAGTTGGTGAATGAATAAACAAAGCGTGGTATATCCGTACAGTGGAGTATTACTCATCCATAAAAGGAATGGAGTACTTTGTCACAACATGGATGAGCCTTGAAAGCATTATGCTGCATGAAATGAGCCAGATACAAAAGGCCACATATGATGCCATGTCTATGAAATAGCCAGAATAGGCAAATCCTTAGAGAAAGTAAACAGATACTAGTTACTGTGGGGGCCAGGAGAGGTGGGAGTTGGGGGGTGTCTTCTGGAGTGATAAACAATACTCTGGAATTAGATCGTGGTGATGGTTGCACAACCCTATGAACATCAACAAATATTGAAGTCTAATTTTAAAACATAAGCCTTAACTGTACTAAATAGAGGATAGCATTTCCAGTCGTTGTTTTAGAGATCTTAAAATTATCTAATGATATACAAGCGAGGTAAATCAATTATTCCAGATCTAGTTCTTTAAAAAAAAATTTTTTTTTATTAGCTGCACTGCGCAACTGTGGGATCTTAGTTTCCTGACCAGGGATGGAACTCATGCCCCCTGCAGTGGAAGCACAGAGCCCTAACCACTGAACTGCCAGGGGAGTTCCCAGATCTGGTTCTAGTTAGAAGCCAGTTTCAAATGGGCTACTCCTCCCGTTTCCCTGGTTGATTATAATAATTAGTGAGAATTGCCATTGAGCTGCAGTTATTTATTTTCTCAACAACTGCATCTCTCAAATGTTTGAACTGTTGTTGAGAAAAGTTAAATCAGAAATAGATGTAGCTGTTTAAAATTTTGTTGTGCACACTCTTCACAGTGGTAACAGCATGTATAATCCTGTTAGTTTGAAAGTACAAGTGGAGTTTGAAAAGTCAGGTTCTGAGGTGGAGATAAATAGGTACATCTAAATAGGTCATACGGTTGGAAGAAGCATCTAAATAGGTCATCTAAATAGGTCATACAGTTGGAAGAAGCCCACCTTAAGGGAGAAGCCTTTGAGCAATTTATTAAATATTTATTAAACACCTAAATCTAACTATAATCTATGAAAAACAAGACATTCCTCCCTATTAGTAATGTAGGTAAAATTTCTCTTAAGTAACTTTTGTTTGACATAGACATTAGTTCTAATAACATAAAGAATAATGTGAGAACTATTTTAGCTATTTCATATCTTTTTAAGTCGTGGTTTTGGGTTTCCATTTGACACTTGCCGTTGATGGGTAGCTGGCATGCCCTGCATTAGGGATGGCACTGTCTACTTGCGTGTTGTACTCTTCTGTTGCCCTTGGTTACAGGGATCTTTCCTGCCGGGAAGCTGACTACCTGTTCCAGGGAATCAACCACAAAATGTATGATGAGATGGTATGATGAGGGAAGAGGAAACAAAAAAATGAACAAAAAGGCCTGGCAATGCTTTGTGCTTTCATATAGCGCCTGATGCTGCCACCTAGTGGGCAAATAATGCAGAGAGACTTGCCCAAAAGAGTTTTGTGTGGTCTGTGATAGATCAGAATCTTGTGACAAGCACTAGCTATATGAGATATTTTTTAAAACCCAAACTACTTCAACCAGTAACTGTGGAACCACAGATTATATTAGCTCTAGACAGTAACTTGGGAAGTACATTAAACAATGATTTTTGCTAAAAACTAGAATTAAGGAAAGCAAATTGTGGAAATGTATTTAAAGTTACCATCATTTAAAATCTTTGTTTAGAAACCAAATCAGTCTTTTCAAATCAGTCTTTTAAGTGTTTGAAAAAATCTACAAAAGGATAGTGTACAGTATGAAAAAATCTGAAGAGTTTTGAATTGCTATTCTGACATGTTTCATGTTTCAAGGGATTTTAATGTGTGTTGATTTTTTTAAAATTATTAAACATACTTAAATCTAAGATATATAATTTGTACAACTTGATATACTCAAACTGGGTAGGTGATGATCAAATTTTACTTTTTTAAAATGTAGTACAGTACCTTTTGGAGGATCAGTCTTTCAATTGAAAGTTAAGACTTAAAATTACTCATATGAAGAAAGGCAAGTAGCTGAGAGGCAAAAATTAACATGAAAATTGAAAACATCTATGCATATATATAAAAGAAAGACATTTTATTGTTAGTTTTATTAATGTCACAAAATGAAGCATGTTGGTTTTAAAACATTTTTTAACAACTGGGGAATAAAAGAAAAATTGTATTCTTTAAATAAAATTTTAGAAATGAACTGTGTTTAATGCAGAAAAGATAGTCACATTAATTCTTATTTCTTTAGGTATGAAGTCTAAAAGCTAGATTTGAAACTATAAGAAGGGATATTAGGGGTTTGATTCAGATTTTAGATGAACTAGTGCAGTTGGTCATTTCCGGTTTTCCATCCCATCTAACTCCACTCGAGACAAGACTTAGGAAAGATAAAGTGGGGCTAAAGGTGAAGGTGACACTGAGGAGTCCTATATAGAGGCAGAATTTTCTGAAAACCAATTTGATTTTGTATTTAGGAAGTTACATGCCAAGTGGTGACATTTCTTTTAGAAGAGCATTAATGGTGAAGGAATATCTTTAATTAGCACTGGTAGTAGATGAGCCTAATCAAATTCACAATCAACATTAACATATCCCAAAGGAATCTCCCTGAGGAATATTCAAGATTCCATTTTCTCAAATTCTTATGTGCACTTTTAAAATAAGCCTTCAATTCAGTTATTGAAGTGAGCTTAAAAATTTTTTTTTTGGCTTTCATAGCAGAATTTACATGCATTTTATTTATTTATTTATTATTAACATCTTTATTGGGGTATAATTGCTTTACAATGGTGTGTTAGTTTCTGCTTTATAACAAAGTGAATCAGTTATACATATACATATGTTCCCATATCTCTTCCCTCTTGTGTCTCCCTCCCTCCCACCCTCCCTATCCCACCCCTCCATGCGGTCACAAAGCTATCCCTGTGCCATGCGGCTGCTTTCCACTATCTACCTTACGTTTGTTAGTGTGTATATATCCATGACTCTCTCTCGCCCTGTCACAGCTCACCCTTCCTGAGCTTAAAAATTGAGCTTAAGATACATTGTAAGTATTAAACTTTGGCCATCACATGGAAATAAAAGTTAGTCTACATTTACATGAAGATAAAAAGATGTGCTTTAATAAAAGGAAGAAAATGGGATTTCTTTTTTAATCCAAAAATAAAATAGCAGGTGCATAGTTACAGAATGGGTTTCATAGTCAATATGTGCAAATTTTGGATTTTGAAAAATAAGGCAGGGCTTCCCTGGTGGTGCAGTGGTTAAGAATCTGCCTACCAATGCAGGGGACACGCGTTTGAGCCCTGGTTTGGGAAGATCCCACATGCTGCGGAGCAACTAAGCCCGTGCGCCATAACTACTAAGCCTGCGCTCTAGAGCCCGCGAGCCACAACTACTGAGCCCGCGAGCCACAACTACTGAAGCCCGTGCACCTAGAGCCCATGCTCTGCAACAAGAGGAGCCACCTCAATGAGAAGCCTGTGCACCACAGCAAAGAGTAGCCCCTGCTCACCACACTAGAGAAAGTCCGCGTGAAGCAAAGAAGACTCAATGCAGCCAAAAATAAAATAATTTATTTTAAAAAATTAAAAAGAAAAGGCAGATTAGAATAATGACAAGAATACTAAAGTGAGAAAAATTGGGTTGGATTCATAGCCCTATTATTGCATAGCCTGTGATTTTAGCCAAGTCACATAAGTTTTCTGAGCTTTTGTTTTCTCATCTCTTCAGTGGAGGTAATAATTCCTTCCCTGCCTACGGCACAGGTCAATGATTCAGTGTAGGACATCATCAAATTGCATGTTATCAATTCTTACCTCTCCAAACGTACTATGGTTTGGCTGTTGCGTTGATCTGATTTCTACCTGAATACTAGACATGCAAAACTAGGGTATTACAGCTTCTCTCAGTGTCTTTCCTTTCTTTATTCTCTTCAAAGCATAAGTGCCCGTTGAAATTGTTCTTTTCAGATTTTCAAAGTATACCACTCTGTTCTTTCTCATCTGTAAATTCTCATCGTAAATTTTAACCAAAATTTTGAATCACATATATATAATCTGTGTGTTTGCCCACATACATATATCTAACAGCATGGACAAGTCTAGTGGCCTCCTGGAGAGACCTTCCAATGCCTGTCTCCTTTGTTGCCACATATTTTTATGAAGCTGCTTACTAATCTACAAATTCCAAGATCAAACATATCATTCCCTGTTTATAATTAACCAGGCATTAGCCTGGCATTCCAGCCCCTCCACGATTGAGGCCAGCTTGCCTTTCCAACCCCATTTGCCACTATTCTCTTCCATGGGCCAGCCACGGTGTCCCATCACAGGCCCATGATTTCCTGTCATCTGCCTTTGTCAGGCATTTACTTTCTCCTAAAAGGGTCATTCCATGTCTCCTCCTGTCCATATCTGACCTCACCTCCAAATCTTAACTCAGGTGCCATGTCAGCCATGAAACCTTTTCCTATATCTCTCAAACCCTTCACTCCCATTTTCCCTTCTCTGAGAAAGCTTTAGCACTTCACCTCTATTTCTCTTTTATATGGTGGCATTCTCCTTTAGAATGCTATTTTGTGCTTTTCTTACTTCTTATTTTTCTTACTTCTTATTTTTCTTACTTCTTATTCTTACTTCTTATTTTACTTCTTATTTTGTGCTTTTCTTACTTCCCCTCCTAGGATGTGAGAACTCGGAGGGCACAGTCCAAGTTTCATTCATCTAGGTAGCAGAGCCCAGTGCCCTCTGCTCATAGCAGAGCCCAGTGCCCTCAATAGTTAGTCTATGAAAGAATAGATATTTATATCCTGCAAATATTAAATAGAAGGAAAAGTACTTGCTTGCTTTATAGCTTTCCCACTTCTGTGGTTTTATTTTCTCTTTTTTGATGTTTCTTTGATACCAATTTATTTCTCCCAGAACACTGAACTTTGTTTCAAAAATCTTAATCAACAACAACAAAAATCTTAATAAACTATCATCACTTCCCATTTAATCCAACAATCCTTGCACTAAAAGATATCTTTGATAGAGTGTATTAGAAGAATTTTCCTTCTCCCAGTATCATGCGGGCTACAATGATTTTCATTTCCTTTTCTTTTTAATTAATTTTATTTATTTATTTTTGTTTGCGTTGGGTCTTCATTGCTGCTCCCGGGCTGCGGCGAGCGAGGGCTGCTCTTCACTGCAGTGCGCAGGCTTCTCTTTGCGGTGGCTTCTCTTTGTTGCGGAGCACGGGCTCCAAGTGCGCAGGCTTCAGTAGTTGTGGCATGCGGGCTCAGTAGCTGTGGCTTGTGGGCTCTAGAGTGCAGGCTCAGTAGTTGTGGTGAATGGGCTTAGTTGCTCCGCGGCATTTGGGATCTTCCCGGACCAGGGCTCGAACCCGTGTCCCCGGCATTGGCAGGTGGATTCTTAACTACTGCATTGGCAGGTGGATTCTTAACTACTGTGCCACCAGGGAAGTCCCTCCTTTTCTTACTTACAGTTTCCCATGCTTCTTGGTGAAGTTTTTTGCCGATCTCATGCATCCCAGTTGGTTCTTTCTGTGAATAGTATAGCACAACTAGGAAATCCTTTGAATGAAAGTATCTAATAAATTTCCTAACTGGCTTCTGAGAATAAGTATGGTATAGAAAGAGAGGAAAACTCAGGTGGTTGTTTTGCTTTATACTAAGACATGAAACATGGATTACTACATAGCAGGAAGAATCAGGGAAGAGCGTTGAGAGTGTGAGATTTCCAGATCTCAGAATGAGGTCGTTTCTCTCCCTCTTATATTTGAAAAATGAATTGGGTTATATAAAACAGGTAGTTTTTCAAAATTAAACTAACTTAATGGACTGATCATTTATTAGAGGAAGAAAGCTAATGAGAAAAAAAAGTTCATTATACCTGAAGCAAAGGGGCTGTGGTCCAAAACACAGTAAGATCACCAGACCAACAAAGGGACTAAAATGGAGAAGGCAGCTGAAGAGAATAATGAAGTGGCATGATAGTGGGGAGAGAGGACTCAGAGGGGAGAGGCTCCAGCTAAGTAGGTAAGCATGCAATTTTGTTGCAGGCAGCCCTTATCTAGGGTGGAATTTCTTTTTCTTGTTGAGCTCTATTGACATATAATGTATTAGTTTCACGTGACAACATGATGATTTGACATTTGCATATTTTGTGAAATAATCACCACAGTAAGTCTAGTTAACATCCATCACTGCAGTTACAATTTTTTTCTCATGATGCGAATTTTTAAGGTTTCATCTCTTAGCAACTTTCAAATATGCAATAGAGTATTAATTATAGTCGCTGTGCTATACATTACATTCCCAGGTCTTACTTATTTTGTAACTGGAAGTTTGTACCATTTGACCACTATCACCCATCTTGCCAATCCCCCACCCCTGCACCTCTGGCAACCACCAATCTATCCCCTGTATCCATGAGTTAGGTGCGCTCTGTTTTGTTTTTTTGTGTGTTTGGCTTTTAGATTTCATAGGTAAGTGAGGGCATACAGTATTTGTCTTTCTCTGACTTACTTCACTTAGCAAAATGCCCTCAAGGTCCATACACTGTCACGAATGGCAAGATTTCCTTTTCTGTGGCTGAATAATATTCCTGTGGGGTGTGTGTGTGTGTGTGTGTGTGTGTGTGTGTGTTCGTTCCACGTTATCTTTATCCATTCATCCGTCGATGAACATTTAGGTTACTTCCATGTATTGGTTCACAGACAGATATCTTTTCAAGTCAGTTTTTTTGTTTCCTTTGGATAAATACCCAGAAGTGGTATTGCTGGATCAAAAGGTAGTTCTATTTTTAATTTTTTGAGGACTCTCCATAGTGTTATTCATAGTGGCTACACCAATTTATATTCCCACCAACAGTGTGTGAGCGTTCCCTGTTATCCATATCCTTGCCAACACTTGTTGTTTCTTGCCTTTTTGATAATAGCCATTCTAACAGGAGTGAGGTGATATCTCATTGTGGTTTTGATTTGCATTTCCCTAGTAATTAGTGATGTTGAACATCTTTTCATGCACCTGATGACCATCTGTATGTCTTTGGAGAAGTGTCTGTGTGTTTCTGTCTGCTCTTTTGGTTTAGTGGTTTTCTATGTTTTTCTCAGTTTCATCCTTTTTATGTTTCTTGTCTCTGCTCTAGATTTGTTTTGTGGTTACCATAAGGTTTGTATAAATCGTCTCATAGGAAAAACAGTCTGATCTCATGCTGATAGCATCTTATCTTCACTTGCCCATACAGGTTTCATCCTTTTTCTCTTCCCCTTTTATGTTTTTGTTGTCTCAAATTATCCCTCTTTATGTTGTGAGTTTAACACATTGAAGTAGTTAGTTATTTTTTACTGCTTTTCCCCCCTTTAACCTTTATGCTATAATAAAGTATTTTAAAACCTATTCTGATATAGAGTTGCAATTTTCTGATTCTATCACCCTACTCAAAGTTTTGTGTACTTTTGCCTTTTTGTTTCTGGCAGAAGAGCTCCTTTCAGCATTTCTTGTAAGGCAGGTCCATTGTTGATGAACTCCCTCAGCTTTTGTTTATCTGGGAAAGCCTTTACTTCTCCGTATCTGAATGATAACTTTGCTGGATAGAGTATTCTCAGCTGACAGTTTTTATCTTTTAGTGTTTTGAGAATGTCCACTCTCCTCTTGGCCTGTAGAGTTTCTGCCAAGAAATTTGCTGGTATTCTAATGGGGGTTCCTTTGTGCATTACCATCTTTTTCCTTGGCTGCCTTTAAAATTATTTTTCATTGACTTTTGACAGTTTTAATATAATGTGACTTAGGGAAGGTCTTTTTTGCATTGAGGTAATCAGGTGTTCTCTTAGCTACATGACTTGTATATCCAGTTCCTTCCCCAGGTTTGGGAAGTGCTCACCTATTATTTCTTTAAATAAACTCTCTGCAGCCTTCTCCCTCTCTTCTTCTTGGATACCCATTATCCTAATGTGGCCCTTCCTGAAAGAGTTGGATACTCCTCATAGATGTCCTCATTTTTCTCTAGATCTTAATTCTCTTTTTTCTTCTACCTGTATCATTTCTAGATTTGTATCTTTAAGCTTGCTGATTCTCTCTTCCATAAGGTCTGCTCTATTTCCAATGCTTTCTAATGCATTTTTCATCTCGTTTATTGAGTTCTTCAGCTCCAGAATTTGTTTGGTTCTTTTTTAGGTTTTGTCTCTTTAGTAAAGTATTCCTTCTGTTCCTTAATTTATTCTTGAGCTCATTGAAGTTTCCTGAATTTCTTCATGAGAGCTATTTTGAATTCTTTATCAGATCACAGTATTCCATGACTTTGCTTGGTTTATAGAGAATTGTCATTTTCTTTTTTGAATACAGTGTTACTGTGGGTTTTCACGGTGCCTGATGAGTTGTTCCTCTGCTGGAGCATTTGAAGTAATGAACAGCTTTCTTCTTTCGGTAAACCTTTTTTTTTTTTTTTTTTTTTTTTGCTTGATTTTAACGATTCAACAGTTTAGAAATTAGAGGGCTCTCCTTTGTTTTCCGGTAGGTGGCACTATAGGACAAGTTTTTCGTTTTCTTACCTGAGCTGCGTCTGGTTATATGTGAGAGTCAGCACTTTGTCTGTCAGAGGTGTCGCTCGCCCAGTGCCCTCCTTGTCACTGCTTGTGCCTCTAGGGTCTTGGTGCCTTGCTGCTGCTAATGTCACCTCCTGAGGCACTGGGATGGTGAACATTTCTGCCATGTCCCAGACCTGAGTTGCAGGCTCTGCTACTTCAGGGGAGGTGAGTGGAGAACTGGGGTCACAGGCACCTCTACCATGTCAGGGGTTATTGGGTTTCCAGGTGCCACCGCTGTGGGAAGGGGTGGGGGACTGGCTGCTGGAGTTGTGGGTGCCTCTGTGGCTGAAGGGACAGAACACAGCCCCCCATTGCCACTGCCGCCAGGTTACCTGGGGCTGTGAACACCACTGTGGCTGGGAGGCTGGAGTCTCATATGCTGCCTCCCCTGCTGCTACTGGGTTCCCTGGGCCTGCAGGCTCAGCTGCTGTGGCTGGGGGAAGGCAGGATGGCAGGTTCCCCTAGTTTCACCTCCTCTTTGTGTTCCAGTCCACCCACCGTTAGATGCATAGATGTGTGGAGTTCTCCAGCATCCTGGTGTACTGGGCAGAGGCAACGTTTTTGAGTTGTGTATGTTTTACAGGTTATAGACTGAAGGGGAGAGACAAAGGGAATGTCTCACTCCAGCACGATGCTGACGTCACTCATGTTTTGTTTTTGATGTCACAGTTTACATCTCTTTCTCTTATGTGTCCATTACAAATCATTGTAGTTACTTTTACAACTTCTGTTTTTTAACCTTCACGCTAGCTTTGTAAATGACTACTTCACTGTCTTTACAACATTACTTTGAATTTACCATATATTTACCGTTACCAATGAGATTTATACTTCCATATGTTTTCCTGTTACTAAATGGTACCATTTCATTTCAGCTTAAAGAAGTCCCTTTAACATTTTTTGTAAGGCTGGTTTCATGGTGATGAATTCCTTTAGTTTTTGCTTGTCTAGAAAACTCTGCATCACTCCTTCAATTCTGAAAGACAACTTTGCCAGATAGAGTATTCTTGGTTGGCAGGTTTTTTTTTTTTTCTTTCAGCACTTTGCATATATCATGCCACTGTTCTGATCTGAAAAGTTTCTGCTGAAAAATCTGTTGATAGTCCTTGTATGGGGGCTTCCTTGTATGTAACAAGATTTTTTTTTTTTTTCTTGCTGCTTTTAAGATTCTCTTCTTGTCTTTAACCTTTGACTTTTTAATTATCATGTGTCTTGGTGTGAGTCTCTTTGGTTTTGTCTTATTTGGAACTCTCTGGGATTCCTGGATCTGGGTGTCTGTTTCCTTCCCCAGGTTAGGGAAATTTTCAACCATCATTTTTTCAAATAACTTTTCTGCCTCTTTCTCTCTCTTCTCCTTTTGGGACCCTTGTTGGTGTCCTATAAATCCCTTTAAGCTATCTTCACTTTTTAAAATATTTTTTCTTTTTGCTGCTCTGATTGGATGAGTTCCACCGCCCTGTTTGAGTCCACTGATCCTTTCCTCTGCTTCACGTAGTCAGATGTTGAGCCCCTCTATTATATTTTTCAGTTTAATTCCTGTATTCTTCAGGTCTGTGGTTTCTGTTTGGTACTTTTTTATATGTTCTATCTCTGTTGAAATTCTCACTTTGTTCATCCATTGTTCTCCTGAGTTTAGCGAGCATCTTTACAATCGTTATTTTGAACTCTTTATAGAGTAAATCACTTACCTCAATTTCATTAAGGTCTTTTTCTGAGGTTTTATCTTGTTCTTTCATTTGGAACATATTCCTCTGTTTCTTTATTTTCCTTGATTCTCTGTGTTGGTTTCTATGCATTAGATAAAATATACACCTCTCTCAGTCTTGAAGGAGCAACCTCTTGCAGGTGATGAACTTTATCATTCAATCCTGCCCTAGCTCTTGGTTGTCTTTTGAACCTATGATTGTCCAAGCAGCCTACTTTATTCTTAGTGGCTCCCAGAAGTTGAGTGTGTGCCAAGACCTGTCAGTGTCCCCAAGGGGGGACCTTAGTCAGCACCTAAATTCAGGCTGATGGGAAGCCAGACCTTCAGGCAGCAGTTTCTAAAATGTGCAGATATGCCTATTTCAGGGGAAGACTAGGAGATGGGCATTCATCTGCTCCCTCTGCAGTGAGCCCTGTGGTGATAGCCAGTTAAGAACTGTTTCTTTGTTTGCTACCATCCCATTGAACCTATGAACACAAGCCCTGCTGGCCACCAGAGCCAGGCAGTCAAGGGGTATCCGCTGGGCAGCAGCCACAAAACCCGGGGAACCAGATATGTGCCCTTTCTCAGAGACACTGGTGACCTCAGGGAGGCAGAGAAGAATATGAAGGGGGCACCTGACAGCCTCCACTTTGGAGACTATTTCAGGAGGCCCCTAGATGTATGTTAACTTAGATGTCTGCCCCTCAGGTTAAAGTTTAAGATAAGGAAATAGGTCTCTTGCACAGAAACATTGGACGCTCTTCCGTTGACTGCCTCTGCACGAGGTCCTGGGGCGGGTGAGTCTGTGGAGCCCTTTAAGAACTGTTTCTCAGATTGCTACAGCCTTGTGCATCTTGTGGATACAAGCCCCATTGGATTTCTAAGCTAGATATTTTGGGGGCTTGTCTCTCAGACACAGGTCTTATAAGTTGAAGTGCCAACCAATGTTCACAGCAGCACTATTTACAACAGCCAAGACATGGAAGCAACAAACATCCACAGATGAACGGATAAAGAAGATGTGGTTCATATGTACAGTGGATTACTACTCAGCTATAAAAGAACGAATGGACCTAGAGATTAGCATACTAAGTGAAGTAAGTTAGAGAAAGACATATACCATATGATACTTATATGTGGAATCTAAAATATGACACAGGACTTCCCTGGTGGTGCAGAGGTTAAGAATCTGCCTGCCAATGCAGGGGGACATGGGTTCGAGCCCTGGTCTGGGAAGGTCCCACATGCTGCGGAGCAACTAAGCCTGTGTGCCACAACTACTGAGCCTGTGTTCTAGAGCCCGTGAGCCACAACTACTGAGCCTACATGCCACAACTACTGAAGCCCGCGTGCCTAGAGCCTGTGCTCCACAACAAGAGAAGCCACCGCAGTGAGAAGCCCGTGCACCGCAACGAAGAGTAGCCCCTGCTCGCCGCAACTAGAGAAAGCCTGCACACAGCAATGAAGACCCAACACAGCCATAAATAAATAAATAAAATTAAAAAAATATATATGACACAAATGAATCAGTCTATGAAACAGAGACTCAGAGACATAGAGAATAGACTTGTGGTTGCCAAGGGGGAAGAGGGGTAGGGGAGGGATGGATTGGGAGTTTGGGAGTAGCAAATGCAAACTATTATATACAGAATGGATAAGCAACAAGGTCCTAGTGTATAGGACCTAGGGGATTATATTCAATATCCTGTAATAAACCATAATGGAAAAGAATATGAAAAAGAATATATATACACACATATATATGTAATAACTGAATCACTTTGCTGTATACCAGAAACTAACACAGTATTGTAAATCACCTATCCTCCAATAAAAAATAAATTAAGAAATGTTGAAGTGCCAGATTGGGGTTCAAACCTTTCACTTCTCAGAGAGATGCTCAGGGTTGTGAATTCCCTCCCAATCGTGGGTTGCTGCTCTGAGGGTGGGGTTTATGGTGAGATAGTATCTCAGCCTCTCATACCCATTTTGATGTGTTTTTTTTTCTCATTTGCTCACTGTGTAGGAGTCACTTATCTAGTTTTTTGGTTTCTTTCAGAGGAAATTGTTCCATATGTAGCTGTAGATTCGGTGTGTCTGTGGGTGGAGATGAGTTCAGGATCCACCTGCATCACCATCTGAACTGGAACTGGGTGGAGTCTCTTGCACCCATCAACCCAGTTTTAACAATTTATCACCTCACAGCCAGAGTCCTTTCATCCTCACTCCGACCCATGCCCTTTCTCATTATTTCAGAGCAAACATCAGATATATTTATATACTTTATTACCAGGAAAAATTTTGACACAGGAGTTAAAACCAAATTCTTTGCTAAACTGTTTCACTTTGTGAAGCATTCCTTTAAATGTTATGTGAAGAAGGATTTTACTGGATTGTCACAATAGTAGACCACATCGAAATAAAGTACCAAGATAGATGGATTTGTGATTTTCAGTCTTCTGTCATCCTTTTGTTTTTTTAAAAATTTCATTATTTTCTCCAGCTTTATTGAGGTATAACTGACAAATAAAATTGTAAGTTATTGAAAGTATACAGCAATATACTGATATACATGTACATTGTGAAAGGGGTCTCCTCACTGACTAAATTAATGCATCCATTAACTCTATTCATGAAAACATGTAAGTTTTACTGTCTCAGCAAGTTTTAATTGTACAACACAGTGTTAACTACAGTCACCATGTTATAAATCAAATTTTCAGACCTTATTCATCTTATAACTGAAAGTTTGTACTATTCTACTAACCTTGTACTATTTCCCCCACCCTCTAGCCACTGGCAATCACTTTTCTACTGTTTCCATGAGGTTGACTTTCTCTTTTTTTCTTTTTAAAAAAATTTCATTTAGCATAATGCCCTCCAGTTTCATCCATATTGTCGCAAATAACAAGATTTCCTTCTTTAAGGCTAAATGATATTCCATTGCATGCATGCACGCATGTATGTATGTATATATACACAGGGAAATGCAAATTACTATACACACACCACATTTTCTTTATTTTCTTCATCCATTAATCTGTCGACACTTAGGTTTTCTCCATACCTTGGCTCTTGTGAATAATGCTGCTGTGAATGTAAGAGTACAAATATCTCTTCAAGTTAATGATTCTGTTTCCAAAGGCAATCAGAATATGCTCCGAAGTGGAACTGCTGGATCATACAGTAGTTCAATTTTTAATCTCCATACTGTTTTCCATAGTGGCTGTACAAGTTTACATTCCAACAAACAGTGCACAGGGTTCCCTTTTCTCCACATATCTGCCAGCATTTTTTATCTCTTGTCTTTTTTATAAGACTTCCTAACAGGTGTGGGGTGGTTTTGATTTGCATCTCCCTGGTGATTAGTGAGACTGAGTACTTTTTATATATCTGTTGGCCAGCTGTATTTGTTTTTGGAATAATGTCTATTTAGGTCTTTTGCCCACTTTTAAATTGGGGCCTTTTTGGCTGTTGAGTTGTGTACCAAGATTATTTTGGCTATTAATCCCTTAACAGATACGTGGTTTGCAAATATATTCTCCCATTCCATAGGAATAGGTTGAATTTTCATTTTGTTGATGTTTTCCTTTGCTGTGCAGAATCTTTATAGTTTGATGTAATCACACTTGTTTATTTTTGCTTTTGTCACCTTTGCTTTTGCTGTTAAATTCAAAAAATCATTGCAAAGACAAATGTCAAGTAGGTTATTACCTGCTATGTTTTCTTATAGGAGTTTTATGGTTTCAAGTCTTACATTTCAAGTCTTTAATCCATTTTGAGTTGACTTTTTGAGTATTTTGTAAAAGTGGTCCTGTTTCATTCTTCTTCATGTGGCTATCCAATTTTCCAAACACTTTTTCTTGAAGAGGTATCCTTTCCCCATTGTATGTTCTTGGCCCCTTTGTCATAAATTAATTGACCATATAGCACGAGTTTTATTTCTGGGGTCTCTATTCTGTTCCAATGATCCATGTGTCTGTTTTTATGACTGTATCATACTGTTTTGATTACTATAGCTTTGCAATATAGTTTGAAATCAGGAAGAATGATGCCTCTAGCTTTGTTCTTCTTTCTCAAGATTGCTTTTGCTACTTAGGGTTTTTTCAGGTTCCAATTTTTAGGATTATTTATTTCTACAAAAAATGCCATTGGAATTCTCATAGGGATTGCATTGAATCTGTAGATTGCTTTGGGTAGTATGGACATTTCAATAATATTAATTCCTCCAATCCATGAACACAGAATATCTTTTCATTTATTTGTGTCATCTTTCCTACAGTTTTCAGTGTGTAAACCTTGGTAAAATTTATTCCTAAGTACTCCTAATTTCTTTTTTGGATAGCTCATTGTTAGTGTATAGAGAAGCAATTGATTTTTGTATATTGATTTTTTTTTTTTTTTTTTTTTGCGGTATGTGGGCCTCTCACTGTTGCGGCCTCTCCCGTTGCGGAGCACAGGCTCCAGATGCGCAGGCTCAGCGGCCATGGCTCACGGGGCCAGCTGCTCCGTGGCATGTGGGATCTTCCTCGACCAGGGCATGAACCCATGTCCCCTGCATCGTCAGGTGGACGCTCAACCACTGCGCCACCAGGGAAGCCCTGTATATTGATTTTGTATCCTGCAACTTTATTGAAATTGTTTATTATTTCTAACAGTTTTTTGGTGGATTCTTTAGGGTTTTCTAAATATAATATGTCATCTGCTAACAGTGACAATTTTACTTCTCCCTTTCTAATTTGGATGCCTCTTATTTCTTTTTCTTGCCTCACTGCTCTGGCTAGGATTTCCAGTACTATGTTAAATAAAAGTGATGACAGTAGATATCCTTGTCTTGTTCTTGATCTTAGAGGAAAAGCTTTCAGCATTTCATCATTGAGTATGTTGTCATCTGTGGGTTTGACATATATGGCCTTTATTATGTTGAGGTACAGTCCCTCAATACCCAGTTTGTTGAGTTTTTATCATGAATGGATGTTGAATTTTGTCAAATACTCTCTCTGTATCTATTGAGATGATGATATGATTTTTATCCTTTATTTTGTTAATGTGGTGTATATCACGTTTACTGATTTGTGGGTGTTGAACCATCCATGTACTACTGGAATAAATCCAATTTTTTCATGGTGTATGATCCTTTCAAACTATTGTTGAATTCAGTTTGCTAATATCTTGTGGGGATTTTCGCATCTATGTTCACCAGGAATATGGGCCTGTAATTTTTTTTCTTGTAATGTCTTTGTCTGCCTTTGGTATCAAGGTAAAGCTGGCTTTGTAAAATGAATTTGGAAGTGTTCTTTCCTTTTCTGTGTTTTGGAAGATATCAAGATGGATTGGTATTAACTTCTCTTTACATGTTTTGTGGAATTCACCAGTGAAGGCATCTGTCTCTGAACTTTTTTTGTTGGTAGGTTTTTGATTACTGGTTCAATATCCTTACTAGTAATTTGTTCAAATTTTCTGTTTCCTCATGATTCAGTCTTGGTAGGTTGTTTCTAGGAATTAGTCCATTTCTTCTAAGTTACCCAACTTGTTGGCATATAAGTATTCATAGTGGTCTTTATGGTCTTTCGTATTTCTGTGGTATCAGTTGTAGTATCTCCTTTTTCATTTATACCTTTATGTCAGTTCTCTTTTTTTCTTGGTAAGTCTAGTTAAAAGTGTGTCTAGTTTATCTTTTTAAAAACCCAGCTCTTAGTTTCATTAATCTTTTCTGTTGTCCTTTTAGTCTCTATTTCATTTATTTCCACTCTTATCTTTGTTACTTCCTTCCTTTTGCTAGCTTTGAGCTTAGTTTGTTGCTCTCTTTCTGATTCTTCCAGGTGTAAAGATAGCTGTTCAAGATTTTTTTCTTCATGTAGTTGTTTATCACTATAAACTTCCCTTTTAGAACTGCTTTTGCTGCATTTCATAAGTTTTGCTATGTTTTGTTTCCATTTTCTTTTATCTCAAAGTATTTTTTTATATCTTCTTTGATCCATTGGTTATTTAGGAACATGTTGTTTAATCTCCACATATTTGTGAACTTTCCAGTTTTTGTCTTGCAATTGATTTCTACTTTGATACAATCATGATTGGAAAAGATGCTAGATAGGGTTTCAATTTTTTTAATTTATTAAGACTTGTGGTCTAACATATGATCTATCCTAAAGAAAATTCCATGTGCATCTGAGAAGAATGTATATTCAGTTGCTGTTGGATGGAATGTTGTGTTATGTCCTTTAGGTTCATCCTGTCTGACATGTAGTTTAAGTCCAATGTTTCCTTGCTGATTTTTCTGGCCAAATGATTCATTGTTGAAAGTGGAGTATTCAAGTCCCTTGATATTGTATTGCTATCTTTTTCTCCCTTCACAATATTTGCTTTATATATACTTAGGTGCTCCTGTTTTGGGCTTATATTTACAATTGTTACATCCTTTTGATTAATTGACCTTTTTTTTTAACATCTTTTTTTTTTAAGAAAGATACATATTTTTTTTTACATCTTTATTGGAGTATAATTGCTTTACAATGGTGTGTTAGTTTCTGCTTTATAACAAAGTGAATCAGTTATACATATGTCCCCATATCTCTTCCCTCTTGAATCTCCCTCCCTCCCACCTTCCCTATCCCACCCCTCTAGGTGGTCACAAAGCACCAAGCTGATCTTCCTGTGCTATGTGGCTGCTTCCCACTAGTTATTTTATACGTTTGGTAGTGTATATATGTCCATGCCACTCTATCTTTGTCCCAGCTTACCTTTCCCCCTCCCTGTATCCTCAAGTCCATTCTCTAGTAGGTCTGTGTCTTTATTCCCGTCTTGCCCCTAGGTTCTTCATGACCATTTTTTTTTTTTTTTTTTAGATTCCATATATATGTGTTGGCATATGGTGTTTTTCTCTTTATGACTTACTTCACTCTGTATGACAGACTCTAGGTCCATCCACTTCACTACAAATAACTCACACTTCACTACAAAAACTCAATTTCATTTCTTTTTATGGTTGAGTAATATTCTATTGTATATATGTTGCACATCTTCTTTATCCAGTCATCTGTTGATGGACATTTAACGTTGCTTCCATGTCCTGGCTATTGTAAATAGAGCTGCAATGAACATTTTGGTATATGACTCTTTTTGAATTACGGTTTTCTCAGGGTATATGCCCAGTAGTGGGACTGCAGAGTCACATGGTAGTCCTATTTTTAGTTTTTTAAGGAACCTCCATATTGTTCTCCATAGTGGCTGTATTAATTTACATTCCCACCAACAGTGCAAGAGGGTTCCCTTTTCTCCACACCCTCTCCAGCATTTATTGTTTGTAGATTTTTTGATGATGGCCATTCTGACCGAATTGACCTAGGTCAATTGATAATGACCTTGTCTCTTGCTACATTTTTTAACTTGAAGTTTATTTTGTCTGATATAAGTACAGCTACCTTTGCTTTCTGTTGGTTTTCATTTGCAAAGGATATCTTTTTGCATCCCTTCACCTTCAGTCTGTGTGTGTCCCTTAAGCTAGGTGAGACTCTAAGTCAATGTATAGTTTGGTTTTGATTTTGTTTTGTTTTGTTTTTTGTTTTGTTTTTGCGGTACGCAGGCCTCTCATTGTTGTGGCCTCTCCCGTTGTGGAGCACAGGCTCCGGACGCGCGGGCCCAGCGGCCATGGCTCACGGGCCCAGCCGCTCCGCGGCATGTGGGATCTTCCCAGACCGGGACACGAACCTGTGTCCCCTGCATCGGCAGGAGGATTCTCAACCACTGCGCCACCAGGGAAGCCCTGGTTTTGATTTTTATTCATTCAGCCACTCTGTCTTTTGATTAGAAAATTTAATCCATTTACATTTTAAAAATTTTTTATTGTAGTTGATTTATAATATTGTTAGTTTCAGGTGTATAGCATTGTGAGGCAGTAGTTTTGCAGACTATACTCCATTATAGGTTATTATAAGATAACGGTTATAATTCCCTATGCTTTACAGTATATCCTTGTTGCTTATCTTTTTTTTTTTTACATTTTATTATTTATTTATTTTTGGCTGTGTTGGGTCTTTGTTGCTGTGCGCAGGCTTTTTCTAGTTGCGGTCAGCAGGGGCTACTTTTCGTTGTGGTGCACAGGCTTCTCATTGTGGTGGCTTCTCTTGTTGCGGAGCATGGGCTCTAGGCGCTGGGCTTCAGGAGTTGTAGGTCGCAGGCTCTGGAGCACAGGCTCAGTAGTTGTGGCACACGGGCTTAGTTGCTCTGCGTCATGTGGAATCTTCCCAGACCAGGGCTCGAACCCGTGTCCCCTGCATTGGCAGGAGGATTCTTAACCACTGTGCCACCAGGGAAGCCCAGCTTATCTATTTTATACATAGTAGTTTGTATCTGTTAATCCCATACCCCTAACTTATCCCTCCTCCCTTCCCTCTCTCCTTTGGTAACCAGTTTTTCTGTATCTGTTAGTCTGTTTCTGTTTTGCATATACATTCATCTGTATTATTTTTTAGATTCCATTTGTATATCGGTAGCATTTGTCTTTCTGACTTATTTCACTAACTATAATATTCCCTAGGACCATCCACATTGCTGCAAGTGGCAGGATTTTATTCTTTTTTATGGCTGAGTAATATTCCATTGTGTGTACATACATACATATATATATAGATATAGATATATATATAGAGAGAGAGAGAGAGTCACATCTTTTTAATCTAATCATCTGTTGATGGGCACTTGAGTTGCTCCCATGTCTTGGCTCTTTTGATTTTTCTGGCCAAATGATTCATTGTTGCTGCCTATGAACATTGGGCTGTATGTAACTTCTTGAATAGGCATTTTCATTTTTCTCCAATATATACCCAGGGAGTAGAATTGCTGGATCGTATGGTAGTTCTTTTTTAGTTTTTTGAGGAACGTCCATACTGTTTTCCATGGTGGCTGCACCAACTTACATTCTCACCAGCAGTGTACGAGGGTTCCCTTTTTTCTACATCCTTTCTGACATGTTATTTGTAGACTTTTTGATGGTAACCATTCTAACAAGTGTGAGATAGTATCTCGTTTTTTTGTGTTTTTTTTCTTTTTTGGCTGTGTTAGGTCTTCGTTGCTGTGCGCGGGCTTTCTCTAGTTGCAGCGAGTGGGGGCTACTCTTCGTCGCGTTGTGCACGCTTCTCATTGTTGTGGCTTTTCTTGTTACGGAGCACAGGCTGTAGGTGCGTGGGCTCAGTAGTTGTGGCTTGCGGGCTCTAGAGCACAGGCTCAGTAGTTGTGGTGCATGGGCTTAGCTGCTCTGTGGCATGTGCGATCTTCTCGAGCCAGGGATCGAACCTGTGTCCCCTACACTGGCAGGCAGATTCTTAACCACTGCGCCACCAGGGAAGCCCTACCTTATTGTTTTGATGTTGTATTTCTCTAATAATGTTGAGCATCTTTTCATGTGCTCTTTTATCCGTATGTCTTCTTCAGAAAAATGTTTTTTCAGGTCTTCTGCCTATTTTTTTGATTGGGTTTTTTTTTTTTTGCTATTGAGTTGTATGAGCTGTTTGTGTATTTTGGATATTAATTCCCTGTCGGTCACATCATTCACAAATTTTCCCTCCCATTCTGTAGGTTGTCTTTTCATTTTAATGGTTTCTTTTGCTGTGCAAAAGCTTTTAAGTTTAATTAGGTCCCATTTATTTTTTTTTTTGGTTTGTTTTTTGGCCTTAGGGTCTGATTCAAGAAAATACTGCTATGATTTACGTCAGTATTCTGCGTATGTTCTCTTTTAGGAATTTTATGATTTCCATTCTTATGTTTAGGTCTTTAGTCCATTTTTGAGTTTATTTTTATATATGGTATGAGAGAATGTTCTAATCTCATTGGTTTGCACGTGGCTGTCCGGTTTTCCCAGCAACACTTGTTGAACAGACTGTCTTTTCTCCATTTGTTGTAGATTAGTTGACTATAGGTGTGTGGGTTAAAGTAATGTAGTTGTGGATTTACTATTGCCATTTTGTTAATTGTTCTCTGGTTGTTTTGTGATTTCTCTGTTCCCTTCTTCCTCCCTTGCTGTCTCTGTGATGTGCTAATTCTCTATAATTGTATGCTTTGATTCTTTGCTCTTTTACATCCCTACTTTAGGCTTTTGTCTTGTGGTTACCATGAGGCTTACATAAAACATCTTATATATATGTTATATAATATATAATAGTCTAAGCTGATAACTTCAAATGAATACAGCTCTGCCACCCCCATTTATTTGATGGCACAGTTTGTACCTTTTTACATTGTGTATCCATTGACAAATGTTTGTATAGTTTTTTTTTTTTGTCAGTTTTCTGAATTTAAGTATATATCTTTACCAGTGGTTTCATACTTTCATATGTTTTCCTGTTACTAAAGAAAACTAAGCCTCCGTCCATGTCAGTTTGAAGAACTCCCTTTAACATTTCATGTAAGGCTGGTCTAGTGGTGATGAACTCCTTCAGCTTTTGTCTGGAAAACTCGTTTTCAATTCTGAAGGACAACTTAGCCAGGTACTCTTGGTTGGCAGTTTTTTTCTTTTAGCACTTTGAATATAATTTATGTGTCTCATTGTGGGTCTCTTTGGATCCATCTTGTTTGTTACTCTCTAGGCTTTCTGGATCTGGATGTGTGTTTCCCCAGATTAGGGAAGTTTTCAGCCATTAATATTTTGAAAAAGTTTTCTGCCCCTTTATCTCTTTTTCCTTCTGGGACCTCTTATTGGTCCATTTGATGGTGTCCCATAAGTCCCTTAAGCTATCGTAACTTTTATAATTATTTTTCCTTTTTGCAACTCAGATGGGATGAATTCCGCTAACCTGTCTTCAAGTTTGCTGATCCTTTCCCGTGACTGATCTAGTCTGATGCTGAATCCCTCTATTGAACTTTTCAGTTCAGTTACATTCAACAATTCTGTGATTTCTATTTGGTAGTTTTAAATATTTTCTCTTTCTATTCAAATTCTTTGTTCATTCATTGCTCTCGACCTGGGTGAGCATCTTTACAACCATTATTTTGAACTCTCCCAGGTAAGTCACTTTGTTTTGTCAAGATCTGCTTTGGATATTAATCGTGGCCTTTTGTTTGGAACATTGTATCTTCATTTCTTCCTTTCTTGGTGTCTATGCATTATATAAAACAGCCACCTCTTCCAGTCTTGGATGGTCTCTTGTAGGAGATGGTCGTTCAGCCCAGCCTGAGCTCTTAGTTGTCTCTCAACCTTTTGTGACTGTCTGAGCCTCCTTCTTTGCTTTTAGTGGCTTTTTTAGAGGGTATGCTAAGACCTGTCTGTGTATCCAAAGGCAGGGACTGCAATTAGCACCTAGATGCAGACGGATTAGAACCTGGACCCTGAGGCTGCAGCTGAGAAAGTATGTATTGATAGTTAAGCCCTGTCCAGGGAGAAAAGTAAATGGGCATTTTTTTCCCCCCTGTTCCCTTCGTGCTGAGCACAGGTGTACAATCACCAGGGCATGGTGGGAAGGGAGCTCCTGCACCCATTAAGAATTGTATTTATTTTTGTTTGCTACAGCCCAGTGGAATTCATGAATGCAGGCCCCAACTGGCTATCAGAGCCAGATGACCCAGGGACTATTCCTTGGGTGTCAGACATGGTAGAGACGTGTACAAGCTCCTTGCAGGGAGATACTAGTGACTGGAGTGAGCTGGAAGGAGAAGGTGGGAGAGGTGTCCTTCAGCTTCCCCAGTCTCTGGGGAAGATTGCTGCTGCTCCTAGCACCTGCTAGATTAGGAGCCCGGCCTTAGGCAGCAGCTTTTAAAATGTGCAGATGAACTTCTTTCAGGGGAGGACTGGGAGATGGGCAATTCTGCCTGCTCCCTCTGCACCTGGCCCTGAGGGGACAGTCACAGTGTGTGCTGTGTGCCCATTAAGAATGCTTTTTTATTATCTATAGCCTTGTGGATCTCATGAACACAAGCCCTGCTGGCTTTCAGAGCTAGGTATTTTGGGAACCCATACCTCCAGTGGGAGTCTTAGAAGTTGGAGCACTAGATGTGGAATCCAAACCCTTCACTCCTCAGGGAGAAGCTAAGAATTGGGAATTCTCTCCTGATGCACAGTCCTGTGCCAGGGTTGGGGTGTATGGTGAGACTGTGTATTGGCCTTTCCTACCCATTTTCGTGTGGGTATTTATTTTCTCATTTGTTTAGTATGTAGGAGCTGCCCAGCTAGTTTCTGGATCTCTTTTAGAGGGAACTGTTCCAGGTGTAGCTGTACATATGGCACATCCATGGAAGGAGGGGAGCTCTGGAGCCTTCTTGGTCATCTCTACCTTATCCCTCTTCTTAACATGGATGACTGAGAACTGCTTTATCTACAAGGGCAGACAGACTCATCATCTGTCCCCTCTGAAGTTGAAGCTGGTTTTAAAAATTGTGGCCATTGTTGGTTCAAATACTATTGTAATTTTAATTGTAATGTGAGAGGGCTCTTCTGCATTGCTAGAAGCTTTCCTTATGAGTCATTTCTACACTCGTGTATAGTAAGTTACATAATTCTTCAGTAAGTAAGTTTGTCACACAGTATTTGTAAAAGCTAAAACAGAGGAATTAGGTGGTCATAGGGTTGTGCTATATAATCTGATTTAATGTACTGTGACTACTTGTGAGGAACATTTTGGCCCTTCTTATCATGAACACTTGTGGACTAAAGTTTGAGTTCATATTGCTCTCTAGAACATTTCACTAGCTATTTTGCTGACATCATTTGCTAGTTTTCGTACCTACTGGTTTATTCTTCTCTTGCCACATCTTTTATTACTAGATGAACTTAACATCTAAGCTGATATGCAGTTCAGTTCCTTAGCCATGCTCCTTCCTCAGAGGAATACTGGTATCCAGTACTGGTATTCTGATTCACTGGGGTTTAACTATGTACAAACAGCAGAAGCAACTACAGTGTCACTTTTTCTTTCCTGAAAATGTGGGGAGTAGGGGAGAGACGGCCTTAAGAAGCTGGTTTGTATTTTTCAAAAGTTCCACAAGTGATTTTGATATAGAAATTTTTTGTGCAGTTTTTTTGATAACTTTGTTATTTATCCTGCTATTCTGTTTTTACACCAAACCACAGTAGAATTGCTTTTCTTATAAATATCTTTAACAAACCAATTTTAATTTAGATTTTAGCATTAGTTATGGTTTCTTTTTCTAATAGGTATCATCTTTAAGAAATGAAAAGCGAGGCTCATCATATCTCGTCTCTGCCCCAGAAGGTGGTTCAGTGGAATTTGTTGACCAGCATTCTCAGGGCACAGGAGCATATTACATGGAAACCTACTTAAAAAAGAAGCGAGTGTACTGAGTTAAGTTCTCTCCTTACAAACTCAAGGTTCTTTGCAGTATCTCTGCTGTTCATTGCTGCCTTAACTACATTCAAACTAGCCATATCCTTTAAATACGGGTTTATAATTTCCCAGAAGGAACTGTGTTGTGCAGCAGGCAGAATTGCCAAATTAAAAAAATAAGTAGCAATAAGAAGAGACATCAATTGAGGACATATTCCGCTAGAATTAGATGCATCTTAATCAGTGTGATATTAACTTACAGTCCATTGGAGAAATTAACATGTTCCAATAGTCCTTGTTTAGGACTGGGAATAATTTTGACACCACATATAAAAGTTTGAAGCAATAAATGGGAAACATCCTTGTTTCCTGGGCCTTAGAATAAATTTCTTTTCTTTTTTTTTTTTTTGCGGTACGCGGGCCTCTCACTGTTGTGGCCTCTCCCGTTGCGGAGCACAGGCTCCGGACGTGCAGGCTCAGCGGCCGTGGCTCACAGGCCTAGCCGCTCCGTGGCACGTGGGACCTTCCCAGACGGGGCACGAACCCGTGTCCCCTGCATCAGCAGGCGGACTCTCAACCACTGTGTGCCACCAGGGAAGCCCCAGAATAAATTTCTTATAAGCCAGTGTGCATTCCAGTTTATCGATACTTTCCCTAGAAGTAATCTCATTTCAGATTTTTAGAATTTTTCCTAGAATTACAAGAATGCAAGTACACAATGCAGTGATTGGTAATGTTATAAAGATGCTCTACATATAAACTTAATTATTACCCCCACACCAGTCATACAGTATAAAACTCAAACACAGTGACAGTGACATCCAAGGTATACACTACTACAGATGCTTTACTCTTAATGTTATTAACCATTTATACCTCTTGTGAAAAACACAAGGTTGTTTTTTCTTTTGAAGTAGCTTTGCTGATCTAATTTCAGGGACTGGCAAACTACTCCCTGCAGTCAAAAAACAGTCCTCCAGCTGTTTTTGTACTGCCTGCAAGCTAAGAATGATATTTTTTACATTTTTAAATGTTTGGAGGAAAAAAATGTATGACTTGAAATTCAAATTTCAGTGTCCATACATAAAATTTTATCGGAACACAACCATGCTCATTCACTTACATATCATGTATGGCTAACTTCTGTGCTACAGTGGCAGAACTGAGTGGCTGCAAAGCCTAAAATATTTACTATCTGGCCCTTTATAAAGTTCACAGACTCCTGATCTAATACCATTAATTCCCTAATCCTTTTACTTCACACCTACAAAAAGACCTTTAACTTTTACAACAGATTTGTAAGTGGCAAGGAACAATAGGTTTCTGTGTCTTAATTTCATAGCATAGTGATGATTCATTTACTAGAACAGGGCACATTTTGGTCATCAGATGCCCTATTATTTCCACAATATAGTAAAGCAGTCAATCCTGCCCTTTCTGAAGGAGTGTTATGGAGTAACAGTATTTATAACCATTTTGAGATAATAAGCTATACCTCACTCTCTGCTTTGTCTATTATTCTTTTTCAGTGTGTTAGGCTGAAAAATTATCAGCTGTTTAACCCAATTTACTTTCGAAAGAATTGTGTTTATTGCATATAACTTTTGAATCACCATTTCCTGAAGACCTTGGTATTAAATGCATGAGAAACCCTTTTGCTATCTAGAAATTTCTAAGTTTGTCCTTTGTTATGAGACATTAATTGATGATGTGGAGTTTAGGGGGTCTCAGTGATCCTAGTCTTTTTGAAATAAGATCATTAAATATCTTATATTTAGGGGACTTATTGACTATGATAGAAGGTTTCTCTCCTGTTTTAATTATGAAGTTTAAAATTGGTACACATGTTGTATGATTTGTAAAGAATTTTACTTGGTCTAATGTATTGCCTATGTTAACTTCTATTGGCAAATGACAGCTAGAAAGTTAAATTATTAGATAATTTCTAATAAGTAAGTATACTACCTATAAATAACTGATCAGGATAGGCATCACTCAATTGTGACTCAGCAGATGAATCATGGGTTCTCCATGCTCTGCACTTCTTCCCATTTTCCTGTTGCATTGAGCTTCTTCAGTGCTTTGTCACACCTCTATGACCGTACAAATAGAAGGGAAGATGGTGAATTTTAAAAATGTAAGCAGGAAGAGGTTGAAAGAACTAAAAGGTATTTTGTGTTAGCAAGTGTGGGTCTGCCACCCACACTGGCCTGTGCCCCGTTATTGCTGGGACACAACAGATAAGTACAAATCAAGTGGTGTTAGTAATAAGGATCATTACCAGTGCTCTCCCCACCCCCAGCCTATACTGTTATTTTTCTATGTAAACAAATTGTTTGAAATGCTTTGAAAATGAACTCTTAATATTAAAAGGCACATGCATGTGAAGTCTCTAGTACATTTATTTGTATAAAGAGTAAACAAAGTGCATGTAGGGTGGCCACAGGTTTGAGACAGATCTTGGTGATGGACAGATCTTGGTGATGTAGGGTTACTAGACAAATTTGAATGGCTGTTGCCATTGAATCAATACACAACTCTTTTTCAGGCTCAAAGGTGAAAAGTAATGGTATCAAACAAATGCTAGACAGCATGAACAAAAAGTTTTTCAGACTCCTGGTCAAAAAGATCTTATGGTTCACAATGAATCAGAGATTTGACATTTTTGATTACCCAGCTACCTCCAAGCAAACTGAAAACTGCCTAGTGGATCCTGAACTCCATAGTGCTTCTAGCTGGGTCTTTCAAGTTTTGCGCCATAGGGTGATGGTCAAAATAGTGATCGACTCTTGTAGATGGATGGTAAGTACTGAAACAAACACTAAGAACAGTGCAATGTACATGGTATATATGCATTCAGCATCCAAAACCAATGCTGGCACAGCTTGCCCCGAAGTGGTAGAGTTATAAAAGGATACACACATTGACATTTCTGAAAAGCAGGTATAACAGCATCCAGGTTCTTGGAATCAGTTCTGATTGATTAAAGGTATACTGTTTAGGGAAGCACTGGCACAGGTTTAGTTCTCAAGAATCAACATCATGCAGCAAAGTATCTATTCCACAGCTGCCCCCCTGGGTATGACCAGTTTTCTCAAAAATGGGCTCCACTGGTCACCCAAGGGGACAGGAGCTAAGCCACTGCAGAAACAACTCAAAGTTTATGTCCTACTGTTGACAGGGATACACTCATCTTTTTGTATAGCAACAACAGTATACTAACTGGTATCTAATATTTCAAGAATGTTTCATCTATCACTGTTTAGATATTGAAATTTGAGGGCATATTAGAGCACTGGCCAAGTCCATCCATCTTTATCTTTGATTTCTGTGCCAGAAAAACATTTCACATCAACTGGCAGCTAAGAAAAAGCAATCACCTGGAGACTTTACTTTGGTCAGCTCCTCTTGTTTTGAAAAATCCCATTCTGGTACTCAATTGTGATAGTAGTAAACTAACCAGACGAAACAGTGGTATATTCTTTCCAAAAGGAGGAGTGCTTAAGTGCTTTCTAATATTTTGGTTGTCATTATTTGTCACTATGTTACTGGTGCCAAATTTAAAGAGGAAGTACTTACACATATTAAGCACCACACAGTGTGCTTTATACGAGGATACGTACCCCAGTATCTTTTTAGACAGAATACAAACTTTTTCCAGTTAGAACACATTTTTTTTTTAAATGGCTTGGGTATTGGTTGGGGGTAGGAGGACTTGATACACAGTAGAATTTAAATGTTATTCATGCTTCTTATTTTAGAAGTGCTTCAAATCCCTCAATAAGGTTCTGAAAGGTTGTCCGAATGGATGGTTGGAATTCCCAGCATTTTCTCATAAGCTGATAAACCTGTAAAAAGAAAAAATAACAGTAAAAATGTTTAGGAGCTTTTTAAAAAAATTATAGAAACACCAAGAAGAACATAATTTTGAAAATGTGAATGACCTCCCTTAGTAAGTAATACTAGAAAACAAGAATATTTGAATAACTTAAAATACAGAAAATGTGACATCTATAGCTCATAAATAACATTTTAACATTTGAGAAGCTCATGACTTAACTGACCTTGCAAAACAATCCAGGTCATTAATTACTATAAACCAGTTTAAGGGTGAAGTTATACCTCAGTTTAGACTCCAAATTTCCTTACCGGCTGGCTTCATTCTTTGGCTTAAACATACTATTCAGTACATCTTAAATAGTCTACAGAATTAGTCTTAAAGGCTCAGTTCAGTTAGAAATACAGAAAACTGGATGTCACAATGCTGTGATAAGTGGGATAAACTTACACACAAAAATGCAATTATATGTGTTTGTCACAGGAAGGCTACACCAACATATGCTCCTTTAGGGTGCTCACTGTGGTGAGCCTACTTCTGAAGGGAATCCCTTGCTTTGAACAAAACTTGTGGCTGTCATCTGCCCCAAAGATGATTTTCTCAGATATCTTATCTGAAATTCAGCTTCAGAAAACTATTTTAAAAGAGTTTTCTACTCATTCCTGCTCCCCCACTCCAATCCCATGCTGGACAATTCAAGCAGTGAAAACAGTAAAAACTGAGTTTTATTACTGTGAAATGGCCCATAAATACCTCTTCTGGACAGTTAGGTGGACAAGGCAAACGTTTTCCTTCTTTTAATGTATTCACAAGTCTTGTTACTGTCATCTGGCCATGAGTTGGGCCTATCATTTTCAGGAACAACTATGTAAAATAAAACCAAACAAAATATTTTACTTTGTACATATTTATGTAAACACCAGATAGATTACAGTAAAATATCTAGAATTGGAAATTAAAATAATAAAAAGGCTTTAAAATGAAAAGTCCAAGACAATTTTCCTTTCCATTATGACACACTGATTGGATTCCATTTAAGAATGAAACTTACAAAGCAGAAGGATGGACACATTTTAAGTGGGTGCTAGATTCAAACGAAGGACAAGTAAGACTTACCGCCATGGGACTGGAATCTGAATCACAGTAAGTAAGCAGCTCATGCAGAGTTACTCCAAAAGACCAGACATCAGAGGCGATATAAAACTTACACTGAATTAAACATTCTGGAGCATACCTGAAAGAAAGCAGAACTGGAAACTTCATTTCCTGGGAAGGATATTCCAAAAAGCATTAGAGTAACTCAGAAAAATCAGCACTCTGGTTTTTCTTAGAATTTAATATTCTAAGACATTTAAGTGTGTATTATGCATCAGTCACACATGCTGCTGTGGTGCACATCTGATATGTGGACAGATACCCCTATGGGCTCTCATTACACATTTGCTCCCAAACATCAGTCAGACTAGTCTGTGCTCCTCATTTCGCAGAGCATAGGCTCTCCATGGGGAGGGGATGGGGGGAGGAGGTGATGACGACAGGCCCGGGCTTCATTTGCCTGCAAGCTCAGATTGAGTCAGCAGTGAATTACTGCCCAGTCCTCTTCCAATGTCAGCTGCTTTGGTGAATGATACCCAATTGCCTGAGCCAGAAACTGAGGCATCCCCATATCCAGTCTAAGAAATACTTCTCAAACCTCCTCACTTCTAAACCCCACCATCGCTGTCCTAGTTCACACCATCACTGGCTCTGGCCAAATCAGACTCCCTGGCTCCAGTCTTGCTCCTCTCCTTCCCACAGTGATCTTTTTAAACAGAAAAGTCCCTGTCCTTAATCCCCCCAACAGCAACCCAAAAAGTCCCTGTCCTTAATCCCCCCAACAGCAATCCAAAGCTCTTGGGATGGAGTCCCAGCTCCATGACTCAGCGTCCAGAGCATTGCCTTGGCAACCGCCGAGACCTCCCTTCATGATCCAGCCACACGGAGCTGATTCCAGTTCCTAGGATAACCACTGCTCTGTCTCACTCTTGCCACCATACATGCTGTCTTCTAACCATCTTTACAAGCCCCCAGCAATCTTTTAAGGCCTTATTTTAAAAGAACTTCCAGAAAACCAAGCCTGAACCCTTTTCTGGTTATGGTACCACGAAATTGGCTGCCTCACCCATTAAATTCTAAACTTGGTTGGCTTGTTCACCCTTGTTATCTCTAGTATCTGGCACAAAGCAGGGCCTTGATACATATTTCTTTAATGAATAAATGGAGGTTTGGCCTCCGTGGGTGGAAGAGACCCGTGTCGTGTCCATACAGGATGTACCTCGTGGTGCCAGTCAGTTCTACAGGATGGCGTAGAGTGGAGACTTTAGCAGCTTCCCCCTTGGATAGTGTTCCAGGCTGAGAGGGGTCAAAGTCAGGGGGTGGCCCACCAACCAGGATACTCTGGTGATTCATGAGAAGATGGCCAAGCTTCTTATGGATTTTTGCTCTGTTATGTCCAGGCTCTACCTGAACCTGCCAATGCCCACTCGTCACCTCCTTCCTGTCATCTTCCTGCCCCTTCCTCCTACCTGCCCTCCAGACTTCCTCTGCATGGATGTGATTACTCCAGCTGCTAACAGTTTTAACAACTGTGTCAGAGGAATGCCTTCTCCAGCCAAGATGGAGATGCTGAGCGTTGTGAGATTTCTTCCTTGGAAGATGTTGTCCTATGAAGCTCAGGCATTGCTGCGAGTTGTTTTCAGTAAAACAGCTTATAATATGTTTCTTGAAGGCAAAAATCAGTCAATTCCAAATGATCTAAGTCTTTTTCTAATCTGGACTAATAAGAGACATTAACATAGCTAGAAAGGACCTATCAGAACAGTGGAAACCCTATGAAGCACTGATGAAATCTGTTTGATTCAGTTACCAAAACACAGGGCTGTCCCGATCGTCCTTGACTGTGTAGTACTCCTTATCAGTTTCAATGGATTTGGTTAGACCAAAGTCCCCAATTTTCACTTGGTGTTCACTCTCAACAAGGACATTTCTTGCTGCTAAGTCACGGTGAACGTATTGCCGAGAACCCAAATAGTCCATCCCCTGAGGGAGAGAGGGAAAGGCAGAGCACATTGCTGAAGGTCAGTTCAGATTGGATTCTGTATCTACCACTTCATAACAAAAAAATATATATATATGTCATTTCATTCACATATCACTTCTTTTGTTTTTACTTCTTTGCAAAAATAGTTAGACCAACCTGATTCCAAGAAATACACATTAAAGAAACCATATTAACAAATTAGTTCACTTTCTTAGCAGAGGCTAATTTTCAATCCAAATCATGCAGAACAAAATAAACTCAGTACAATTATTGGAAATTATTTTCCACTTGCAGCCTAATTATAAACCAATTACCCAGGACAGAGTGCCTGATTTATAAATTTTTACCAGGCTCTTTTTTTTTTTTCTTTTTACCTTACAAATCTGAACGGCATATTTTAACTGCTGTTTGAGGTTAATTTTGTTCTTATTCTTTGGAAGATACTCCTTAAGACTTCCTGAAGGCAGAAATTCCATGATGAGCTTAATACCGTTTCCTCCTGTTTAGAAAAAAGAAACGAAAAAACAAAAAAACCATCAGTACAAGGTTGCCAAATGAAGGAACTGTGGGAGTGAAGGGCACAGGATCTGGAGACAGAGGACCTGAATCACAGGCAAGTTGCTTAACCTCGCAGGTTTCAGAGTCTTGGGATCCTCAGCAGTGAACAGGGTATCTACCCTAGGGTCATCAGCGCTCACTGAGACAACACAGTGTTCTGCAAACAACTAGGCAAATGATGATTTTTAAAAATTATGAGCCACTATCAATTTTAAAATATAATACATAAGTATTGTACTGGCTTGTAAAAAAGATACACTTGTTAGTAAACACTACTTGCCACCGTGATTTAGAAAACTAGAAAACGAAGTACCCTGCTTAGTGCTGGATCAAAAGAACAGGGAAAGGGGAGGAGCAGGCATCAGTTTCATCTGGTCTCTGTGCCCTCGTGTGCAAATATCAGGACAGGGGAAGTCCAATCCCCAGTGTGGGTGTAGGAACAGCCAAGACAGACAATGCTGGAATCACCCCCCGCCTGGTGGTGGGGGAGGCTGGGTAGCTTTCCCGGGAGCTCTGCAGCTGCTGAGGGTTCTGACAGTGCATACTGCTTCGAAGCCCTAGAGCTCCGGGGGCCATCAGCTAGCACTCAGGCAGCCTAGATGAGGCCAAGGGCACTGCCTGCTCAGCACTGGCCTTCATGACCCCAGATAGTCACTCAGTCTTTAAACCAACCCCACTTTGCACAACATACCGTCTTCTGTGCAGATGCCTTTATACTTCACAATGTTCTCATGATAAAGGTTTCTTAAGATTTCAATTTCCTTCTTCAGATCAGCTATGTGGTTCCCTCCACTCTCAGGCTTCAGGGATTTGACGGCCACCTGCTCCCCTGTATTGTCCCCCTCAGGGTCATACCTGCAGAGCTCGACCTTCCCAAAGTGGCCCTGGAGGGAGAGATGCACGTGCTTGATCAGAGAAGCCCCGGCCTGGGCCAACAGGACACACTTCAAAGATGAGCCTTGCTCCTCGTGCTGTTCCCCTGAAGGTGGGGGTGCACGCACAGTCTGACCCTGCAGGCAGCAATCTCCTACCTGGGCTCTTCCCCACTTGGCTTACCTGCCATTCCTTCTATTACTGAGCTAAGACAAGAAAAGGATCAAGTGACTGGTGAACCAACACATCAATCCCAACTTCTACGAAAGTGTAACCCAAAAGGAAATGGAGGTTATTTCTGGACATGCAGGACAACCTCGACATTCTTTGACAGCCCTGGGTCCACGCTACAGGAGGCACCATAATGTGGCTACAAAGAGCAAGGCATGAGGAGTCTCTAGAAGACGTGGATTAGATCCCAGCTAAGCCACCTGCTAGTGATTCGAGCCTTTCGAGCCTGGTCACCCCACCTTCTGAGCTGGCTCCAGAGGTGCTCAATGTATACAGTGGTAATAAACCCTTGGGAATGCTGTGAGGAAGCAGGAACACTGTGCTTGTAGAATGCCCAGCACTCGGCCTTGGCACATGGCGGGTACTCAAGGTGGCACAGCCTTTATTAACTACAGAAAATCTGTATAAAGATGCAAATTCCAGTAGCTTCTCTAGTCACATTTACTGTCAGGAAACTGCCATTCAAGGTCCAGAGGAAAAGCTAAAATTCTATTTCGGTGTTCTGTGAAATAAATCCATCTCTCATTTAAGCAGCCTCACAGGATATGTATTCCCAGAAAAGTCAGAGGTAGGGACTTCTCTATTTCCACCATATCTATATCCATCCCCCATGGATGGATCCCCCCCTTTTCATCTCTTTGTCCCTTAGAGACCAAGTCTCCCGAGGGAGCTGATCAATGTCCTGTGGACAGGCTGCCACCGTGTGTCAAATGGAAAAACACACAATCCTAAAGAACACAGTAAGATGCTTTCTCCTACGAACTTTGACCCAAAACGAGAGAGAATGGAGAGCAGCTTTAGATATCCATAGAGGTGAAGTGGTCAGCAGAGACTCGAGTATAACTTGCCTCTCCCAAGTCACGGATCCTCTTTAAGAACCGCTTTTCAAAATGTGTGGGATCCACTTCAGTTGCTGGCTTTTTTTCTGATACGATGTCTGGATCTAACAGAAGAGAAAAGAGAACATGTTAAAAAGGAGTGATTGCCCCTCACAGGCTCCTTGTTATCCCTCCCTCCCCCGAGCATTGGCTGGTCTTGGTTAAACAGCTCAAGGTAGAGTCTTACTCTGCTCCTCCAGCTTATTGATGTCTCTCATGATGGCTCGGAAGAAGGGTCTCTGGTTGGGGTCGTAGTTCATGCAGCGGGTCATAAGGTCAGCTAGCTCCTTACAAGACGGGGTCACTGGCCTGCACCGGCTTTCATAGAACCTCTCTTTCTGCAAAGAAGTGGACCACATGAAAGAAACCAAAGGAACCACTCACAGACCTTTTAGCCCCAGGTCAGAAGGAGTTACCTAACAATCCCTAATTTAACTCCCAACAGCTTTGCTTAAAAGTAGACGTCATAAACGTGGGTGCTAATGCTGCCTTTCTCTAGCTGTGGGAAATCTTAGTCCTGGATACTAAAATAATCCGAATTCAAGGAAAACAAGCAGTATATCCCACCCAGTCCCAAATAAGCTGTATTACAGCAAAGTCATGCAACCTTCTGGAATATGATTTGGCAACATGTGTAGAAATCTTCAGATTCTTCAAACTCTCATTAATTGCAATTACTGAACGACTCAGAAATAAGTCAGAAACAAAGATTTATGTTTAAAGATATTCCCTGCAGAATTAGACAGAACATTACAAATTTGAAAATGACCTCAATGCCAAATATAAAATTAGTTAAATAAATCAGAGTTTAATGAAACAACTCTTACATCAAATTAGTAAAAACTGTAAGGCTTATTTAATCGTATAGCAAAGTACTCACAACATTAAATGAAAAAATATACAACATTAAATGAAAAAATAACTAGCATGGTCCCAAGTTTGTTTAAAAAAGAGAGAGAGAAACAGACTGGAAGACAATATGCCAAAGTGTTAAACATTAGTTAGGGGTGACCAGAATACAGTGATTAATAATTTCTTTTTTAAAAATACTTTTCTCTGTTTTCTAAATTCTCATCAACGGGGTTAATACTTTAAAATTCTGAAACGAATAATTGATGCCCTTTTAAAAAAATTAAGTTAATTTGCTACACTTTAGGCTCTGGTCTGTAGCTGACTCTCAAGGGTACTAGTTTCTCTTCTGGTCCCTGTGGGTCCTAGGGTGGGGTGGGGGCAGGCCCCAGAGGAGAGGAGGAAGATGGGTTGGAATTAAGGAGCTGAGAGCTCCCCCTGCCTTGGAGTGTCTCTCACTCTTCCAGGCTCCAGTAGAGCCAGGGGGAAAGGTCACCCAGCCCACCCAAGGGTACCTGGGAGAAGAGACAGACCCTCCTTTATCAAAGGGACAGACATTTCCTTACACCATCTCTGTATTCTGCTCAGTTCTGGGTACACAGAAGGTGCTCACTAAATACTGACTGACAGCAAAGGGTATGCTGTTTTGTTTCCAAGGAAGTTAAAAATAAAATGACTCCCAAAAGCCCCAGCTGAAAATCCTAAATACAGATCTATGGATGTGACGGTTTCTCTGTTGGTTTTAGCTTAACTCCTCTTTCCCAAGTCCTGCACCATGTTTACCTGGCAAAAGGCTAACAGGTTAAAGGTTCTTTTGCCTCTTCGGTATCTCCTCCACGTGCACCCTCCACTCTGGATCCTCACTGCCACTTCCTGGTTCAGGCTGTCGCCACTGAGAGCCTCAGAGCAAGAGGCCTCTCCTCAGCCTGTCCATCCAACCACCATCCAGATGAACTGCCCAGTCTGGCCTCCGAGCACCTGGCTCCCCCACCCAAACCCTTCAATGCCCCACATCACCCCAGTAAAATTCTGCAGCCCGGCATTCAGGGCCTCTATACAATCCGACCTCAAAGGACCCTTCCCACCTTTTTACCTGTCATTCCTCTCCACACTCCAGGCAAATGAAACTGCTCCCTGTAGACAACTGAAATGCCACCCTCCCTTGGACTTTGATCATTCCCTCCCAGCTAAAAGTGATGCCTGCCCCTCTAAAGACACAAGACACACCCTAATAATCAAATCAGTGAGTTGGGATCAGTGGTCCTTCACTCTAACGTTCACTGCTTTATCCCTTTGGAGTTAGAGCCTCCACTCGCTTTCTGCAAGTGAACACGAGAAAGGGTCAGCCTCGAAGTTCTGCATTCTAGCTAAGGAACCCGCGCCTTGGGCCACCTGCATCTGTTACCTGACCTGTAAAACAAGGGTAATGACACTGCCCTACCCAACATGCAGGGCTCTAAAGGTGATGATTTCAGATATTATGTGTGGAATCCTTATCGCTTTTTAGCCCAACTCTCCTACTATACCCTAAGGTCCTCAAGGGTAGGCAAGGCCTGTGTCTATTTCATTGTGAACCCCCAGCTTTAACTTAGGACAACGCCTGGTACACAGGAGGAACGCAATAAGTATCTGGGTGTTAATTTTGCAATGCTATAGCGATCTACTGAGCACATATTGTGTACCTGGGACTCTACACGCATTATTTAATCTTCACAACAACCCTGCAAAGTAGGTATTATTTATTCCCATTCTACAGATGATGAAACCAAGGCCCAAGGAAATTAAGTAACATTTGCGAGGTCACACAGGCACTGTAAGCTTGTGGAGGAGAGTCTAACCCGTGCCTGTCTCCTCCCACAATATGAGGCTTCCTGATAACTCCTGAGACACCCATGAGTGTCCAAGGGGTCCCCACTCAGCTCACACCCTGGAAAGCAACTCACCTCAATCAGTGTCTTGTCTTTCAAGGGAATCTCGCCATTGTAGCAGATCTCCCAGAGCGTGGTTCCAAAGCTCCACTTGTCAGCGGCCACACTCAGGTTCTTGGAGTCTTCAACACACTCAGGAGCGATCCATGGGATTCGTTCTATGCACTCTGGAAAAGACAAGAAACATTTACAGATCAGTTTCTGCGATCACCTGGGGAGTATATCACTGCCATTGCAGCAAGAACTGGGAGTTAAGAAACTCTTTCAAGTAGTGTTTTCCAAACATGGACCATGGCTGCCCTGGTCCTGCAGGGAGTTTGTGAAAGGGGCGGTTTTCCAGGTCCCTTAGCCCTGGCCTTTCCAATGCATCTGTCTGAGTCAGGGCCTGCAGCTGTGTCTGTTTAACACAGACTCCCCAAGAAGGTCGTGTGAGTCAGTCTTTGAAGCTGTGGCCTCAGAAAGAGCAAAGCACCCCAGGGTGGAAGCCAACACCCTGGGGAGGGAGAACAGGGGGGCACATGGACAAAGGCTTAAGAAAGAGAAGGCCGGGGAGAAGAGGCCAACAGATGCAGAGTGGGCACGGGCTTACCCCCATACTCTGCATATCGCCCTGCAAGGGCCCAGGGGTGCACTGGTATCCCACGTATGACCTACAGGTAGAGCATGACCTGTGCGGCACTGCTTACAGTGTCTCAGCTCCCAGGTCTGCCCTCTCCTTTGGAGTCCTCAACTCATGATGACCTCATTCAAAGAGAAGCTGCAAGACCACAGCAATCGCTAAGGCGCCTCCCCAAACTGCTCTCTAACTACAGTGGGTTTCTTGTTTTGTTTTGTTTTTAATTTTTATTGTAGTTGCTTACAGTGGATTTCAAAACAAACACAGGTAGGACCCAGGTCCCACTCCTCCTGACACATCTCTGACCACCCCAGGCCCTTGGCCTCCCCTTGAACAAGGTGCTGCCCTGGCACCTTAAACACGGCTCCTTCATCGCAAGACCAGACCTGCCCCAGCTCAGTTGTGTTTCTCCTACTGCACAGTCAGCTCCTTGAGGGCAGGGACCGACCCTCCCATGCGTGACACCTCCCCTGCCCCCAGGGCTGGGCAGAAGCACAGCTGCCTTTTGCAGAAGTGTGCTTTCTAAAATGAGGCAGAACCCCAGCCCAGCCCCCTTCCCTGCTGGCCTGGCCCTGCCTCAGGGTCGGGGGAAGGGGATGGGTGGGGCAGGAGATGGGAGGGAGGGAGGACACACCTTGTCTGGACAGCACAGTGACGGGGATGCCGGGGTCACTGAGCTTGATGAAGGGGCCGCACTCGCTGTCAGTGCCCTCGCGGGCCAGGAGGAGGTTTTTAGTGCACACATTTCCGTGGACCAGATCTTTATCCTCCTGCAGAGTGAAAAGGCAGAGCTCAGCAAAGTTGCCCATGGAGCTGCCCTCCTTCCCACTGTCTCCTGTTTCCCACAGGTCATAATCCACATTCCCCAGCCCCAGCCAGACCCGGGCAGCTTAGCTCTCCTGCCGATGATCTGTGTGACTCAGGCACATTATATAACATCCCTTTACTCCAGCTCCCTCATCAGTGAACCAGGGATAACAATGGAGCATGCCTCATAGGGCTTTTGTGAGAATTAAAGTGATTATCAGAGCCTGAAAAACACCTGAACAGCTGAGCCATGGTAAGCACTCAATAAATGTGAGCTACTACTGATGCTAATAGTTTCATTCACTCATTCAACAAGTACTGTAATATTTCTACTCTTATTATACACTGCAGTATGGAAGCCAGTCCTCTGAAGTGATAAAAATTTCCCTCTAAGCAGGATTCACATGTAAGCACACAGAACAGCCCACGATGATGGCGTTCACTAAGCACCAGGCACACCTGTGTTCAGGTGAAGAGCCTGGGCTCTCCAGCCTGCTTGGCTGGTACCTCCTTCCTGCCTCCCCACATTTTGGTTCCTGATGGGGACCACCACAGACATCAGAACATACTCACCAAGTAACTCAGGGCGCTGGCCAGCTGTTTGGCAACTTTGAACTTCCAGGGTGTGGTGAGGACATCACTTTTCCGGTGCATGAAGAGATCCAGGGGCCCTCCCTCCACAAACTCTTCCACCATGATATCTACAAACACAAGAACAGCCACACCTGCAACCTTCTGTCCATCTGGGACAGCACCCTCCCTCATCCCCTTACGAGAGCTCACTTTAATGGCTGGTACTCCGCCTGGGGGTGCCAATGGTAGAGCGCTTCAGAGTCGGAAGGGCCTGGGTTCAAGCCCTGCCTGGAGCTCCTCCTACTCTGACTCTCTGGGCAATGAACTCAGCTCACTCACTCCCTACCTCCCGAGTCTAGCACAGCGTGGGGCCCAGAGCTGGCAAGAAGTAAACACTCAAGAAATTAGTGAAAAACAGATGGGATCTAGTTCCATGTCCACTATTAACGTAAGCAACCGACCTGCTCAGTACTTTGAATTCCTTGATTGCAAAAAGAAAGGCAAGAAGCCTGGGCGACGTGAGGGGGGGTATCAGCTCCCACTCATCTTCACAGCAACCATGCTCCCTGGCCAGGGCCGACTTCCCCTTCCAAAGAGAATACACTTACTCTCCACGTCTCGGACACAAACGCCATAGAGGTACACGATGTGTTTATGGGAGACCTGTCTCATCATGCTGGCTGCCTCAAAGAAGGCCTGTGGGAGGAAAGGACAAAGAAATGTCAAGGGCCGGCCTGCACTGGTCTGATCCTAAAGGGGCTCAGCTGAGAGGAAAGTCAGTGGATCCCAGGAAAGGTCACCACTGTCCTCATCCCAAGCCCTGAAACTACTCCCCTGGCCTCAACTACCCAGAGGCACTGCCAAGCCTCAACTGTGAGGGCCATCTAGCTGGGACACAGGACTCATTTAGAAAATCTAATAGGATGCAGAGCCAGGCTGGCGGGATAGGCTGGCTGACAACGTCCCCATTCGATACTCATGTCCACCACTTCCTCTTCCTTCAAACTTTGGGAAATAACAACGTTGGACACTATATTAGAATAAAAGGAAAACCAAGGCAGCAGATGTCTGTCAAGACTTGGCTTTACCACTCTCTAACAGTTTGTGGGATCCGGGGTAAGTCATTTTACTGCTCTGGGCTTTACTCTCCCAGACTCTGAAGTGACAGCCTGGACTGCATCAGGCACTTTTGAGACCATTCAGCTAGAGTCTGGGGCTCCACGGCATTGCCACATGGACCTCTAGGAAGGAAACGGGAGAGAGTGGGACGTACTGGGAGGGACAGGCCCAAAATCAGGGCAAAGGCTCTTCTTAGCCCACTGTGCTCTACTGGCTCCAGAAATGAGGGAGGGGAGAGGGTGGGGTTGTGAGGAAGACACTTGCCAGAGAAATGTCCCTGTGGCTGGGGTCTAAGACTTTGAGGATCACTTTTATTCTCTTCTCTTCGGAAGTTCCTTCGTCATCCTTGTAATCCATGAGGGTCCCAGAGTAGATGTGTGTCCGCGTGCCTCTCCCAAGGTGCTCGCCCTGAAGGAGGAAGCAGGAAATTAGGGTGACCACCCCCTGAGGCTTCAGTGGTGCCAGAGTCTGGGACTGAGTCCTCAGTGGGAACATACATTAGCAGGGATGGGGCAACGGCAAAGGGGCCCCAGGAGCTCAAGCGTCTCCAGTGCCTGGTCCTGTCAGGCCTCCAGAGGTGACAAAAAGCTACTTGGCCAAACACAGCTGTGGCACTCCCTGGGCCCCAGGAAATAATCCTCATATCCTCTGAACAGCAACACGCTATCTACCTCCGGGAACAGCCTGGGGCCGAAACATAACCCTGACCTTTCACAAAACTTCCAACAGTGCCATCAAAAGCCACCAACATCAGCCCCCACCCAGGCCTCCAGAACAGACTCAGAGAGGACCTCCCTCCCCGCTCCCCCAGGAGGCTCCTCCACTCACAGGCTGGGGTACAAAGAGAACAGGCTTGTGAGCCCTACTGCTTCCTGGCATTTTAACTTCGAGACCTCCTTTCATCACGCTCAATCGGCACCCACTTTCTGTAAATGGGTTAACGTAACAATGTACCTGCCTCGTAGGGTTGGTGTAAGAATCAAATGAGGAACTAGGTAGAACACCTCCTGGCGCACAGTGGGTAGAAGCCAATCCACTGGGCCAGTGTGTTTTGTCTGATTGCCCTCTCACACCTAAACTATTCATTTTCTATCCATCTACCTGATGCATGGGTGCACATGTGCATGCTTTCAAATCAGTGATACAATTTATACATACATATGCCCTAGCAATCGCCAGAGGAAGGTGATGTAAAGACAGAGGCGGAGACTGGAGGGACAGGCCTCAGTTTCCCCACATATAAAAAAGGATAATAAAACCAAATGAGCAGCATAAGAACTAAATGAGATCATCTGCTCAAGGCCCCGAACATATAATGATCTGTCTCTAAGACCGTTCCAGCTTAAGCTTTAGTAATTATGGTTTAAATTCTCTTAAGATTTGAAAATCAAAATGTGATTCATGAAACTCAGGCATTGTCAAGCTATCGACATTAACCCCACAAAACTTATTATTTGTAGTTCTATTATTCTATTATCCTAGGACCACCTATAAATGCAGAAAATGCATTATGGATGACTCCCTCAGCTGATTTCTGTCTCCCTCAAGAATGTACACAATCGGGCTTCCCTGGTGGCGCAGTGATTGAGAGTCCGCCTGCCGATGCAAGGGACACAGGTTCGTGCCCCGGTCTGGGAGGATCCCACATGCCGCGGAGCGGCTGGGCCCGTGAGCCATGGCCGCAGGGCCTGCACGTCCGGAGCCTGTGCTCTGCAGCGGGAGAGGCCACAGCAGTGAGAGGCCCACGTACCGCAAAAAAAAAAAAAAAAAAAATGTACACAATTGTTAACTGGGTATATTAATTTGCACAAACACCACCATCTGTCATCTGTCATAGCAGAATGGTGATACATCCGCCCTGTCTCCTATATCCTGGCAAGGTCCTGTGACTATTCATTAAAGCTGCATGTGTCATGAAGCGATACATCAAGATTATGGGAAGTTGCATTCCCAGAACATCCCACAAAAGCCATATGCTTTCAGAATAATTACTCTTCCTCGGAAGGGGTGCTTATTCCAGGGCCAAGTCATATGGCTCTGTGCTGTCAGGATTCCACAGCAACCCGGAGGCCCCTGCGTGTACCAGCTCAGCCTCCCTCCACGCTGCGCCTTCTGCCTTTGTCTATGGCTTGTCCATCCTCTGGGGCTCTGCTTTGATGCCACTTCCCCCAGAAAGCCACTGCTGTCCCCCCAAGACTAGGTAGGATGACCATCTGACAGTCCCACATCCTGCCATACTTCCCTACTTAGGGCTTGTCTCCTGGTGGTATAATTATCTGCTTAAGATAGACGAGAGTCTGCCTCGCCCACCGGACTGTGAGCCTGCCGAGGGTGGCAGTCATGCCTGGCATGGGCAACTGCTCAATCACTGTTGGCTAAATGAACGCTGGAGGTGCAGAGGGTGGTAATCTGCCCAGAGACTCAGGGGCAAGGACAGAAGGAAGACCCCAAGTACATGTCAAGTTCCAGGCAGAAAAGAGGCTGGGGTACTGCTGATCTGCGATTTTAATCTCTGGACACAGCTCTGATAACCACCGGAGGGACAGAACAGTAAGATCTGGCCCTCAGGCCCTCAGTGAAGCATTTACATAAGTGAAGCAAGGCACTTGCAGCTGTGGACTTCCACTCCGTCAAAACCTCCCCAACAATTTCAGGGACCGGCTTCAAAGAGTACATGAACAAGCCAGCCCCACGTTGGCCACCCTCCGCCAGGCTCCTCAATGACAGTGAGCCCACGATTTCCCCTCCAACACCTCCAAGGTGACGCAGCCTCTGCCGGGCAGTAAGCGGCCTATGTGGATTCCTTCCCTCCAAGGCTGCTGGCACACCGCCCCCTTAGCCTCCCCGCCCTGCGTGTGGCTCTGTGTAAGGGGCTGGGAAGGGGGATGCACAACGGAAAGTGGGGGTTCCATGGGCCTCACAACCTAGCAAGGCCCAAGGGCAGGTACGACAGAAACTGGGCCTGCCTAAGGCTGCAGACTCTGGGCAAAGGCCTCCCAAGGCTGGAACACTGGTCTGAGGGATCTGATTCTCAAGACAGTTCTCCTCCAGGGTGCATCTCCTACTTCCTCACTGTGCTCTGTGTGCCCCCAGCTTTGCTCCTTCTGGAAACATCATCAGAAAGCCCAGGACTGAAATTCAGAAGTGCTTTTTCACACAGCATGTTTTGGGACAATGAGGGTCATCAGCCCATACTCCCCTGTGGAGACCTGTCAGCATTCCCACCAAGTTCTCCAACTACTTCTACCTGCAGAAGACCAGGCATGGAAGGTCCCTATTACCCTAGATAACCCTGCAAAACTTGATTAACCCAGCTCTTTCAAGGAGAAAGCAAGCCTCTAGGACGCATCAGCAAGGTCAGGTTGGACAGCAGGGAACTTGCTGACCAGCTTTACCTATCAAGGGGAAGTCTTGCTCTTCTTCCACCAGGGTCTCCCCAAACCCGACTTCATCCTCCCCACATTCCCCAGGCTTTTCTGCTGTGGGAAGGCAGGACCAGGGCTGGACCTGCAGCAGTGACTCACCTGCATAATATCTTTCTTGAGGATCCGATAAAAACTCAGCTGGCTCACGGGGAGGACAGGCTGCCACTCCTGGGCTTTCTTGGTGGCCACCAGCAGATTGGAGATTTCTATGGAAGAGAGAGGAGAAGTCTGAGCAGAGCAGCAAAGGTCTAAGGTCCCAGTTGGCCAACATCTGCTGGGCCATGGGCTTGCTGAATACATACTTGTGCATTTGTTGGTTCAGTCATTCAACAAATATTTACTAAGTACTTGATTCCCACCCTCCAGGAGCTCACAGGCTAATAACAGAGCCAATACGAAACAAATAATCAACCAATCAAAATCTGTGCAGCTATTCTTAAAGGGCAGGTACAGGCACTCCAGGGTTGACACAGCAGGATCTGTCCTGGTAAAAGAGGTCAGGGGAGGAAACGAAATGTTAAAAGCTGAGAACGGAAACTCCACGAATGTAGGGCCTGTGTCCATCTTATTTCCTGCTCTACCTCCACAGCCTGGTACACAGTATGCACTCAATAAATACTTGTTAAATGTGTAAATGAATAATCAGGGTGTGGGCTGAAGGATGAGAGCTAAGGATGGAGGAAGCACTTTGGGAGTGACAGGAACCAAAATTGGGGGGTGAAAAACACAAGTTTTGTGAGGAACAGGGCGGGTGATCCCAAAAGAAGGTCACGCCTGAGCGTCTCTGGGCTCCCAGCAGCACCTGACAACAAGGAGGCACTTACTAAGTCCTGGCTGAATGTACAGATTTTGAGCACACCATCCCCCAGACTCTACTGATTCAAACAGCAAACCAAACCCATTACAAAATGTGCCGAGCAGAGTCAGCACAGGTGGCTAACGGAATTTATAATCCACGGAAGCTGCCTTCCCTCCCTGGAGCCACTGCAAGCTCCAAGGTTATCGTGAGGGAAGAAAGCACCTTCCACATTCGAACTAGTAGTGCGAGTATTCTAGGAGCCCCTGAAGGTTTTTATGTGTTCATGCACTAGCTGCGAGTACCGGGTCCCTACAGTGAGCCAAGTGACTCAAATCCTCACTACCCTGCAAGGCAGGGTTTTTCTTTTGTTATTTCAGCTCATATTTTCTGACTGCTTTCTCTGTGCCAGGCACTGTCCTAAAGAGCTTTATACACATTAGCTCCTTTGTCCTTATGACAATCCTATGAGACACATAGTATACCTACCCCCTTTTATAGATCAGAAAACAGATTCAGAGCCATTAAACCATTTGCCCACAGTCAGGCTTAGGATTCATGCTGCATTCAGGACTGGCTCCAGTCTCTTACCTCCACAGACAGCATGCCTGGCCCCAGTGGGGGGTACAAATCTGGGAGCCAAAAACTGGTTCCGATACAGACTCCCTTGTTATCATATCCTGATACTCCCTTTTTCAGAGTCTCCTCTCCTTCATTCTGTTATCCTGACTCCACCCTGTTACCTGGGTAAAATCAGGTTCAAACAGGCAACTCAGGACTGCCCTGATGGAGAAAAGACATCAAGAAAGGGCCACTTGAATGGTGCCCCCAAGGAAGGGTCTGGGCAATAGAGCCATCGAGGAAATCAGGAGGATGGCAACGGGCACCATTTATGGGCTGATTATTTGCAATGGCCACTTCAGGAAACATGGCACTAGGGTCAACTGTGTGAGCGGGGAAAGCTGTTAAACCTCCATGGAATCTGTTTCCTCACTAGAAAAATGGGGGACACAGTCATGCCCCTTGCTGGGTTGCTGTGAGGGATAAACGAGATGACACACATGAAGGGCTTACTTCAATCCCTGGTGTGAGGTGACTGCCCCATAACCAGCAGCCACTGTGACTATGACCAGCGTTACATCTGTTAGCACCGTCATCCTTGCTGTACCAGCTGGTTCCTGAAGCTTGGCAATAATCTACAGCAGTCTTCAGTGCCAGAGCTGGACGGTGCAGAAATCAAGCTTCAAGCTTGACTCCATGAATGAGGACATGAGAAGATCAGTGGCGACTGGTCAGTAGGTCCTGTGGGCCCCTATCTCCTTCTTAACATGGTCACCCTCAGATTTGGAGAGCAGCAGTGGGGCTGGGCAATGCACAAGAGACGTGGACTTTCTTGACTGTCACACCCACTCTGAGTGACCACCTCCTTTTTATTTATTCCATGAGGAGTTTCTTGTTGCATTTTCAAGTGTGAAACCCAGGTTGGGGTCTGGCCATCAGAAGCCTGTGCTCAGAAGGGCCGAGGCACTGAGGAACCCAAAATGGCATTCTCTTTAGTTTTCATGGTTTCACCACTTCTCTAATTTGCAGGTGGCAGAGGGAAGACAGAGGGCTTCTGAGGGCCTATGTGAAAAAGTCGCACACACAGGGCTTAGTCTAGCTCTCCCATCCACAGCACCCTTATCCCCAGGGTCAGGAGAACTGACCCCCACCCCAGAGTCTTGGGCTGATGACTGCACCTGTAACTTTGCAGTGTTATGTAGGGGAAAGAGTTGGGGTCAGAAGACGTGAGTTCAAATCCCCATGCTTCCTCTAACTACCTAAGTGATCTTGGATAAGTATAATGGATAACAACATACTCTGGTTTGTTCTGAGGATTAAATAACTTAAAACATGAAAGAACCTCAAACGGTGCCTGGCAAATTTAAGAATTACTCACGTGATAGTAGCCATCATCATCATCATCATTAGTTACTGCTACTCTTTTTTTCTTTCTTTTTTTTTTTTTTTACTGCTACTTTTATTGTAACTTCTAGTGATACTACCATCTGTGTGGTTTTGAACAAGTCAGTGAACATCTCTGATCCTTAGTTTCCTCATTTTTATAATAGCTGCAAAGAGCTACTGTGCAGATTTTTTTTAATGCAAATATGCACATAAACTGCTTGGGACTGGCAGGTACCCACCAACATGGTAGCTACTGCTGTAATTATTCACTCAACAGACATTAGTGAGCACCCATTCTGTGCTGGACACTGCACTTCCCATGAATCATCGTGGTGAGACCCAGATCCTGTCTTAAGAGTTTATAATCAAAGTGGAGAGACAAACACTGAACACATTCAGTGCAGAGTTCCAGGAGCCTCAACAGAAGCCGTGAGAAGAGTTCAGTTCTGTTTCTGTGCTTCTCCCACCACAGCCACTGGTTTCCAGCTCTGGGCCAGCAGGGGTGGCATCTACACCAGAAACCTCCCCAGCTAATCCCAGCATAGAAATCACATCCCTGCCTCCGAACTGCCGCTACCTTCCCGCTTCCTGTGGCTGCTGTTCTCCATTTCCTAAGCCTCACCCAGAGCCCACTAATCCCTAGGAAAGTGAAAACCGCCTCTAATATCTGGAAGGATAGATTATGTGAGTAATTGGGGCTGTTGGGCTCTAAGGTTATAGTGCACTCCGAGGTCTCACAGCCAAGTGGCAGATGTGTTTTTACCTTTGCAGAATATCTTCAAGCACAAAAACAAAGGCTGCAGTTACTCCCCAAGGCTGGCAGGAAACCCTATCAGAGCAACAAGAACACAGAGTCTTTCCTCTTTCACCAGGTTCAGTGACAGTGTCTTACTGGGAGACCAAAAAGTGATTCAAACATCAAGCACCCAGGCCCCTTTTTGTGCTGGTGTTGCTTCTTCTGCCCACCCCTGTCATAAAGACTCACAGATGCATTCTGTAATAAGACAGACTACTCAGAGTATCTTCGACCACACTTGCTACGGCCTCAGGAACAACTGTGCTGCCCTTTCCTTGAGGCCTGACTCCTTCTAAGGGAAGGATCTGACATATGGAGGGCAGTAGCTTGTGGCAGAGAAACATCAAAGAAACCCGTCAGTATTCAAGGGATCTGACACTGGGAGAAGACCTGGCACTCAAACCCCTTTGACCTTGGCCTTCAATGAGGCCCACTTCACTTCTCCAGGCCTCAGTTTTCTCTTCTATAAGACGGGACTCTTGATCAGGTGACCCCTACGTGTCCTTCCGGTTCTCACATTCTAAGAGGTGATGAATCCACCTGCAGGACATCAATGACACTGTTGGTGGGGCTTAAAAAAGAGCAGCCAATCACTGGGGAATTCTACCAAACATACAAAGAAGAACTTATACTGATCCTTCTCAAACTCTTCCGAAAGACTGAAGAGGAGGGAACACTCCCAAAGTCATTCTATGAAGCCACCATCACCCTGATACCAAAACCAGACAAAGACACCACCAAAAAAGAAATTACAGGCCATTACCTTTGATGAATATAGATGCAAAAATCCTCAACAAAATATTAGCAAATGTAATCCAGCAACACATAAAAAGGATCACACCCTATGATCAAGTTGGACTCATCCCAGGGTGACAAGAATGGTTCAACAAACACAAATCAATCTATGTGATACACCACATTAACAAAAGAAAAGACAAAAACCACATGATCATCTCAACAGACACAGAAAAAGCATCTGATAAAATTCAATCTCCATTCATGATAAAAACTCTTACCAAAATGGGTACAGAGGGAACATATCTCAGCATAATAAAAGCTACTTATGACAGACCCACAGCCAAGATAATACTCAACGGTGAAAAGCTGAACACCTTCTTGCTAAAATCTGGAACAAGACAAGGATGCCCACTCTCACCACTTCTATTCAACATAGTACTGGAAGTCCTAACCACAGCAATCAGACAAGAAAAAGAAATAAAAGGTATCCAACTTGGAAGGTAAGAGGTAAAACTGTCATTAAATGCAGAAAACCTGAAAGACTCCACACAAAAACTACTAGAACTGATAAACAAATTCAGCAAGGTAGCAGTATACAAGATAATATACAGAAATTGGTTGCACTTCTTTACACTAACAATGAAATATCAGAAAGGGAAAGTTAAAAAACGATCCCGTTTAAAATCACATTAAAAAAAATACTTAGGAATAAACCTGAATGAGGTGAAAGACTTACACACTGAGAACTATAAAATATTGATAAAGGAAACTGAAGATGATTCAAAAAAATGGGAAGATATCCCATGCTCTTGGATTGGAAGAATTAATATTGCTAAAATGGCCATACTACCCAAAACAATCTACAGATTCAATGCAATGCCTATCAAATTACCCATGACATTTTTCACAGAACTAGAACAAATAATCCTAAAATTTATATGGAACCACAAAAGACCCAGAATTGCTAAAGCAATCCTGAGGAAAAAGAAGAAGGTGGAGGCATAACCCTCTCATACTTCAGACAATACTACAAAGCTACAGTAATCAAAACAGCACAGTACTGGCACAAAAACAGACATATGGATCAATGGAACAGAATAAACAACCCAGATGTAAACCCAGACACCTATGGACAATTAATCTCTGACAAAGGAGGCAAGAACATACAATGGGGAAAAGACAGTCTCTTCAGCAAAGTGGTGTTGGGAAAGCTGGACAGCCACATATAAATCAATGAAGTTAAAACACTCCCTCACACCATACATAAAAATAAACTCAAAATGGCTTAAAGACTTAAATATAAGACATGACACCATAAAACTCCTAGAAGAGAACATGGGCAAAACATTCTCTGACATAAATCATACCAATGTTTTCTTAGGTCAGTCAACCAAGGCAATAGAAATAAAAACGAAAATAAACAAATAGGACCTAATCAAACCTATAAGCTTTTGTACAGCAAATGAAACCATAAACAAAATGAAAATACAACCTACAGACTGGGAGAAAATATTTGCAAATGATGCAACCAACAAGGGCTTTATTTCCAAAATATATATAAACAGCTCTTACCACTCAGTAACAACAACAGAAAACCCAATCAAAAAATAGGCAGAAGACCGAAATAGACATTCCTCCAAAGACGACACACAGGTGGCCAATAGGCACATTAAGGGATGCTCAACATCATTAATTATTAGAGAAATGCAAATCAAACTACAATGAGGTATCACTTCACACCAGTCAGAATGGCTATCATCAAAAAGTAATAATACAAATAATAAATGCTGGAGAAAGTGTGAAAAAAAGGGAACCCTCCTACACTGTTGGTGGGAATGTAAATGCTGCAGCCACTATGGAAAACAGTATGAAGATTCCTTAAAAATCTAAAAACAGAGTTATCATATGATCCAGCAATCCCACTCCTGGCACATATCCAGAGAGAACTCTAATCTGAAAAGATACACACACCCCCAATGTTCACAGCAGCACTATTTACAATAGCCAAGAAATGGAAGCAACCTAAATGTCCATTGACAGGGGAATAGATAAAGAAGATGTGATATATACACACACACACACTACATACACACACATACACAATGGAATATTACTCAGCCATAAACAAAGAAAGAAATAACGCCATTTGCAGCAATGTGGATGAACTTAGAGATTATCATACTAAGTGAAGTCAGAGAAAGATAAAAATCATATGATACCACTTATATACGGAATCTAAAAAAATGATACAAATGAACTTATTTACAAAACAGAAACAGACTCACAGATGTAGAAAACAAACTTATGGTTACCAAAAAGGAAAGGGAGTGCAGGGAGGGATAAATTAAGTTTGGGATTAGCAAATACAAACTACTACATACAAAATAGATAAACAAGGTCCTACTGTATATCACAGGGAACTATACTCAATCTCTTGTAATAAACTATAATGGAAAAGAATCTGAAAATATATATATGTACGTGTGTGTGTGTGTATGTGTGTGTGTGTATATATATATGAGAATCACTTTGTTGTACACCAGAAACTAACACAACACCATAAATCAACTATACTTCAATTTAAAAAAAAAGAGCAGCCAAGTTCCTCGCCAAGTTCCTCACCTCTCCTATCCAATTTACTCTGTGATCCACCCATGGCTCCCCACTGACTGCATGATAAAGTCCCAGCTCCTTGGCATGGCATCCAAGGCCTCCCATGGTCCCAAATCTCTGCTCTCTCAGTCTCCCCTCTCCCTTCTTTCTAACTTCACTGAACACATTAGTCCTCTAGAACCTTTCTGCAGCCCCTGCTTTGGCCTGCTGCTTTGCCCTGCACATGCGTGCTGGGAATGCCCTTATCTAACTGGCAACCTCCTGTTCACTGTCCAACATTTGGCTCAAGATCCACCTCCTCTGTGTAGCCTTCCACGCTATGTGACTCAGGGATCTTGACCATCTCCTTCTCTGCAACCCCAGGGTCTAATATGTGTGTGTGTGTGCATGTTGATTTAAACACGCATCACACGCTACAGTGGCCTCATTTACCTGTGACATTTTCTGTATTAGGCTAGAAACCCTTGGGGCGCAGAGACTGAGTGTCATGCATTTCTGATTCTATGTATCTAACATAGTTCTTGGCCCACAGAAGATGTGCCAGGATCATCTCTCAGACAGATAAACTACTGAGGGGAACTTAAGACATTTTATCAAAAGGAAGAAAGAAGTAAATTTCTGCTTACTAATCCTAAACATGCCTCTTTCGGCAGCTTAATTAAGATACTGAGAAAAGGTGTATGTCTTTTCTATAGAAAATGCTGACACCTGAGGAGTGGGATGTGTGTCAGAGACAGACTTGTAACAAAACTTAATGAAAAACACCTAGAAACTGTGGGGGAAAGACCACTTTCTTCAAAGCACCCAGCATCTTTTGTTTGATCTGGGTCTCAGAGCATCACGAGGGGATGCAGCCTGGCTCTGGCTTGAAGAGACTGACCTCGGGGCTTGGGCAGGCAGCAGCGCTTCAGCACAAAGCTGATGTTGTCTGTGCGCAGGATCTGCTTCTTCAGGTGGCTCATGAGGTCTCCAAGGCTGGGGAAGCTTCGGTCTGAGCCATGCAGGCTGTAGCGGCCCTTCTGCACCTCAATCTGAAAGTTCTTGAACTGCTTCTGGACACCCAGCAACTGCCATTCAAGAAAATAATCAGAAAGGATTTGTTTTAAAAAGGGCTCAAGCAAATCTCTCATGGGTATGTATGATGTTAACAACAGGAGAAGCTGGGTAGAGGGCATACAGAAACTCTGTACTATCTCTGTAATGTTTCTGTAAAACTAAAATTATTCCCTAATAAAAAAGCTTATTATAAGTAAATGAAATAATAACTAATAAAGGAGATCCAGGAGAAGGCACTGATAAAAGGGAGTTAACACCAAGGAGACAACCTAACAGCAGTGATTTCTACAAGAGAATCACTTCATTTTGGCACTTCAGATGAACTTCATGAAAACACCAACCTCATAGGACTGCTGCTAAGATTATATGGCAGGGCCCGTGTAAAAACGTTAGTAAACACTTTTATAAAGGTTAGCACATATTATGCATGAAATAATAAGTACTATAGAAAAATTTATCTAGGATCTCCCTCAAACTGAGCTCTTCCAAGAACCTCCTGGGAGGTGGCAGACAGCTGTCTGGTCTGGTTTCCGAGCTGTATGGTGCCCCATAGAGGAAGTATAAGCAGAAGTTTTCCTTCATGACAACTTCTGTACAAAGGGAACTATTTTAGTATTTTAGTGGTTAAGAATGAAGGCCAGGGGCTTCCCTGGTGGCGCAGTGGTTGAGAGTCCGCCTGCCAATGCAGGGGACACGGGTTTGTGCCCCGGTCCGGGAAGATCCCACATGCCGCGGAGCGGCTAGGCCCGTGAGCCACGGCCGCTGAGCCTGCGTGTCCAGAGCCTGTGCTCTGCAACAGGAGAGGCCACAACAGTGAGAGGCCCGCGTACCGCAAAAAAAAAAAAAAAAAAAGAATGAGGGCCAGAAAGATCTACTAACGCTGTAAACTAGGACAAGATATTTAAAATCTTAATGCTTCAGTTTCTTCATCTGTTCAATGGGGATAATACAACCTTATCTCATGGGGCTAGTGTAAGGATTAAATGAAAATATACAGGAAAAGAGCTTAGCACAGTGTCTGGTGAGCTAAAATAAATAGTAGGAGTAATCCTATCTATGGTTCCTGTTTTCCCCAGGTAATCTGACACCAGGTAGACTACGTTACTGAATCACTGACATTCTCAGTACAGCACAGGTCAATTCCACCTCAAAAGGTGGTTGGGCCGTCTCATGCTCACATCTGTGATAAAAATATTAAATTTCCTCCAAAGACTGACGGAACGCAGAAGAAAGGGATCCTGCCAAGGCAACAGGCCTGCCAAGTGCTGAGCCACTGCACCCGTTATCAGCCACAAGGCTGAGCTGTACAGGAGCACCCCAGGCGAGCAGTGGCCCCTACAGACTTCACCTATGACTCTTGGCAGCACTGGGTTCCTTCTGCCATTTCCTCTTCCACTCTTGACTGAGTCCAGCCCCAGAGATTCTCCAGTACTTTTCCTTCTGGTATCTGAGGTCTGCAATATGCTAACATGCTGACTCTCATCTTGCAGCCCCTCCCCTGCCCCAATTCTCCTAGCTCATGGTGAACCCACGCAACACTACTGTATTTATTTGGACTAATTCTGTAAAACTCTTGTCTTTTAAAATAGCCCAGGACTTCCCTGGTGGCGCAGTGGTTAGGAACCCACCTGCCAATGCAGGTGACACAGGTTCGATCCCTGGTCTGGGAAGATCCCACATGCTGCAGAGCAACTAGGCCCCTGTGCCACAACTACTGAGCCTGTGCTCTACAACCCGCGAGCCACAGCTACTGATTCCACAGCTACTGAAGCCCGCACGCCTAGAGCCTGTGCTCCACAATAAGAGAAGCCACCGCAATGAGAAGCCCGCGCACCGCAGAGAAGAACAGCCCCCGCTCACCACAACTGGAGAGGGTCCGCATGCAGCAGCGAAGACCCAATGCAGCCAAAATAAATAAATAAATAAACTGACTGATTAATTTAAAAAAATAGTCCATTTCTTATGTTTTAAAAAATTACATGAATAACGAAGCACTGTGGTCTAGTGAGGTCAAGTTTGCAATTTGGCTTCAGGATTTCTCTCACATCATTCCCAGCTTCCAACCACACCTGAGTCACTAACAGACATCTTGTCAAAACACATGTCAGTAATTTGTCTGTTAAAATGTCTGCACCTACCATCTGGAGACAACTGTGTTAGGCCAGGTTGCCAACAGGCCTCATTGGTGCTAGTCTGTACCAGTGAATGCCCAGAAACAGCTCTGGGTCTGTGATGGTCCTGGCACCGAATGTTTTGTGTGAGCTGGTTTTCTGGTCGTGTTCCACCTTCCAGAGCACAGGGACCCCTGCCATGGGTCCCTTGCAGGAAGAAAGAAAGGGCCATAAGGATGAAAGGGTATGGGGTATGGCTGCCTGGGAAGGGGCTCCTTTTGAGGTGCAGGCTGTCCCTGTCAGAACTGCCGGCGATTTTCTCAGCGCCCCAGGCTTTTCTACCCCCATCCCCCAAGGGTGGTCCTCCTGGATGAGAGGTTGCACTGACACCCTGTGGCCACATGGGTTGGCCCCAGCCACTGTCTTGACTGACCTCAGACTTTTCAAAGCAAGTGACGGTCATGAGGATGTTGTCGAAGTCGGTGCAGCTCCACCGCAGCACGTACATTCCCTCCTCGCTTCCTTCTTGCCGCAACTTATTGATGGCATATTCTGTGCTACAGGGAGAGAGGCAAAGAGAGAAAGCTCACCCCAAACAGAAGCACTCTAAACCCCATGGGATGTCCACTTCCTTGAGCTGCCTCAAGTCTGACGGCCGCTCACAGTACCTGTCCTGGGTCCTACCGTCGTCTCTGATATGAGACAGAGAGCTTGTCTCATATGCTTGTTCCTGACTTCCCCACACACGCCGCTTCCACTCTAGCCAGAAGAGCTCCCCCCAAGGCTGAGGATGCAGAGCTGCCCGTGATGCAGTGGTAGGGGTCTCTCCCCCCATCCCAGGCAGCACAACTAGAACAGAAGCCTCAGAATAGCATGGACTTGGAGTTGTTCTGTTTATTGCTGCAACCCCAATAACCAGAGCATGCCTGGCTCACAGTTCTCAATAAATAAGTGAACAACTGAATAATAAACACTGAATAAAGAAATCAAGGATCAGAAAGCTGTGAGTAGAGAGCCTGCCTATCCTATACTCCCGTGTCCCCAGGACTAACAAGTCCGGCACACAGAGGGCAATGAGCAAACAGCTGCTAAATAAACCCACATATGAGGTTACTACACCCAGTGAGTTCTGCTCACTGAGTGTTGGTAAAAGAGGGCTGTGTGGTCAGCACGTGTTAGAGAATGGCAGAGACCAATGGCTCCCTGGTGGTTGGGCAGTGAGGGTAGGCAGACAAGAAACAAACGGACACGTACATAAACTTAATATGTCAGGAGGTAATAAACGCCACTGAAGACAAACAGAGCAGAGTGAAGGAGTCAGGGAGTGCGGGTAGCAGAGGGGGAAGAGGTGTCGTTGTTTTATATAAGGTGCTTGGGTAAGACTTTACCAGTTAGGTGGTATCTGAGTGACACCTGAAGGAAGTGGTGACTGCTGAAATTCTGGAGGGAGGGATTTCCAGACCAAGGGGAAAAGCAAGTGCCAAGGCCCTGAAGCCTAACTATAGTTGGCATATTTGAGGGACATGCTTTATTATAAAGCTCAACCCTTGCTCTGCAATTCCTTGGTGTGTCTGTCTCCCTGTGAGTCTGTGAGCCTCTTCAGGCCAGGGACCACACCACTGACAAACTGCCTGTCCACAAGGCAACTGGGATCAGGAAGAAGGTGGGAACCGCTTCACGTGAAAGGTGGCTGACGAGATGCTTCCACAGATACATTTCGGTCTGGAAGAGAGACTCCGAAGAAACACAGCAGCTGTTTTCCTGTGCCTGAAGGATGGTCACACGCAAGAGGAAGCAAACTGAATCCCTGTTGCTTCAAAAGGCGGAACTCAGATGAGTAGACAGAGTTACAGGGAGGCAGACTTCAACTCCCTATGAGGAAGGTACGCATGTCTGTAACTGTCAGAGCTATAAGCTACTCGCTGCCAAGTGAAGCACTGAGTACCCCATCACCAGAGGTGTTTGAGATGCAGGTGGGACGAGACACCCAGCAAAGCCCCTCCCAACTCTAAGGCGTGGTCACCTTCACTGGGCCTTCTGGCACTGGAGGACATGCTGACTCGGGATTCTGTTACTACACCGTCTGCTGTCGAGACCTGTGCCCTGTCTTTCTTGAATCACCCAGAGCGTCTGGCACAGTAAGGGGCTAGGAAGTGTAGCACTTCTTGGTCAGCTGTGGAGAAGTGAGGGGTTCATCTATGAGGACACCCAAGGAAGGGAGAAGAAGTGAGGGGCTGCTGCAAGGACCAAGGTAAGAAATGACAGGAAGGCCTGACCAGGACAGCAGGGATGGAAAAGGGCACCAAGTAAGTATTCAGTGTAAATGCCTGATGACGCCCATGCCTGAGAAGGACACGCTCCCCATCACTAACACGTGGGTTCTTTTCACACCAAAGGCAACTGAAAATGTTTTCGAACCAACCAGATTGGACCGTGACAGCCATTCTGTATGTTGTGGACGATCAACGGGGGAGCCACGTCGGTGCAGAGGTAATGATGGGCATCTGCTGTGAGCCGGAAGTAGCCGTCCACGAGGGACACAAAGGACAACGCCTCCTCGTGGGAAGACAGCTTCAGTTCCTGGCGAGAGAGTAGAAATGCCCATGGTTACATCACGTGCCTGCCATCTTAAGCAGCTGACTCTCTGGGGAGGTACAGAGTGAGAAGATATTTAACACAATGAAGAATGTACAACCCCAAAGGGAAGCTCTTTTTTTTTTTTTTAATTCTTTTCTTTTTTTTTTTAAACCCCACATTTGTTTATTTTTTTGGCTGTCTTGGGTCTTCGTTTCTGTGCAAGGGCTTTCTCTAGCTGTGGCAAGCGGGGGCCACTCTTCATCATGGTGCACGGGCCTCTCACTATCGCAGCCTCTCTTGTTGCGGAGCATAGGCTCCAGACGCGCAGGCTCAGTAGTTGTGGCTCACGGGCCTAACTGCTCCGTGGCATGTGGGATCTTCCCAGACCAGGGCTCGAACCCGTGTCCCCTGCATTGGCGGGCAGATTCTCAACCACTGCGCCACCAGGGAAGCCCGGGAAGCTCTTTCTGTCGATAGTAACTGCACCCCTTGCAGTTACATATAACTCTGTTCACCACACTCTTTCATCTCTTACCTCAAAACTTTTATCAGATTGAGGAACAGTGGGGTGAGGGGGCACACGGGCAGCTGTGGCAGGCAGGAGACTGTGGAGAAGCTGCCACCCGGTCCAGATAGAAGAGGAGGCCTGAATCAAGGTGGCAGAGGTATAAAAGTAGAGGTGGGGGGGAACATAGTGTGCAGATGACACCCTGGTCCTGGCACTACACATTATTCCTAGTTACAGAAAAAGAAACAGAGGCACAGGTGTTTCATCTCATCCAGAGTTGGTCTAGAAGGTGAAACTCCTGGATTTTAGTCCAGGAATGGTCCCAGACACAATGATAAGGTTTCTAGATTAAATCCAGGAACCTCTGAGGGTCTGGAGAAGGCAGAGAGTCTTACTCCAAGTGGGAGAGGCAAAGGTAAAAGAAGAGGCGGGAGGGAGTTTCCATGGAAGGAAGAAAAACGCCTGGAGGTGAAGACAGGTGGGGTTTTGTCTTGATCTTACAACCCTGAGGAGAGATGACCATGTGAGAGGAGCTGCGGGGTCAACTAGGAACATCTGATGAAGGAAGGTTTGTAAAGCCATGATTTAGAGCTTTGTCTCACAAGAATATTAACAAACACCTGAGCCTTCAGAGAAGGGTAAAATGACACTTGAGTATATGACTCTTTCCTTAGCACTGGAGAAAGAAGAGGCTGGTGGCAGAGAAAAGTAGACAGAGACAAGAAAACCAGTGAAGGGGGGAGGGGTGGATATACGCAACCAGACAGAATGGAGGTAAGGGGCTTATAATGCGAGTTAGCTATGATGCCAAAGGAAGGGTGCTTTGGGGTTGTGAGACAAGGAGGCCAAGAGAGGGCAGGGAGGGCTACCATAGGGATGGCGATGCAGGAAGGAGGCTCTGTGCTAAGTGTGCTTCCTTTCGGGTGTGACCTGGCATCTCCCTGCAGAGCCCCAAAGAGCAAACTCAAGACGGTATGGCTTGGGCAGCCCTTCACCCAGTCACATACAAACAAAAGTATGTAAGCACTTAAGTTCTCTGAAAGCGGAAGTCTGAATAGAAAGGGGAGATGTCAAGAAGATGCAGAGAGAAGAGATAAATCAAGATATGATCTGATAACATGGCAGCATCATGCTCTCCTGAAAGACCAGCAACCAAAAGTACTGCTTGGAAATGCCATGGCTGGGAAGGGATGGAGGAGTGAGATAAGTAAGAAAAAGCATTGCATAGTGTTAACCCACAGGTTCAGGAGCCAGCTTATCTGGGTTCAAATCTCCGTATCTCTACTTGCTATTACATTTAAGCATATATAATCATCATTTTTATTCGTCAAATATTGGCAATTTCAAGTAATTTAATGTAATAGCTGTATGACCTTGGACAAGTTACTTAACTTCTTTGTGCCTCAGTTTCCTCCTCTGTAAAATGGGAATAACAATATACCCACCTCACAGGGTCGATATGAAAATGAAAAGAGTTGGTATTCGTAAAGCTTTAAGGTAGGAAATACCTGGCACACAGCAGGGCTAGTATTTGTAAAGGAAAACAAGGTAACGAGGAGATCAGGTATCGATTTCTTCTTGCCTTCCCCCTGCTCTCTGCACAGCACTGTAGCTGGGCACAGAGCTGCCAGCCCCTATGCCAGGGTGAGCACTGACTTAGACGACAGGTGCCCCGTCTGGGTGCCAGCCTTGACTCTGTCAGCCAGGACAGATGGGGCAGGCTCACAAAGCTCGCATCACCTGGCTGCAGTTCCTCCTCCCCTGCCACGCATCTCCAGGGTTTGGCCATGTTGGACAGCCAGACCACAAATGGGCCAACCTCTCCCTCACTACAGAGTCCCTGGGGAAGAGAACACCGTGGAAACCAAAGCAGTGCAGGCTGGAGCTGCCCCTGTGCAAGCTCCTACACCTCTCCCTAAGTCTCAGATTCCCCCCTGGAAGTGGAGCCAAAATCCTGATATCTTAAGGTCTTTGTAAGGACTAAATAAGATACTGCAAACACATCATATAACATGACTTAAGATCTATAATATGCTGAATAAATAGCATTTATTTTTATTTTCTCCCTCCCACCATTTTCCATCTCTCCACTAACATCTATATGGGCTCTTCTACTTCCTTCACGTTTTTACTACAGTTTTCTAATGAAATCAATGTATCTTTATTGTTTAAAAAAATGGGGAGGATGGGGAGAATTAAAAATTAAAATCGTTCATATTCCCATCATAAACAAATAGTTGTTAATATCTGATTATTTTTCTAAGAGCATGTGTATGTATATGCAGAAACTTTTTAAACAAAATTGGTTCCATTCTACCAATAGTTTTATATTCTGCTTTCTTCCATTTACGAAGCATTTTTATGGATATTTTTTTAGTTCAGCAATTCGTTTACAGAATATTCTACTACTCAGATGAGTTGTGTTTTACTCTCTCGTTTTCCTATTATCATATATGCAGGTTAGTTTCAGTATTTTGACATTGTAAATACTGCTGGGATAAACATTCTCATTCATAGACCACTGTCTGCATCTCTCATTGTTTCTGGAAGACAGGTCCTCATTTCCTATGGAGGGATTATATAGATAGTTTCAACGCTTTTAACACATGTTTACCAAATTGCTTTCCCAAATGGTATATCAAAAAGACTAGTTACTCTAGATGTAAAAGAATGACCATCTGTCCTAAACCATATCACCAGATTCTTTCCCCGTACTGAGTGTTATGATTTTGACAAAGTATTTGCCAATTTTCAGGCAAAACATGGTATTTCCCTAGATGACTACCTTCATTGCATGGAGGAGCACCGTGTCTCACCCACCTGTCCTCCCCATGTAACGTCAGCTGTGACTTCCCCAACACAAACATGTTTATTATGGCAGGACTCCCACTTCCCCTGCCAAACTGGGGAAGTGACTTCCCCTGCCTGTCTAGATCACGTCCTCAAGTGATACCAAAAAAAGAGGAAGAGAGGTTGAACACCCCTTCCTCTGTCCGAGAGTCACTTGGCTGTGCTTGACACCATGATGAGGACTGTCATTGTGGCCAGAGCTGCCAGCTGGACAGTCTGCTCAAGTGCAAAGTGGGGCTTCCCACCGACCTCATTCCAGATGACCCACACAACTCAGCAGAGAGGCTGTGCAGGAGCCCTTGGGAGAAAATGCTGACACTCACTTAGTGATGTGGATCTTCAAATCCACTAACTTTTGTGAACTAAATATTGATGCTGAAATATCTTTGGGAAGACGGCAAATCCTGAAGCAGATACACATTTGAAGACCAAAGAAAGGCACTAGAATGTACCCAAGTAACTTAAAAACAGACATTGATAATGTCAATGTCAGCAATAGGGACTTTTTGGCTTAAATAAGATGATCGTAAGATTTTCTCTTTGGGACAGGAACTCTGAAGAGCGCATGCTGCATAACTGTCCTCAGCAAAGTCTCCCTCCGAACACCAGACCCAGGCCGAATCACTTCTGAAGCAAACTTACCATTTTTTTGTTGTCCTGCTTATTAATGCTGACCACAGACTCCTTGATTACAATGTCAGTGATCTCAGGGAAGTAAGAAAAATTGTTCCACTCTTCCTGGATTTTATTTTTCTCCTCATCCTTCTTGTGTTTATTTTCCAGTTTTTTCCGTTTCAGTTTATTTTTTTCCTTTTCAACAGGAACAACCTGATAAGATACATAAAAGTGACAGAGTGAAGTCAGCTTTCTCATTTTCTATTGGTATTTCTCATTTTCTCCTGGCAAACCAACAGAAGGCCTGAAGCCGAGGAGGAGAAAGCCAGTGTGCCTGGATTGACAGAGGAACTGGGAGAGTTAGCACCCATGAGCCTATTTGGGTCCCCATGGGCCTATTGGTCCCATCAGGGATGCCTGGGATCCTACACCTGGAAGAGATCTTAATGAACACACCGACTAAACTCTTTACATAATCTATAATGTGCAAGCAAACTCAGGAACAGAAATAACTGCTCACTAGACACGCATCTACAATCAGGTCCCCCCATTTGAACATAGGCTTTCTCCTTTTACAATCTATCACTGATTGTCTTGACTTTATAGCCATATTCAAGTTGGAATTTTCAAGAGAAGGTATGAATCCCATGCTTGGATAACCTAGGGAGTCATACATGTCTGCACAAGCTTACGTATTTTGTGTAGCAGAAGTCTTGGAGACTAGAAATCTGGGATAAGATCCTGCCTCTGCCATTTACTTAGTTAGGTCATCTCTTTGTGCCTCCATTTCCTCATCCATAATCAGAGATCTTACATCTTCACAAGGTTCTTGGAGCAGTAGGTAAGTTCTTATTAACACAGTACCCACACTACACAGAAAACACTTGATAAGTGTTTGGCACTGTTATTTTAGCATGAAAATAAAATAGGAGTAGAAAGTAAATCTCACCTTTACTTCAATATTATTATTATTTACAATAATAATGATGATGGTAATAGTAGCTGTAATAATTTATTGAACATTTATCATATGCCAAGCTCTGTGCTAAACGACATTCCGTTCTCTCAACACTATGAGGTAATACACTAAGTATCGCCATTTTATAGATGAATAATATGTGGCTGATATATGTGAAGTAACCCTCCCAAGGCCATGTGAGTATAAACAGTGGAGCTAGGATTTGAACCACATCTATTTAGATTTAAAACCCATGCTTTTAAACCACTCTGCTCTATTGCCTCATCCAACAAACACTTCAAAAAGAAGCTCCAGATTGCAAGAAAAATTACTCTATCTCACAGAACCAGAGGGCTAAATTCAATTCTTGGCATAATCACTATTAGTTAGTTATGACCTTGGGCAAGCTTCTTAACTTGTCTGTGCCTCTGTGATCATCTATAAAATAGGGAAAATGGTAGTATCTCTCATAGATTTGTTTTAAGGAATAATTGAGTTAATACATGTAAAATGCTTAGAAAAGTACTTGGTACATGGTATGCACTTGGTACATGTCTGCTGTTACTACTATATTATTACATATTGTATATGTTGTTATTATATTTCTGTTTCCCTACAGAACTCAATAAATATTTATTTTAGATCTGCTGCTACATGGATACAATAAAAGATGAATGATACATGGTCTCTAGCCCATGAAATAAACTCAGCTGACAGGGGTGATGAACATGCAAAGAGATAATCCCAACAGAATACACGGAACACACCATGTGACACAGGATGCTCTGTTCTGATCAGCCACCTATCAGCACTTACATTTGGTTTCTGCCTCCACTGGATTCCAAGATTTCCAGTCACCATCACTTCATAGCAGAGAATGTTTCCATTATCATTCGGATGGAACCGATTCATCTCATTTTCTGATGAAATCAGTAGCATGGAAGTCTCAAATATTTCAGCACCATAATGTTTTGTCAAAGTTTCCAAGGTAGCCAGGTATTTCACCTTCAGGTCGTGTGTGGACACACTGCTGTCACAAATGGTCTTGTTGTTAAACTCCTTTAGGAAATCCTTGAAAACATTATTTATCCGCATCCTGGTGAGAAGGTTCCTCTGTCTGATGGACTTATTCAATGTTTCTGGAATATATCGCTTGTAGCTGAAAGTAAAAAAAAAAAGTCTCTTTTTCATGTATAGGTTAGCAGAATAGTGCAGAAACAAACCTAAGTCTATAAATCTTCCTTCCCTGTGTTGCCAAATGAGAAAGAAGGGCCTACTCCCAGAGGGTCTTAGATGGAGTAAAACTCTGAGGATGATAATCGTAAGGAGATTGAGGTGAACAGGGACTGAAAGAAAAGAGAAAAGTACATGTTCCACAGATTTTACTGAAATGGGAAATTCCTACAGGAATCATCAGATTTTCTGGGTCACAAAGGCAGGCAGCAAAATGCACTTATCTGTGTTTTTGTTTGCTAGTGTCACTGTTCCCGTGCACACTGGTGCTCACATAAACACACTGTTACTAAGATTCAGCATCAGTTAGAAAGCCGTCTGGAAGGTGTCAAGAGTGACAGAAGATGTTTTGTATGCTCTACTTGCCTATCTATTTTACAGTTTTTCTATAAAGATCAAAAACTACTTTTATAAGAAATGGGAAAAACCCATAAAAGCTAATTAAATACAAAAGATTTAGTGTTTGCCATGTGCAAATGTCTCAGATATATTAAATGGATCAACAAGTAAACTGAAAGATTAGTTACCCATCCAGGTGCTAATGAGAGAGTATCTATGACTAACAGAATCTCAGCAAATGGATATACTGCTAGAACAGGAGCCAGCTTTAAGAAGAGTGTGAACACCAAAGAAAAAGAGAACAAGTCCACTGGGGGTCAAAGTGGGGAGGCCCGTCGGCCAGTTACTCCCAGGCCTGAAAAAGCACCTGGCACAGGGAAATCCCTGTGGCACAGATGGTTTCACAACCGTGGAAAACTGTGGAGTTTGAAACTTATCCCCAACAAATATTGTAATTTTTTAGATTAATGTAACAGAGAGGAAAATCAGCAGAGAGTTATCATTTTTTACTTTAGCCTCATGAAAAAATAAAGAGGAGGTGCCCAGAGCAAAAGCCACAGAAAACAGAGAAAGCAGCAGAACAGCATATGTCTAATCAGTCCCTCCATTTCTGAGGAGCAACTTGTGATCTGCTCCAGACTCTGGTCAAGGGCAAGGAGATACAAGAAGTAACCTTATGAGAAGATACATGCCACCTATCACAAATAACACCACTATAAATAATTCCCTCTTCAAAATGAGACTGTCTTATGACAATCACAGTAGCTCACTGATTTAAAAATTATATTTCCAGACTTCCCTGGTGGTCCAGTGGTTAAGAGTCTGCACTTCCACTGCAGATTTAAAAATTTAAAAATTTATATTTAAAAATTTAAAATTTATATTTTATATTTCCAGACTTAAAAATTATATTTCCAGACTTCCCTGGTGGTCCAGTGGTTAAAAGTCTGCACTTCCACTGCAGGGGGCACAGGTTTGATCCCTGGTCGGGGAACTAAGATCCCGCATGCAGCACAGTGCGGTCAAAAAAATAAAATAAAATAAAAATTATATTTCATAGATGGGTGGGAGTTATGCAGATTGAATACTCCTTCACAAAGACTTGATCACAAATGATAATTTTAAGTAAATACAGTTTTCTTAAGGTAACAGCTGATCGTGCTTCACATCAGAATTAATGGCTCTCTAGTGAACTAGTTCTGGCTGGGAACGAAAGCAGCTGCCTGTAGAACTATACTGAGAAGGATTTTAGGACAGATCCAGCACAAAAGGAAGAAGTTCAGTGATAGATGGCAATGCCCAGCATGGGCAGAGAGGAAGGGGGAGGGCATGCAGGCCACTAATTTGACTGGCACCCCAGCTCAGAACTGTCACCCTAGTACAAATTTCTGAGGTCATCAGCCAACATTCAAAATCAGGACATAGTTATAATGTGCTACCTTTCATAAATATTCTAAAAAAGAGTTGCACTCTGCAGAGAGCAGTAGTCAGCCAAAAGCTGGCAGTAGTTAAACTGAGATATATGAGGGGCTTCACTGGTGGCGCAGCGGTTGAGAGTCTGCCTGCCGATGCAGGGGATGCGGGTTCGTGCCCTGGTCCAGGAGGATCCCACGTGCAGCGGGGTGGCTGGGCCCGTGAGCCATGGCCGCTGAGCCTGCGCGTCCGGAGCCTGTGCTCCGCAACAGGAGAGGCCACAGCAGTGAGAGGCCCGCGTACCGCAAAAAACAAAAAACAAAAACAAACTGAGATGTATGAAAACATACAAAAATAACACCATTCCCACAATGAATTCTTTAGCCAGCAGGAAGGTTTACCTGATGTCCTTGGGAAGTTCTGGCAACTGCATCTTCTTCATCATGGCATAGTGGGAGATGGCCAGGACGGCCATTCCCAGACACTCGTTCTCAATATCATGCCCATCCTGCTCCGTCTTGGGGTCTCGAATGGGAGCCAGGCATTTGACCAAATCATACTGTCCCTTCGGAGCAGAGGTGAGAAGAAATGAACCACCACTTAAGTTTCAAGAGTCCACTCATGTTTCTGATCTTGAGAGGAAGGTTCCCCACACAGGGAGGTGCTACCCAATAAGCAGTACAGCAATGAGACTAACGAGATTTAGAGTTTCTCTGGCACCAAAGTTCTTTCTCAACAGCTGGGCATGAAGGGGCTTGGGAAAGGTCTCCCCAGGTTAATTCATTCGTTTAATAAATACTCACTGCGCACTATGCTGGGTGCTGGTGAACAGTATGAACACATGAAGCCCTTCTGTGGGGCTTCCCATGTAAGTGATGATGAAAAGCAGCATGTACTAGGCTTGGGCTGCACCAGGGTATGGGACGTGACAGCTGTCTGGGGTTTGATTATTTGTTAACTCCACAACAAACCAGTGTATAAATGACAGAGCACCACACACCCTTCTGATGTAGATTTACAGAAAGGAGAAGGAATCCAGATTCTACACTGCATCATTACCACACGTAAGTTTTTTCAACATCTGCTGTTCAAGTTTCCAGTAGTGGAATGTATCACCAAAATACACCCCCTCACTCATTGAGGCACGCCACATTCCACGAGCCAGTGACGGCTGCTAGGTCCCCTTTATTAAGCCCTAACCTGAGTGCCAGGCACTGTGCGAGGTTCCTCTCATTTACTATTTCAATTATTCTTTACAACAGCCCTATGAGGGGGATGCTAACATCATCATCTCTGCCTAACAGCTGAGAAATCTGAGGCACCAAAAGGTTAAATAACTTCATTCACTCACTTGGTAATCACTGATTAACAAGAACCAATTACGGGCCAGATGTTATTCTAGGTGCTAGGGATACAGCAGTTAACCAAACCACATCACTGACCTTACGGAGATTTCCAGGAAAGAAAGAAGAACAAACAGAAATATATAACCTCAAGTAGTTACCAAAACCAAAGTCAAGTATAAAGAATACTGTGGGAGCTGGGGGACCTAGTGAGTGGTGGGGTAGAGGGTCAGACCAGATGTGACTGCAAGGCTACAGCTCTGCAACACTGTGCTACAGTCAAACTCAGTCTTTAAAGCTCACGGACTGGAAGTGTACACAGCTCTTAGGATTGGGACCTCGTTAGCCTTTCTCCAGCTCAAAAAGAGGCAGACATGAAGTATGGGGGTGGTGTTCCTATATAAGGAAGACACTCACTTTCCCTGAAGCAACTTTAGTTTAGTGGGTTTTGGATGGAGGGTTCTAACTGCTGCAGTTCCCCCTTTTCCCCAAGATAGGACTTATTGTTTCTCTCAGTAAGAAAAGGACACTGACCACTTCTACAAACTACCAAGGACCAACAACAATCCTCTCCACCAGCAATGTGTGAAGAGGAGAACAAAATCTGAAACTATTTTGTCTGGCTGTGATTTTCTGTCAATATCACTGTACAACTACCTCAAGTAACTCATTCCTGAAGCTCTGAAAAGTCAGGTTCTAATGTAATACTTACTCTTGAAGTATGGTGCACTCTTTTTTTTTACACTTCCTCTCCCCAAAAAAGTAAAAGAATCAATCTCAGAAATGAATATATGTAAAACTGGGAGGCTGAATTCAAAAAGACCAATCTGAAAATGGCCAGTTCACTTATTTTTTCCACACAGTATGTGCCCAGGGCTGTGCCCTGTCCCATTTCTCTACTGTCTCTGAGGCCAGTCCTCAGGTATATTATGGAACGTGGATAGTGTGCAATCAACAACTAAAGCTGTACAAGAGAATACAACTGTGACACATAACCCACACATGTAAAAGTACATCCTAAGGAAATAATAAACAGAACACATATTTAGACGTATGTATGAGGCTGTTTTGTAACAGTGATAGCATAACAGGGGAAAAAAATCAAGAAAAACCAAATGTGTTCAGAAACAAGGATTAGTTAAATAAAGGCTGACTTCTCCTCTGGATTCCAGTCTCACGCTCGATTTCCTAGCCGAATCTCCACTTGTGTATCTCACAGGTGTCTCCAAAAGAGAGCTCCCAATTCCCACCCCTTCTCCAGCCTGCTGCTCCCAGTCTCCCTATGCAGGGAATCACTCCGTTATCTACCAAACACTGCCCAAAATAAATCTCAAAATTCTCTTTGATTCTTCAAATATCCTCACCTTCCACATCCAACTCATAAGCAAATCATATCAAATCCATCTCCAAAATTAATCTCAGATCCACCCATTTTTCTCCAACTCTACTGCCACTACACTGGTGCTACTGGCATCTAAGGAGAGGAGGCCAGGAGTGTGGATAGATATTCCACAATCCCTTACAACAAAGAATTAACCAGCCCAAAGTGTCAGTAGTGCTGCTTCTGAAAAGCTTTGCTCTACTCCGAAGAAATACTTTCCCCACTCCTCCCTTAGAACTGCAGACACTTTTTTATTCTTCAAAGTTCAGTATAAATGCCACCTCTTTAGAGGGATCTTCTCCGATCACACTATTTAAATTAGGTCTCCCCATTCAAACCTCCCTCCCCATATGCTCTATGACAAAGGCCTTTTTCTTCATAGCACTTTTCACAATTTTTTGTGTATTATCTATGTATCATTTTATCTGCTTGTTTTGTTTGTCCAACTCGATTATATGTCTGGTGCTTGCAGAGACCATGTCTGTCTTGTTCACCACAGTTTCTGCAGCGCCTTAGCAAAAAGTACACAGACACTCAGAACAATAAGATATTTTCAAAAACTATAGTGCATAATACATATCTGCATGATAAAATCAGGAAGCACATATACAAAAATGTTAGTTATCTCAGGGTAATGTAATTTAGGTGACTTAACCTCTCTTTCTGGCTTTCTTCTAGTGTCTTATTGTTCTACCCTGCCACCACTGTGACTCAGAGTGGCCACCTCCTTCCTCTCTGTGACTGCTGAGAAGTACCTTTGTGATTAGCCCTGCTGAACTACACCTTCCCTCACTTATAGCTCCCCCCTCTGCTCTCTGCACAGGAGGCACTGTAGACACGAACTGAAATGGTAGGAGGGGGGAAAAAGAAAGGAATGGGGAAGAAGTAAAGCCCAAAAAGCCCACACGTGGGATAACCAGCCGGTTGGATGCTGAACTGCCTTCCCCCTCCTCACCTGGGGCAAGTCCAGGGTTGGTGAGAACTACCCATGGAACAGGCCATAAAGCATCTTAGCTGCCACCATGGTCGGCTGTGCCAGGGAATCTGACCCCTACCATGTCTTACCCACCCCACAAACTCCAGGCTCTCCTGGGCCCAACATCTTACCTGAGCAAACAGATACTCCAATGAGCTGGCGTCAAGGAGAGGGGTTGCATCTGGAACTTTTTTTTTCTCGTAGCTATTCTTCTGCTTCTTTGGAGAATGTCGCCATACTGACTGCTCGTTATCATTGGTCCCGTGCCAGTTGGTGAAATAGAACCTGTAAGGCAGGAAGATGAATGTTAACTGTGGGAAAGGGGACCTTGGCATGCGTGGGAGAGGCATCCTGGTTCTACCCAGAGCGATCAGTGCCAGAGGTTAAACTTCCCTGAGAAGTAAACAGACAGACCTTTCATCTGTGTAGCGCTTCACTGTTTATAAGGTCCTTTTCTTTTCATTCTTACAAGCACTCTGTGAAGAGCATACTGCCAGAACCTCATCTATGACTCAGGGAGATAAAGTGACTTCCTTAAAATCACAAAGTAATTTCCACTCCGTCTTCCTAGATAGGAAAACACTGCTGTCTAGAACTAGATGCTAGCCCAGCAACTCCCTCCACTGTTAGTAATGCCAGCCTGCCTTGAATCCAAGACCTATTTCACAGTTTAACATTTCTGAAATCTAGTTTCATCATACAGTCAAGACATACCGTTAATGTAGCAGTGTTTCCTAATTCTCGGATGGCTGTTACTGACACTTTTTATCTTACAATGAACAAAGTTTTAAAACAGAAGAAATATACAAACACTACTACAAGCATCAGCTGCAGTGCCCTGAACTAATAAATGCTTCATATACATTATGCTATTTAATGCTTACAGCAACTGTACAAGGTATGTTTCACTGTTTCCATTTTATAGATGAGGAAAACTGAGGTTCCGAGAGGCTAGGTCACCTAAGACCACAAGCCTGTTTTCTCCACTACTACTTTCCTCTGCCATCTGTAAAAGAAACATAATGAGTTCTGGAATGTGTGAAAGTGACTGAGCCAAGCTGATCCAGGCCAGCTCTAGGCTACAGACTCAGAGGGTACCTGGGTCTCTCTCCCTTGACATGCCCATGTGCTGATGAAAAACCACCACGGCATGGAGAAGGAACATATAAAACCTCCCAAAAAGGAGCTGCCGTTAAACTCAGATATCTGTCAGTGAGCTCTATTTGCAGAGCCTAGGGCATGCCAGGTCCTGGGCCAGGCTTTGGAACACAAGGGGTTCTCAGGCACAGTCCCTGCCTCCTGTGAATTCCCTGTCTGTAGCCAATCAGTTAAATCCAGGGGGCACATCTCATAAATAGGGCTACACTGTGACTTCCATGGACCCCACACAGTTTTCCTTTCCTCCATTAAAAAAAAATATTAAAGTTATATTTTACAACTATGTTGGTATAAAGATGAATATAATCCAGGCTGGATTATTTTTTTCCCTGATTTTAATAAAATTAAAACACTTCTGTGGACCCCTAATAACATCATGAGCCCAAGGCATTGTGCCTCATAGGTAAGTTTTTCTTGAACATGAGTGTCTCAGATAAGGTGTCAAAGGAGTACCAAGGAGGAAGAAGTTGCTGCCACTGCCAGGGGATGTGGCAGGGAAGGGTAAAGGGTTGGGGAAGGGAGTTGGCACTAGGATAAATAAATACCAGGCTATGGAGTCTGGACCATACACAGAAGGCAGAGGAAAGACTGAGCCAAACTGATGTGAGGCAGGATCCCACTGGAAGAAAGCCCCACAGAAGATGGACTGAAATGAGAGAGGCCAAGAGACAAGCAGGCGCCTAAGGCAGCAGCCTGGGCAACGCCGTGAGGTTTGTGGGGGCAGAGGCCTCAGTGCCTTGCTCATCACTAAATCCCCAGCGCCTGGCATATAACAGGTGCTTAATACATGCTTGTTGGATGCAGAAACAGCAAATGAATGACCTAACTCAAGAAGTAGCAATTAAAATGGAAAGGATGGATAAGAAGTTACTTTAAAGGTAAAAATCAACATTTTACAACTTTCAAGTGATTCTATACAGCCCATCTTCCACAAAACTCACAGAAATGACTGATAATTTGACTGTGGCCTTTGGCATCTCTCTCTCAGACAGAAAGAGCCACGTATCCACAGAGTCCACATGCACCATAAACCACAGCTGCAGGACTGTCCCCGCACCTTCCCACGTGAGAGTAGAAGCCTGAGGCTCTCAGCTGACAAAGAGGCCAGAATTCATGCTGCCCCCAGGCTGAGGAGCCTGCTCTTCAAGGGCAGAACAGAGCAAGGTGGGGAGGACTCCTCCAGGATCGGGTGCCCCGTGCAGGCAGAAAGTAAGAGGTGAACCAGCCCTACCAGCTGAGCAGACACAGGAAATCTGACACTGGGGCAGAAAAAGATGGACAAGGCCATGGCCAACTCCTCTGACTGCTGAGGGAAATCCAAAATGGAGAGTTCTCTTCATTCATACAATAATCTAGTGATCTACTGTAAGTTCCAGGGGGTCTGCCTGGGAGGAGACAGGTGAGAGGGTCTAAATGGGATAGGGCCCAGCATACTCCCTCGGGGCTGAACAAGGACATTTTCTGAGGTTGCTGTCTGAGCCCTGTGAGACTAGCCTTGCCTTGGAAGCCTTTAGGTAAGATGTTCAGACAAGATAAGGCAATGTGCAGCTTCTCCACTACAGAAAGGCTGAAGGAAGCCTAAAACAAGGCTGGATCTCTGGAAATTGCCTATAGTCAAAGGCTGACAGCTCTCTATTTAATAAGACAATAAAAAGAAAAAAACTTTAGATCAGTTAACTGCCAAAATCAACATCTTCCATAAGCAACAAGCATATATTGTATAGCACAGGGAAATATAACCATTATTTTGTAATAACTTTTTTTTTTTTTTTTTTACGCGGGCCTCTCACTGTTGTGACCTCTCCCGTTGCGGAGCACAGGCTCCGGACACACAGGCTCAGAGGCCATGGCTCACGGGCCCAGCCGCTCCGCGGCATGTGGGATCTTCCCAGACCAGGGCACGAACCCGTGTCCCCTGCATCGGCAGGTGGACTCCCAACCACTGCGCCACCAGGGAAGCCCTATTTTGTAATAGTTTTAAATGGAGTATAACCTACAAAAATACTGAATCACTATGTTGGACATATGAAACTAATATTGTAAATCCACTACACTTCAAGAAAAATAAATAAATAAATGTAACAACAGGGAATGTTTCAAGGAAAAAAAAAAATCAACATCTTCCTAATCGCTAAGAAGACAAAACTAGTAAGTACACTGAAGACAGAAATTGTGTGCCCCTTTCAAAATTAATTATTAAACTTGGGCCAATTCCTGATATTACAACATGCTAAAGGAAAAAAATTAAGAATGATCTAAATAAATGTAGTATGATAGCTGCTGATATTCCTTTGCAGAATGATGTGGAAGAACACTGCAGGAAGGAAGGAGGGAGGGAAAGATTATCCCCCTTATTGGTGGGACAGACAGACCTGCCAATAAGAGATATGCCTTCCTTGCAAGTTTTTGAGAAAATTATATTACAGATGATTACATATTCTAAGTTTGTGTACAGCTATTATATACAACGAATTCTCTTTAGGCTTCTATAGAACTTTACTAATGGATAGTAAAATTCATTTAGATGATAAAGCAAGAAAACTTTTTTTTCTTAAAAAGGAACGGGGAGGGTGGGAGGGAGGGAGACGCAAGAGGGAAGAGATATGGGAACATATGTATATGTATAACTGATTCACTTTGTTATAAAGCAGAAACTAACACACCATTGTAAAGCAATTATACCCCAATAAAGATGTTAAAAAAAAAAAGGAATAAAGAATATGCTTGTCTTATATTAAGATACATTACAAAACAATAGCTATCAAAATTATCTAAAAGCAGAAAACTATAATTAAAGTACAAGAACATAGAGCTGGGATTCCACTGAAATAGTCACCAACATTTATTTTCGCGTTACACCTTTTTTAGTGGTGAGATGCTGAGGTTTCAAAATTATGTAGTTTGTTGTAATGCAAATGTTTTAGCTTAGGGTGGGATCTTTTTTTCCAAGTTCAAAGAGCTTGTGGTAACAAAGCAATATCCTGTTGAAGCCCAATGTTAGGTACAAAGTCAAGGTGCCAAAAATGAGGCAGCCATGCACTTCCTGGCAGCTAACATAAACAGGGAGCTGGCAAAGACAGCTTTTAATCATGAGGCAGTCACATGACCAGCAAAGACGAAGGCCTCAAAGAGGATTCTAATGCTAACAAGACAATTCACTATGTGTGTAACTGTGAGTAACTCACTTCTCTTTTTTGGACATCAGTTTCCCCCTAAAAAATTGGAAGAATTGAATCAGGCAAACTCAGGTGTCTTCCAAGTCCCAGATTCTACCATTCTAGATTCCGAGCCAAGTGGAAAAACCTAGAGGGAAAGAACTAGAACTCAATGAGATGCCCCACTTCCTAGACTTCGAGCTGCAAATACATGTTTCAATGCTGGGTCACATAGCCAACCCCCAGGCCACAGAAAGCTAGATTACACTCTGAAAAACAAATCCAAATATAGTCGCAAGGCTCAGCTGGGTGGGGTGAACGTTTCCCTAAATCTGGGGCGTGAAATCTCACGTGACACACAGCTCTCCTCTTAAGGTGAGACTGTGGGTGAGTACAGAGAGAAGAGGAAAGTCAGCCCCAGGATGATTATCAAAGAACGTAGATCTGGTTCAGCTTCCGCTGAGAAAAACACCCAGGCCACTGTGGAATGGTAACAACTCTACTGACTCCCCAGAGTAAATAGCAGCTAAAATACTGAGGGCCTCTGAGATCTCCAGGGCTTTTCCAGCATGACCCGGCGTACCATTAGCATTTGAGCTAATCCACTGACTTAATCACATCTATGTACGTTAAGATTCTTTTCAGATACGATTCACCCTATTTATAATAGGGTGAATTCATAAGCTCCTCTGCTAAATGTATGTGTGAAAGTATGCTTAGCTAGTATCTAACAAACATACTTTCAATTCTAGGTACAGAACAAACACACTTATAAACTCAAGAGACTACAGTGGTAGTCCTGACTGCCTGTGCCACCTTGGGAGACTACGTGACATTTAACAAAGTCTACAATATGGGAGAAAAGGCAAGTGAGTACCCACCAGAAGAAAAATTACAGCCCCACTAGATAAAAATCCTCAGGGAGTGGATCAAAACATTCACCTCTTTAGAACAAGACCAAGCTAGGATTTCTAGGTTTCCACTTCAGGCAATGTTTCTCAAGCTTTCTAGCTGCTACTTTTAGTAAGAAACATATTTATTTTATCATGACCTAGTACATACAGACAGATTACATATCTCAAACTGAAGTTCTAAAAAACAATATTCTTAGGATATGTACATATGCCGATATTATCTGTCCTCATCTATTTCTCTCTTCTAAAAAAAATCCTGGTCATAACTCACTAAATTAAACTCATATCCATGATTCACTGAATAAAAAACTCTGCTGTAGGATACTAATTCTATTCAAAATACCCTCTGCATCATAATGATTTCTTTTCTAAAATGTGGCAGAGGAAGGTGGTCAAACTCACCTTGAATTGTTTTCCAAATACTGAAGAAGCCCTTTCTCATACCAAGCAAATACAAACCTTACAAGTTATAAAAATGACTACAATACTTCTTGGTAAGTGAATCAGGGCTCCAGGCTAACCGTTGCCCGTCCCTGCATGAGGGAGCCCAGCAGGCACCCATACCTCATCCGGTAGTGGAGCCGGAGTGACATCTTGTCGTCGACGGTGATGGTGCGATTCGGAGCATACCAGAGCTTGGTGTTCTCATCATACAGGGCAAAGAGGTTGTGACACAGAGGAGATATACCTGGGGAAAAGTAAAGGACACATCAGAAAATTAAAGACAGATAAATCTGGCCATCTGTTTCCAAAGCACAACATATGCAAAGACCAGAAATTCTCTTATCCAAAAAGAATCTACATCATATTCGCATCCTCTTAGGGCCAAATACAATTTCCAACCATGTTCAATCAGGCAGTTTTAAACAAAATAATAAAAAATTATGGCTCCCCAGGAATATATACTATAGCTCCTGGCAAACCAGGTTAAAACCATTTAAAAATAAAAGTCTAATAATATTTCTCATTACAATGTCTATGACAGAGTCTTACCAAATCCTGCTTCAAAGAAAAAAAGGCCATCTGAGAGGTTTCCAGATACCACCTGATGTGCACCTTGTTAATCACAGTGAGAAACATTCTTAGAGTTTGAGAAATCCCTAATCTGTCTCCTACAGAAAATGTTTAAACGGTTCTAACACACTGTGATTACACATTAAACATGTGAACAAGTTCCTGGCAGTAGCACATGAAATGTGTGTTAGAATAAATAACCAAAGTGATTTCTATCAGTGATCAAAATCTATTTCCATTAATAACAATACACTTAAGTACTCTGTATGGTTACCAAAAATATTTTTTATTGGTAGCCAACTAGCAAGAACATATATGCTTAAAAAAGGTGGTCCAACAGTGCTCCCTTGCCTCCCTACCTAACTGCCTCCTTTGACACAAGAATGTTCAAAAAGATAAGGGAGATGATGAAGCCAGGAAAGTACCTTTCCACTCACTTCTGAGCCCATGATTAAAATTACACAGACCTGTAATCTAAAAGTGTCAGGGGAGATAGGAGAACGATTGCAAGTAATCAATCATTGCTGATATTTTCATGTGTGGTCAGGCCTCAAACTAAGATACAATGAACTTAAAAAGCAAAAAATCATGGGAGAACATGAGGTAGCTGGCACTTGTTTCCCAACTCAGACATCTGAAGTGAGACTGACACTGACTGGGACCCTGGCTGGCCCTGCTCACCTAGGCAGGGACTCTCTCCAATGCACACACTAAGTTAAGAAGTTACAGCTTTCTTGTCATCTTCATGCCTCTGCTGAATTCCTCAACTCCTGCTTCTCAAGATATTTGGGAGTTACCCCTTCAGAGTTACACTCCTCCATGTAACAGAGAAGATGGAGCTAAATTTCAAAGAGCATTTTCCCTTGGGGAAAATGGCAAATGGCTTTTGGATCCAGTATTATCAGGACTATGTTTCAGGTAAACAGTAGGTTTTCATTCATAAACTGGCTTCTGTGGACTGGCCTAGAAATCTAGCTTTTCTTTATACATATCCATATTTGAATGTGAAACATACATATTTGAAGAATAATTTATCTATAATCATGGATAGGTCTATAATTCTACCACAAGTCTGATTCAAACAATATTACTACTTAAAAATAGGAAGATGAAAGATACCGTTTATATAAAAGTACTGAAAAATAATAACAATACTAACATTTACTGAGGGCTTCGTATCAGGCATCAGGCTAACACACATCTATTACCTTTTAATTCTCCTAACACTTAATGTGGTTAAGTATTATTTTTGCCATGTTACAGATAAAGAAACTGAGATTTAGTCTGATTCAGGGTTACTCAACTAGTAAAATCCAGGGCTAGCATTCAAACCTAGATAGAGGTACTGAGGGGGCAAATAATGAGAGCTAAAAGAACAAAAATTTACCATATATTGGTGAAAAATGAGGAAGTATACAGACCCCAAAACATCATGTACTATAATAATAATAGCTACAAGAATCTGTGGTATTCTGTATTCATCTATTTTTAAAATTTATTAATTTTTGCAACAATCCCCTGAGTTGGTTACAAAAGATAATACTCATTCTCTACAGACTGGGCTTAAAAACTGATGCCCCAAATTGACCCTGAGCCCAGAGTAACAGGATACAGGGGCTGTGTCTGTCTTCAGATTCACAGGCTCTCCCCCTCATCTCCTTTAGCAGCAATTCCTCTATCTCTCACTAACTGCAGCCCAACAATTCTGTACAAATGATCCTTGCTAACAAACTAAGGTTTATACTTGCTATGCTGATGGCAAGAAGCTTGGCTAAGAGAATAAACACTATAAACCAAATCTCAAGGTAAAGGGGAAAAAATGCCTTAGAAACACCAATTTACATCTAGTTGTTTTGCTAATTACAAATACTTTTAAAGCTGCTGTCCAAAGCTGGTTCCTTACCTACTCTGCTATCTAGTCAAAGTAACTCTAAAATATTAATGCATTTTCCCCATAATAATCTGTAACTCAGCCAATTTTATCTAGTGTTATGTTTTGTCAGTAAGGATCTACTACATTCTTCCCTATAGCACCAACCTCTCCCCTTTTATTGGAACTCTTGTATTTAAAGCATTTTAAGCAGAAAGACATATCAGGAAGAAAATGGGTTTTCTAGACAAGCTGTATTACAAACAAGGTAGCTGATTCTTGAAACAACCATGCTATCCCCGCAGAGTTGTTCTGAGGACTAAAGATGATATAAGTAAAGCATGGATCAGACTATCTGCCATCATGGCTAGTTAATCTATCATCATGAAATGAGTTGATTTTTTAAAAACAGCTTTACTGAAATGTAATTTACATACCATAAAGTCCACCCATTTTAAGTGTATAGTTCAATGAATTTTAGTATATTTACAGAGTTGTATAACCACCACCACGATCTACGTGGATTAGATCTTCAGTTTCTATGAATTAAATTTACCTGTCATTTAAAAGCAGGTAGGCAAAAATTGCCAATGACTCCAAGTTTAAAGGATAATGAAGGGCTTTATTTTGTTAGTCAGTTTGGTTTCCTACCTTCTAAGGGCAATAGGCTAACTTTAGTAAGACAAGCCTCACTTTAAAAAAAAGAAAAAAAAAAGAAAGAAAGAAAAAAGAAGAAACGTCTTGTTCACAGCCTCACTGTCCTTCCTTTTCACAACTTGGCAATCTGACCAAGCCACAAAGTGACATTTAACTTCTCCCTTCAACTTAGCGTCACGTTGCAGGGGCAGGGGCAGGGGGCAGGGAGGGGGGTGCCAGGCAATAAGGAGGCAGGTCATGGTAGCATAAGGACAGACCACACTTTTCAGAAGTTTTAAACAATTAATATATTGAGAGATGGCACTTCTGAGCTTGTAACTTTGTGCAGGCGCTTCACTCATTTAGTGCTGATATTATTCCAATTTCATAGATATAGGGGAAATCAGAAAACTGAGCATCGTTCCCTGGTATCCCTGTAGCTCATTAGTAACAGAGCAGGAATAAGCTACTTTGCAGCAAAGAAAGTGAAAAGTGAAACTCTCAGAATTAAATTCACTGGCCTAAGGTCAAATGCAAGTCAGTGGCAGAGGCAGGGCAGAACGAATGACTCCCAGAGCCCACACCTCTCTCCACTCAGTGGAGGTGCGGGGGCAGAGACACCGGGACCTGCTGGGCCCTGGGCAGCTGCCGGTACTCACAGCATTCCTGCGCCGCCCTGATGCACAGCTCCTCCGCTGTGTACTCTCCGCCGCCCAACCGGAGGGGCTCCCTATCCGACAGATAGAAGAGCACTTCCACCCCTGGCTCAGGGGCCTCCAGATTCACGTCAGTCTTCTTGGAGCTCCTCATTTTAGCACAGAAAGCCATGGCATTGCAGTCCTCTTTTATATTTAAATACTGTAGTGGAAGGAAAATGAGACTATGCGGTCATTCTATGTGCTAAAAGCACTAAGTGGTGAAAGAGTGCTTTGAAGGTAAGCAAGCCGAAAGATATGGTATTGGATAAGTACCTCCCCCTACCCCTTTCCTCCCTGAAAATCAAATGTACCAGAGCTCACAGCAGGTACAATCATGGGAAGTAATCAATTATGCACGCTCATGAATTATGGTTAAGACCATACTGTCAAAAATCAGAGTAATTTTAGACATGACCTGAATTTATTTTCTGTATTTGCACACAAGTTGTAGTTGAAAAATGTGCCTCATTCTGGAACCACTGATGTTAACATTACTAATATTCCTGTTACCTCTACCAGAATCATTTAACTTTTGAATAGACCTACTGGCACAAATTACACTGTCTTTTACTTTTATGTCTACCTCCCAGTAAACGGCAAGCTCGGGGAGGGCATTAACCATCCTTACCTATTTTCATGCCCCTAGAGCCTAGCCCAGGCTGGCTCTGAGATAGTACACACAAAAGGACTACCGATTCATGTTCATAAGCCACATGAATGGGTCATGAGAATTAATGAGTGGAGCCAGGTCCCTTCACCCCACGGAGAGGCAGGACGATGGGCAGCACTTTGTGGCACCAGAAAGTGAGCGAGAAGCCTTGTTTTGAAAAGGTCAGAACCCACTGGTGACAAGCCTGAAAATAAGTTACTCACCTGAGCGCCCTCAATGGGGAGAGCAACTAGGATCAACGAGCCAACCTCAGCAACTGAGCTTTGGGCATGGTGAGAAAAGAGAGGGGAACTAGGGAAAGTCCTGCATGTTCTTTCTCCCCCTCACCCCAGCACCAATGGCCTCAAACCAATTTCCCTGACCACAGGTTCCTACTTTCCTCCTGCCTACCAAGCCAACCTTCACTTAGCCCCCAAAGAAATGTCCCCCTAGCACATCTCAGATCCTCTAAAGGCTCCCCATTAATCTAGAGACCAATCCTAAGCTCCTAACAGAGGCCCTCCATCACCTGGCCAGATAGCCGCACTGGCCTCATCTCATGTTATATCACTCTCGGCCTCTTACTGCAGGCTTGAAACTCACAAAGCTGCCATCTTCTTGTTACCCCCCCACCCCCACCCCCAAGCCGTTTATCTCATTTTCCTGCCTTTGCTCATGCTGATTCCTCTACCAGGAGTGCCTTCCCACCTCATCCCTTTCATGGCAAACTTCAATTGCCTTTAGAACTCAGCTCGGACATTACCTCCTCCAGGAAGCCACCTCTGAACCTCCATCCCACCTCCTGAGTTAGATGTCCTCTCTCAAACTCACCACACTGCACTGACCACACTGAATTACGACCCTCTTATTCACCTGTCTGTCCCTCTCTCACTCCCACGTGCTGAGTTCCTTAAGGACAGGGACTGTGTCATTCATATTTGTATCACCAGTGCCTAGCACAGAGCTTGCAGAATGACCCAAAGCAAGTCACGGAGGGAGGGCCACAGTCACAGTTCTCTTAAGCAAATTCTCTTCAACAAATTCATGTGCTTGGTCCGTTAGCTGCCCTGGTCAGGTGAGATACTTGCAGGAAGGACACGAACCAGATATGCCTCGATACTACAAACTAAGAGGCACTTGGTTTTACTTGTTTAATCTCCAAAATAAATCTGAAGATCAAAATTTTCCAGAGACCAGGCTGAAAGATTAGCTCATAACTTACCTTAAGGTTCAGATCAACTATCAAGCAAGAAAGTTTTAAAACCCAACACTGAGCCTCCAACTCTACCCCAAAAATGAAAAATAGAGATGGAAGACAAAGTAGCTAGTCTGCTTTATAACTTAAGAAAAAACCTTTGTCCTTAAGAGTCTAAAGAGACATGGCGGGGGAAGAATTTAAAGATGGTATTATACACTTTCACCCTACAGAAATAATCAGGCAAATATACATAATTATTTATGTACAAGATGTGGCACCACTTGAAATAGAAAACAAAAATACAATGTCCAACAGGAGAGCACTCAGTAAACAAAATTAAGAATATCAACATAAGGGCTTCCCTGGTGGCGCAGTGGTTGAGAATCCACCTGCCAATGCAGGGGACACGGGTTCGAGCCCTGGTCTGGGAAGATCCCACATGCCGTGGAGCAGCTAAGGCCCGTGCGCCACAACTACTGAACCCATGAGCCACAACTACTGAAGCCTCTGCGCCTAAAGCCCATGCTCTGCAACAAAAGAAACCCCTGCAATGAGAAGCCCTTGCACCGCAACAAAGAGTAGCCCCCGCTCACCACAACTAGAGAAAGCCCGTGTGCAGCAATGAAGACCCAATGCATCCAAAAATAAATAAAATAAATTTATAAAAAAAAAAAAAAGAATACCAACATAAAGGAATACTATGCAGCTGTTAAGGTGACATAAAACTATTTGACACTTGGGCTCCCCTGGTGGTGCAGTGGTTGAGAGTCCGCCTGCTGATGCAGGGGACACGGGTTCATGCCCCGGTCCAGGAAGATCCCACATGCTGCGGAGCGGCTAGGCCCATGAGCTATGACCGCTGAGCCTGCACGTCCGGAGCCTGTGCTCCGCAACGGGAGAGGCCACAACAGTGAGAGGCCCGCGTACCGCAAAAAAAAAAAACAAAAAAAAAAACTATTTGACCCAACATTGAAAGATGTATATGACGCACTGCAAAATGAAAACAGCAAAACATGTATATTATGATCCTTCTGGTTATGCATTTGTACAATCTGGAAAAACAGACAATAAATTGTTAACAGCGGTGAATATCTAGGAGAGGTTACAAGGGAACTTAGACTGTACTTCCCATATTTTAGTAGTTAAAAAAAAAATCTCCAAAGTAGCACATGCAACATTTGGAACGAACAAAAATTAAAATAACGATATTGAAAAATAAATGGATATAGCACAGATAGCCCTATAAGTTTAAGATCAGTTTCATTATTCTTTATAGAAGCTATTTTCCTTTTTGTCTTTCTTTTAAATATGCAAATGTACATACCTGCATTTATCCAGCTGTCCAATGCCCCCCAAAAAGTAGACTGGATTTTCTTCTCTACTTTCCAAAACCCATTCAGAGCTGAGCTAAAGACAAAGATAAATAAATAAATCAGCTGCAGAGGTAACTGTATCAGAAAATAAGAGGACACTTTCATTAAGGAAGCAGCCCAAACCATAAACAGGCAGGAAAAAGCATTTGGGAGGAAGAAGGTGGGGGTGGGGGGAACACTGATGAGGACACTGAGAGGACAGAGAGACATCTTAGGGTGTAAACATCAAAGAAGAAGATGTTATTTTCACTGCTTCAAGAAAGGAAGCCAGGGACTTTTGCTTCTTGGTGTAGAGTGCCCTGTCCAGTGTGAATGAGGACTATGTGCCTTTTCCATCAACAACCTCTCTCTCTCTTGAGGCTGTGAACAATAGTTTAGGGGCCCAAAGATGTGCACTTTTATTTCCCATATCTACTTCCTTTAGAATTACCCTCTTCCCAATCCAGTCTACCCCTGGCTTCATTTTAATGGTGAAACAGCAGATGGTATGGTGAAAGGAGGAGGGCCTGGGAACAAATCTGACCAATGATGCTTTCAGTTCACCAAATATTTTTTGAGTCATTCTTATCTGAAAACTTAGGCAGCAAATAAAGGTCCTCCCAACTTCCCAACCTCACCTCAAAGGCTTATTCATACTAAACAGGAATAGCAGTTTGGTTCTGTAAAATTAAAGTTCCTGGTCCCATTCTTACCACCAACACCAACACCACCGCCACCACCACCTACACAGCTCTGCATTGTTTTTTGTTTTTTGTTTTTTTTTTGCATTACGCGGGCCTCTCACTGTTGTGGCCTCTCCCGTTGCGGAGCACAGGCTCTGGACGCGCAGGCTCAGCAGCCATGGCTCACAGGCCCAGCCGCTCCGCGGCATGTGGGATCTTCCCAGACCGGGGCACGAACCCGCGTCACCTGCATCGGCAGGCAGACTCTCAACCACTGCACCACCAGGGAAGCCCTCTGCATTGTTTTAACAGCTTTCCTTGGTGCTTCTCACAAACTCTTTTTAAGAGTAAAATCAAACTATGTTTTGCAAATAAGGAGCACCCACTCTTAGTGATTTGAAAATGGCTGCCAAATTAATACAGATTATTGTCTCAGTTTTCTGTTGGTCATTCCACACATTTTATCAGAATCCAGCTTTAGAAGGAGCACAGTCCCATGCATGACAAGGCAGGAGTGGAGGGGTGCCTGGGGAAAGGGGGATGAGTTACCTCTGAGGCTGCAAGGCCAGCATTCCCACAGGACCTTAGATTCGAAGTGGGAGATGGCACAAAACACAAAAGCAATCTAATATCAGTAGAGTGTGTGTGGCATGATGTCATCTTTATGCCCCTTGCTAACTCCAATGACTGACACTGGAGAGGGCTGGTTTGGGAAGGTTTTCTGCAGTGGATAAGGCAAAACTAATGATAGGAGGCCAGGCAGGGGATATAAGTATGAATTTTGATGTGAAGACTTTGACTTGGCTATTTTGTCACGACAGTTTTTTAGAAGATTCAAAGAACAAATCATTATACTTTCAACTTTAAAAATGTAATATAACCAATTGTTTTAATTACATAAATAGATACCCTGCCTTGCAGCAAAACAGCAATCTGAAATTAGCTACATCTAATACCCTGCTTCAGCTCAGAAGCAGGTGTTCAAATCCCACATTTAGGAGACCCATTCGACAATTATTTTTGAGCAGTTCTTCGTGCCAAAAGCTGAACTATACCAGGAGGCCGCAACGAAGAACAAGAGCAAGATGGTCACTGCTCATGTGGAGCTTACAGTCCACAGGACTAAAAGAATCAAACAAAGATGCAGAGAAAGAAGTAATCATAAAGAACTTAAAATACCATGAAGGAAAAAGAGAGCATATAATAAGGAATGTGATTCAGCATGGGACTCAAGAGGGAAGTAACACTGAGCTGAGATGGAATGGCCATCATGGGAGGTGGGGAGAAAGCAGTTTGGGTAAAGGATGAGCATGTGCAAAGGCCCTGTAGAGGGAAGAAGCCAGTCCGGTCTCTCCAGATGCATAAATGGGGAAATCCCTCCAATACGCCTTTTTAGGTGTGGGTAAAGAACAGCACTACCACATTCATACTTGCTAACAGCATGCCTGGGGCCTTGCTACCCCATGTTTCCGGCAGCATGCTGCCAAGGATGAATGCAAATCAACCAGATGGCCTCCATGCTTTAGTGCCCCAAACCAGAAGAGGGACGCACACTCAGAACCTTTTAGAGTAGGAAGAGACCTGAAGTTCCACCAGTCCCTTTAAGAAGAGCTACTGCATAAATTTTTTTTTTTTTTTTGCGGTATGCGGGCCTCTCACTGCTGTGGCCTCTCCCGTGGCGGAGCACAGGCTCCGAACGCACAGGCTCAGCAGCCATGGCTCACGGGCCCAGCCGCTCCACAGCATGTGGGACCTTCCCGGACCGGGGCACGAACCTGTGTCCCCTGCATCGGCAGGTGGACTCTCAACCACTGCGCCACCAGGGAAGCCCCTGCATAAATCTTTTTAAACTCACAAAAGCATTTTAATATGCACCATCAGATCACATGTTACTTGAACACAGGAGTCATGGGGATTGAGGATCAGACTACAATCACCAGGATTCTATCAAAACCCATAATCAAGAAGAGTTTGGTTTTTCCATTATTCATTCTCTACTACAAGCAACACTGTATTGAAATCACATTATACCTAATAATTTTCAAACTGACCTCCAGTATTACTGGACAGGACAAGAAAATGGTATCAATTTGTGATGCCTTAGCCTAGAGATTAAACTCTGAGAAATCAAGATCAGCAACAGAATTTCTTGACAATATGCATTTACTCTGATATTTTTATAGGCTGACTCAACAACAAAAATCCCTGTTCTCAGAAAACTGACATTCCAATGATAAAAAATTAAACACACCCATATAGCACTTAAAAGGCATGCTAGGGCTTCCCTGGTGGCGCAGTGGTTAAGAATCCGCCTGCCAATGCAGGGGGCACGGGTTCGAGCCCTGGACCAGGAAGATCCCACATGCCGCGGAGCAACGAAGCTCGTGCACCACAACTACTGAGCCTGTGCTCTAGAGCCCGCGAGCCACAGCTGCTGAGCCTGCGTGCCTAGAGCCCGAGCTCCGCAACAAGAGCAGCCACTGGGATGAGAAGCCCGCGCACTGCAATGAAGAGTAGCCCCCACTCGCCGCCAACTAGAGAAAGCCCGCCTGCAGCAATGAAGACCTGACACAGCCAAAAATAAATAAATAAAATAAATTAAAAACAAACAAACAAAAAGGTAATCTGAACATTTAAACCTAAGACTGGTGACCCACTTTATGTGAAATGACGACTCATTCAGGATGACAAGTGTTTTTTGTGCTACAGCATTTGTGCAATGGCTTCACTCAAATAACATTTCTTTCTGAATAAACTAAACAACATGCTCTAACTACTTACTTTTAGAACAAGTAGGAAAAGAGCAAGGTCAGCTTATAAATACTTTGGATAATTCCAAGAAATCAATTCAAGTTTCTTGCTACAAGGTACAAAAAGAAAATCTTTAATCCTAGAAAAACTGACCAGTAGGAATCACTCAGTACCCTTTAAAAATAACATGATTCACTGGGTTCCATTCCCAACTCAAATGAATACAAAGAAGCTCAGAAAATAGTAAGGATAAAAGTGAGAAATCAAAAGCTTTTTGATGATAGCAGTGAATTCTTCCACCCTAACCTCCTTATAAATTTTCAAGGATTTGAAAGAAAATGCCTTTCTCTCATTTGAAGAAAGTGGCTTTAGTGGCTTTAGCCTTTACTTTAGTGGCTCAATCTTGTAGATGCTACTTTACATGAAAAAATAAAATCAGGGAAATTTTGTAAATTCTCAATTGTTTTTGAGTTTATAAAAGTCTTATGCAAGAGATATGTATATCTAATACTTTGTGAATGAGGGAAAAGTAACAGAAACAAAATGCGATTCTGTGAGTCTGAACAGGACTAACTGCAATAAATGGGGTAGCACAACTATTTTCTAAGATGCAAAATTCCAGAAATCAGTGTCTGAAGATACGGAAAGCCTGCTAAATTTTCAAGGGTATCTTCTGAAATACAGGTATCTATTAAAGGAAGAACATAAAATTAAATTTTGAATAGTGGAGATGACAGACATAAAGATAGATCATATTAATATTCACAAATATGATGATCAGAATATGAGTGCTTTGGGCCAAAGGCCATGGCCAGATGTATATGATAAAAGTAGACTGGATGATGGTTAAAATCAATGACAAATGTATATGTATAACTGAATCACTTTGCTATACACCTGAAACTAACACAACATTGTTAATCAACTATACTCCAATATAAAATAAAAATTTTTTAAAGGACTATCATTAAAGAAGGAATAAATGAAAGTGAAATTTTAAAAAATGTTTAAATCAATGACAAGACTCAAAATAAAATACTTTGGATATCTGATTTTTACTAGAGAAACCATCACACCTACAGTGAATTACTTAATGGATGCCTTAAAGGAATCAAAGCTTTTGATTCCCGAAGTAGAAAATGCAAATAAAATGTTGATGAATTAAGGTATGAACCCAGAAAAATTGAAAAGAAAAACATGTAATTTAGAAGATGTCCTGAAATCAGCTGCTTAATACCTTAAGAAATGTTAAGACTGAAGATCTTAAACCTTAAAAACCATCTTAGCAGGCACCAGTCTTAAGGTTGGTGAGGAAACCTGATGCAACAATATAAGCTCCAAGAGGGCAGGGACTCTTGTCACTTTTGTTCCATGCTTTACTGTATTAGGTGATCAGTAAGTAGCTAAATGGTTAAATGAAAGATGAAGGTAACAAAGCAAGCAACATCACCCGATGGAAATATCACCGTAATCCAGAGTGTGTGATTTTATTGCCTCTATACACAACTAGCAAGTGGACCTTGAGAAAGTCATTTAAATCTGAGCCCATCCGTGAACCTGAGAGGAACCATCTTGCCCAACGGATCAAAAAAAATCTCTCAAAAGGTCTTCCTTAAGCTCCTACATGCCTTTTTCAAATGAGGCTATAGATGTGAAAGATGTTAATGCTAAAGCAATATAATGTAGGCTTTATGGCAGAGGACTGAAGTGGGTGGCCAACTTGCTTAGAAGAACAAAGAATAAATAGGGATTCTGAGCAAAAGCCTGGTCATAAATCAAAGTCCCATTTCATAAGTCTCAGATGACACAGCAGAGCAGTTAAGAGCCTGAGCTGGAGTCATAAGGACCTGGGTTTGAATCCTGCCTATCCCACTGACTAGCGATTGTAATCTTAGGCAAGTTACTTACCCTCTCTAAACCTCAATGTTCTCAGCTGTAAGTGGGGGGATAAAAAATAGCATCTATCTCCTAAAGCTGTTAAGAGTTAAATTAGTTAATGCATATAAAGTACCTAACACAGAGTGTAGCAGGCAGTAAGCATTCCTATTTTGGTCGCAATTTCTGTTAAACTGATTACAGCTTGATGGAACACAGTTCCAGTCAAGGAGAGGGAGCTCCAGCATACACCGAGCATCTGTAACATCTCATGCACGGAGCTAGGTGCTTGCACTTAATTCTCATAAAAAGCAGAAGTTTCAGGCCAGTCAGTGGGGGTGCCAGATGTCAAACACGTGACTGACTCCAAGGACCAGGCTTTTTCCACAGGGGTGTAAAAACTGCTTTAAAGTGCCCCCCATCACCAACACCACTGTCTTCTTAGCACTTTCCGTAGTCTAGCATCCACCTAGGAGACGGGTCTCATTGCAGGCCCCTCCCTCCAAAGGCTGAAAGAACTGTCGTTCAACAAATCATGAAAGCGCCCTGGGCCCTGCCTGCGTTCCAGCCCACAACTATCACACTGCTCTGGCACCACAAGGGTAGGGGTCACACACACACACACACACACACACACACACACACACACACACACACACACACACACACACACACACACACACACACACACACACACACACACACACACACACACACACACACACACACACACACACACACACACACACACCAGGGAAAGCATCTTTCTTCCCTCTTAGTCTCATCACCCGGGGCTTCGCACCCACTGGAGCCTTGTCAATGACTGTGTCTGTTGCTCCCAGTGCCCCCTGCTTTACTGAGGCCCAGATAACTATTCTGAGGAAGGCATCACAAGATGCTATGCAAAGCTAATGGATTCCAGCCAAAAAGATGACATAAAAACAAAATCTGTTATTTTTTTCCCGTCAGCAACTCAGAATTATGGCTTTTCTATATGCTACTCCGGCCACACAGAATAACTCACTTCTAACTACAGCAGCAATTCCAGGAATACCCCAGAACCTTAAGTGCTGCTCCATTTACAATAAACTTCTAGGGATGATCAAACAATCAATGCCAACTCGATGATCCAGGGCTCTCTGCACTGCTCCCAGTGAGCCTGCTTTCCCTGAGAGACTGCTTCTGATCAAACTAAATTAAGTCAAAACGTGTTTTCCTAAAAGCCACACTGTATCAATATGCTTTGCTATCCCCCCTTTTATTTCTTTTACCGCTAATACATCTATAATGTTATTAAAGAGCACAGAATACAGTGGTCAAAATATGGTGACAGAAGTGGATGCTCCAAAGGTGGGGAAAATGGCTTGTCTGCACCTTCTGTGCTTTCCAATCGTTCATCACTAAAATACTTATTAAGCACTTGGACCATCACAATAAAACCTTGCATTTATATGGTACTTTATAGCTTAAAAAGAGCTTTCACATCTATAACCACATTCGAGTCTTACAGCTCCTTTCACAGATGAGAAGACTCAGCCTCAGACATTCCCATGGTCAAGTGGCTAGTGAGTGGCGAGGCCAGGCTCAGACACACTTCTCAGCCTCCAGCTTCACTGCCCTTTCAGTTTGCCACATTTCCTTGGGCAAGGCGCGGGCTTTGAGGGAATCTAAAGAAGAACCACGCTTAAAATCTAAGCCCACCAAAACCCTCCAGTCTATTATTAATAGTTGGCAAGCGTTAAGAACTACAGGAGTTAGAAGAGAGGGCTGTGAAGTGACCAGGTAGAGTGGACTCTGTTCCCAGCCTTGAGGAATAGAGACAGTCTAAAAGGAAAGGAAGGGTGCAGCTGTCCTGGAAAAGGGCTGGAGGAAGGAAAATCAAGAGGGTGGAGCTGCAGGAAGGACTATGCAGACCAAGAGGGATCAGGCAGGAAAGAAGTAGACAGAGTGAAAAGGTGAGGCAGGGTCGGACTGAGGAGAGGGGGGTAGGGGCGGGGCGGGGGTGGGGGGGAGAGAGAGAGAGAGAGAGAGAGAGAGAGAGAGAGAGAGAGAGAGAGAGAGAGAGAGAGAGAGAGAGAGAGAACACGCACCTGTGGGCGGGCACCAGCTTCTGTCTGTAAGCAATACAAGAAAACTGCCTGGTATTGAAAAAATCTCTAAAGCTCTGAACACAAATCCTGTGTAACAAGGAAAGTATTAGATGACCTCTACAGTTCTTTACAGAACAGAAGCAGTTAGAAGCCTGGGCCTAGAGTCACCCTAACCTGGGTTCAGACCCCAGCTCTAATGTCTGTGTGACCTTAGCCACGTTTTTCAACCTCTAAACGTTTCTGTTTCCTCTGGGATTAATAAAGTATCTACAGGGCTGTTGTGAAGATTCAAGATTTCTCTAAATCTCTTCCTGTAAAGTATGTTTTTACTGGCTCACACTCAAAAAGCTCACAGTTCATTAATCAGTTTTCTGTGAGTATACTCAAGGCTTTTAAAAATGTTTAGATTAAAAAAAAAAGTAACAAAGCAAACAAACCCTATCTTACAAATGTTTGAAATCATATTATGCTGCACCCTAATAAAACTAATTCCTCATTAACTTGTATTTCCAAAGTGTCGTGATGCAAAGACATAAAACCTCTTGCAGATATGCCATCTGGTGAAACTTCAAGGTAACTATAATTTGAAGGAATATACAGGAAGCAACCCTGAATCCCCTCCATGCCTTGCTAACTTTTACTAATTTATTTGTGTGTCTACTGCATATTTACCTACTCCCTCTCTGTTATGTACTAAGCTCTTTGGGGGCAGAAATCCATCTAACGTGTTTCCTGTTAAGTCTTTACCCACTTAGGGTTCTGGGATGCAAACAACAGAAACCAGCTCTGTTTACCTTAGGATGAAAATAAATTAAGGGGAAGATATAAGAACACAGGAACAGTCTGACAAGGACATCGTTCTAGCACGGCCACCACTGGTCACCAGCCATCACCACAACTGGACTCCTGATTCTGCTGCTTCCATGAATGATCTCAAGCCACCCCTATGTATTTGTACCATTCCTTCCAGAAGCTAAGTCTTGGGACAGAGGAATCCAACAGGCTGGACTTGGTTCACCACTAGTCATGTGTCTGTACCTCCTTCAGCTTCCACAGCAACAACGGATGATCACTCCAGAAATGAAGGGGGTTCAGAAGCTGGACAATGTCAATGCATGTTAATTGCTATCAAATGGCAATGTCCACTCCAGTCTATACCCCAAAGGAGCTCAGCTATTGCCTCAAAATATAAAGTGATGTTGGGGAGAGAAATAAAAGGAAATCTCAAGGAAAGTGTTTCCCTACATGGTCTCCTGCACCTCTCCTCAACCAAGAAACTGTAATCAGTTTTCATGTTTAGACCTGAAATAGCCTACCAACAGTCTCCAGTGCTGCACTAAGGCAGAGCTCTTCGCGAACTGTATTTGCACAGTGAGTAATCCACTCGGTCTTCACCAGGACAGCAGACTTGATCACCAGGTCAACACTGCTCCTCCACAGCACGGAGCCTCCTCTCTCTCCTCTCCACCTGCCCCACTTGTCTCTGGCACCAGCCAAGAGTCCAGTAATGGTTTCACACCACTATTTGACATCTTAGGAACCCATGCTGACCGCTTTTCAAACCTTTTTTACCATGATCTACAGTAAGCAATGTGTGTATGACAAAAAATGAATTTCACAGAAAAATAGCCTCACTACATGTAATTCACTCTGATATTTTCTATTCTATACTATTTTCTTCTCTTTAATAATAGATTTTAAATGCTAAATAAGACCCACAAAATCGATTTCATAGTCCACTAATGAATAATAAACCACCGTTTGAGAAACACTAGTTTAAAGGACTGAACAAGATTACCAAAACAGAATTTACTTTATAATCACTGTTTATAGTCAGCTGAATATAAAATAGTGAACTGCATTTCATCTGGAATTCCTCTATGAGAAGATCATCCCTCTTCTCCCAAACCATGCAGCCTATGATGTTTTAAAACAAACAGCTGCACTGAGATCCACACTGCCACACTCACAGTCATTTCACAATACAGGTTCTTCTCCCAGAAAGCTCTTCAGCTGTTTACTTCCTAAATCCATATAATGCTACCAGAGATCAAGAAAATGTAGAAACATACCCACAAGGCATGGAAGATTCAGATTTTAAATTCTGCCATTACCCATGATTTATTCCCATAAGCCCCAGTTTCTAACCTTAGAATCACATCTCCTAGTGATGCTTTGCAGGAAACTAAAGAATTCAAAACCCTTTCTGTTTCCTTCACATCTGTGCAAACTTTTCAATGTATTTTATGGAAATAACCACTGTAAATGGAGAGAAGAATTCAGCGTATGGTCATCAATGGATATTTCTAGGAAGGGGAAAGCTTCCCAAGTTTTGAAGGTTTAAATAGATGGTATATTATGATGAATTTGGCTACGAGTCTTCTGCAGCAACTTAAAATTATGTTTTTCTACCAATGAACTGACAAAGGTGAGCAAATACAGCTATTCTCTCTCAAGATAAATGTTTACTTTATACTCTGCTCATAAGAAGGCAGAACCTCAATGAGACACTTTTTTGTATCCTTAAAGCGAGGCCCCAAGCAGGGCCAGAACATGACCACAGCCATAATTCTTTTATCAAAGGGCCCCTGTCTAACAGACAACAGGCATCCATCTCGTTGCACCAAAATATTCAGTGGCAATGCCTGCTCTTCATTCATTCAATTTTCCTGTTTAATTTTTTGGGGGAAGGAGGGGAATGGTACAGACTTCAGCCATGGAGCTTCTTTGGCCTCTCTTTTTAAGAGAAAAAAAATGTAGAAAGAGAAAAAGGGAGGATAATTTTCTAAGAGCACTGTGGAGGTAAATATTATGGTAGGATGTTAATGACAAATTAGACTAAAAAGAAAAACATAAACATAATAACAACTAGAAGGAATAACTCCCGCGCTCCTGGACATTTTCATTAAGTAAAATAACCAACCAAACAAAAACTCATTATGAAAAGCCTGTGAAGCACACTTTGGTGGGAATAAAAGAATGCAAGAAAAAATGTTATCATCAAAGAAGAGTTAGCAAGCCAAGAATGTGAAATAGTAATAATATTGATACATGATTGATTGCCAAACACAAGACACATCCAACCAAGGCAAAGAGTATGCTCAGAGAAGGTGTGAGTGGGGGGTTGAGGTAATTAACCCAATCCAGAAGAATTCAGGAAAAACCAGCATGGTGGAGTTAACCATTCTGGTCAAGAAGAACTGAGCTAGAACACTGGCCCTGGCACTCAGTCGCTGGGATCAGGTTACTTTTTAACTTTCAGTGATTATTTTTTCATTTGCAAATAAAGATAACAGTAATTCTTTTACAGGACTGTTTTACACTCTGAGAGAAAAAATATATATAGGTCTAGTAGAACACCTGGCCCATATTAGGCATATAATAGTATGACCATTATGGGGCAGGTGGGATTTGAACTGGGCCTTTAGGAATGGGGAAGATACAAATAGGAAGAGAACAGCAGCCAACTGAGGGGAACATTCCAAATAATGGAAACATGAAGAAATAACAAAAGAAGGAAAGGGGCTGTGTAAAACCCTTTGGAGACTGACCAGAAGGTTTGTGTAGAATAGAAAGAAATGAGAAAAAGGAGAAAGCTGAGACCAGTTTAGAGCAGACCATAAATGCCCAACTCAGGAGTATGGACTTTCCTTTGAGGAGACAACCCCAGAGGAGAACTCAAATCCCCAGACTCACATGAATTCCTCAGAAACAAGAAAAGTCCCCCAGTATGTGAATATGTGCTATGTAGAGATGGGGGGAACTCAGACACAAGGAGATGACAGGGAAAAGCATGGGGACACTTTAAATTCATCTGCAGAAAATAATATCCTCTTTTAAAATATTTTAAATGAGTCAACTAGTCCTTGATGGATATACAGGCACTGTACACTAAGATTCTCCACCTCCCCTTTCCCTCAGTGTGAACATCCCAGGACAATAAAAGTTAACTGAGCAAACAGCCCCAAATATTGCCACTGGTAAGAGCTAATTTGAATATTCATGGGGGGATCCATACTCTAACCCCACCTTACTACACACACATAACTCCCACAAAGAACAACTTTTAAAAAATAATAATAAAATAAGAAGCTAGAGGTTTTCTTCTGCAAATTACACTGTGAATGAGTCAGAAAAAACTTTCCCAAAGCTTTTGTCCTCATGGCTGAAGAGCCAGCCTGGCTGGGACATTTCCTAACAGCACTGCGGGAACGAATATTCTGCTGCTGTTGATTAATCATCCTCTGCAGTGCAGCCTCACAGAGTTGTTCATGGGGCTACCCTTGGGAGTCACTCTGAATTATTTTTATAACATCTTGTCCTTGGATAAAAGGAAACACAGAGTCAGAAATAGGAGTTTAGGAGGTCACCTATTACTCAGCAGAGTTGTTTACACAGCCTTGTTTCCCTCTTATCCAGAGTCAATGTCCTGGATAATTGATAGATATAAGGTACGCACATTTCCAGGGATCTAAATATGGCAGAATTCACAAAAATCATGTTCAATGGAAATTTCTCTGCCTTTGATGATTCAGAAGAGCATATCAGACCTTCTCAGGCCTTAGAATCATGATTATGACCAATTTTCATTTCACAGAACTGTAAGGGGTGGAACTGGGGGGCGGGAGGGGAATCCGGTTAGTGGAATTTGCACAAACAAGTTCCTTTGTGCTAGCATTCATTTCAACAGTCTCTGTGGCCATAAAAAAAAGAACGAAAATGTCATTTGCAGAGACAAGGATGGACCTAGAGACTGTCATACTGAGTGAAATAAGTCAGACAAAGACAAATATATGATATAGCTTATATGTAGAATCTAAAAAAATGGTACAAATGAACTTATTTACAAAACAGTAATAGAGTCACAGATGTAGAAAACAAACTTATAGTTACCAAGGAGGAAAGTGGGGAGGAGGGATAAATTGGGAGACTGGGATTGACATATACACACTACTATATATAAAACAGATAACTAATAAAAACCTACTGTATAGCACAGGGAACTTTACTCAATACTCTGTAATGACCTATATGGAAAAGAATCTAAAAAAAGAGTGGATATATGTATATGTATAATTGATTCACTTTGCTGTACAGCAGAAACACAACATTGTAAATCAACTATACTCCAATAAAAATTAACTTTAAAAAATAAAAGTAAAAGAATAAACAGTCTCCATTAGTTTACATGAACGTTTTATCAACCCATGCAGCTCTCTGATGTGTGTCTAGCCAGGTGGTACCTGAACATTTCTGTCTTGGCCAAAAGAACTGTGTTTGTCCAGTGCATTACACGTGTACACACAGCTAATAAGTAGCAGAAATGCAGCACAAAACTGATCCTCAGATGCCACATCTCATGGATCTCACACTGTACTAAAATAAATATTAATGAAGGAACCTCTGTCTTTTTAGCCTTTCTCCAAATGAATACAAAAAAGCCAAGTTGGTGTAACTATACATAACCATTAACTAATCAAAATCAATACAAAATCAATAAACACAGTCAATAAATACAATTATATACTTTTTACAGCTTACAAAAAGCACTTTCAATATATGATCTCCACTAATCCTCACAATAATTTTAAGTATCATTCCTCTTATTTTAATCATAAGTAAACTAAGGCCTAGAGATACTTAAGTGACTTGTAAAAGGTCATATGTATTTATTAACTGGGACTCAAATCCAAGTCATCAGGAGGCAAAGGAAATGGAAACAAATAAAGAAAAAATGACAAATGATCATGGTGAAAAGGTCATATTTCACTAACAGTCAAATTAAAATAACAGGATGCTATTTTTTATCTATCTAATCAGTAAAGGTGGTGTAGCTGCTTATAAACGTAGATACAATCCTGGATTAGTTAGAAGTATAAATTACTGTCATCTTCAAACTATAAAAGTTATTTAGACTCATGATAATAAAAATATACATTCAATAATATAGAAACATATCACTGAAAAGCTAAAGTTCCTCTCCCTACTTCCCAGAGATAATCACTACTCAGTTTTTTGGTGCAACCTTTCTTGAGGACAATTTGGCCTCATATATCAGTTTGGACTTCAAAACCCTCACATTCTGATTCAGTAACCCCACGATATGTTAATGAAAAAGGCAGGTTACAAAACAGCTTGCAGAGGATGAGCCTAGCTATGTTGCATAGACACACACAAATAATCCTAGAGAGAGAAAAAAGATGGAAGATGGAGAGGACATTGCAGGAAAAATTACCCATTTAATAACAGTGATTATCTTGGGTGTCTGTGGGGATAGTGATGACTTCATTTTGTACATTCTTTAAGATTTTTCAAGTATTCTACCACAACTATGTGTTATTCCATTCAGGGGGGAAAAGTAATTCGCCCAAGTTACACAAGGAGTTAGGGCTGGGATTGGGGCGTTGAGGAGAGATGATTCCTAGTCCACTATTTAAGCCATCCTATCAATATATCCTGCTCTGCCTGCTGTAATTTTAAAACAGTTCAACAGTTACCAACAACCCAAAGCAACTAAGAGATGTGACAAGGCAAAATGTAATTATTTGTTAATAAGTGATAGAGGTATGAAGTGCTATGACTTCAGAGGAGAAAGAGGTCACTGGTGCACAGAACAATTCCAAAGGCTTCATAAGTCAGATTTAGAAAGGTAAAGAGAAGAAGCACGCTCCATTCCAGATCTCCAGATGAAGATCAAAGGCAGCAGGAAGAAAACCAGCAAGCCTATTTGGTGGACAGTAAGCAGACTTCAGCATATTCATGAAGAGAAGCAGGAAATCAGACTGAGAAAGGTACACTGGGGTCAGACTGAGATGGAAGAGACGATGGAGGAGTGAAGAGAGGGCCTGGGAGTCACAGATCGCTTACACATCCAACTGGTGAATAAGCCCCAATCATTCTAACTCCTTTGTCTCCATCCACTTCTCTCCATCATCCCATGATTTCTCTCTCCAATTAGGGCAACACTGTCCTGAAAAGTTTCTGCTTTCCTTCTCATGTGCCTCTATTCCAGTCTCCACAATGCAGCCTATTTCTAAACTGCAAATCTGAAAATCTTATGCTTTCTCTTAAACTCCTTTATTTTCTACTCTCTTAAGATGGCCTTCATAGCTACTTGTGATCTAACCTCCCATGGCTTATCAGTTTGTACCCCAAACTCCAATGTACTATTTGCAGTTCCTGGAATCCAGTACACCCTTGTCCTCCAAGCTTTTGCCACCCCCATTCATTCTTCAGTTCACAGCTCAGAAATCATATCCATCATCCAGGCTTCCCTGACTTGATGTACCTGCCAAGCTGAGGCATCCAGAGCAACCTGTGCTTACCTTTACAGCAGCACTTATAATCCTGCTCTGTGACCATCTGTAGAATTGTGTCTTCTCCACTGTCTTTGAGCCCCATGAGGGCAGGGACTGTAGCTATTATCTGGCTATACACAGCACCCAACAACAGTGCCTAGGGTACAGCAGATATTCAATAAATGCTTGTGGAAGGAACAGATGCTTAAACATTTCCTTTTCCAGGATGCCTCCCCTGACCATCCCCACTTCCCTCTAGAAGTACCCACCTAATCCATGTCAATATTATATACTGGTTTGCATTTAAGAAACTGTTTTATAAGAGTAAATGTGTAGTTACAGGCTTTATTGAATTGTGCAAAACTACTTAACTTTGTATTTTTTTGTATCTTCCCCCACCTGAGATTTTGCAACGTGTTGGGAGTTGCCTAGGCGAAATGATAAAGAAAGTCTAATACTGTAACATCAAATCAATTCAGTTGGGCCAGCAAGTGAAATAAAAACCCAAGTTCATAATAATTACGGACTAAATGTTGATTTCTGTTACAGAAGAATCAATGATAAATTGTGAACCAAATTTACAGGTAGTTTTAAAATATTCTCTTACCTACAATTATATTGCAAGGCATTTAAATTTTTTAAATTTATTTTTAAAGTATACAATTCAGCAACTTTTAGTATGTTCATAAAGTTGTACAACCATTACCACTATCTAATTCTAGAACATTTTCATGTTCATGCCCATTAGTAGTCACTCTCCATTCTCCCCTCTACATCCCCTGACAGTCATTAATTTATTTGCCTATTCTGGACATTTCATATAAACGGAATCATACATTATGTGGCCTTTTGTGTCTGGCCTATTGCACCTAACATAATAACTTTTCCAAGGTTCATCCATGTTCCTAAATCTCTATGCCTCGATTTCTTTATAAAATGGGCTTCAATAAATAGTGTTTGGAAAACTGAACAGCCACATGCAAAACAATGAAACTGGATCCTGCCATTTACCACCTAAAATATTTATAATTTCACTTTTATAATTTCACATCTAAGGCTATTGTAGACAATTATAAAAACTGTCATCAACTAAGTGGAAATATTGTATATTAACATCATTCATTTATGCAACAATATTTGTTGTTTAAATTGTATTAAATTGTATTGAAGCAAATTATATTAAACTGCCTACAATCCTGTCTATAAAAAAAAAAATGAAACTGGGCCACTATCTTATGCCATACACAAAAGTCAACTCAAAATAGATTATAGACTTAAACATAAGACCTGAAACCACAAAACTCCTAGAAGAAAACACAGGCAGTAAGTTCCTTGATGTCTTGATTTTAGTCTTGGTGATTTTTTTCAATTTGACACCAAAAGCAAAGGCAACAAAACAAAAAGAAACATGGGGTATTACATCAAGTTAAAATGCTTCTGCACAGCAAAGGAAACTATCAACAGAATGAAAAGGCAACCTACTGAATGGGAGAAAATATTTTCAAATCATATATCTGATAAGGGGTTAATATCCAAAATATATAAGGAACTCATAACTCAATAGCAAAAACAGAACAAAATTCCACAAACAATCCAATTAAAAAATGGTCAGAGGATCTGAATAGATGTTTTTCCAAAGAAGACATACAGATGGCCAACAGGTACATTAAAAAGCACTCAACATCACTAATCATCAGAGAAATGCAAACCAAAATCACAATGAGATATCACCTCACATCTGTTAGAATAGCTATTATCAAAAAAACAAAGAATAACAAGTGTTGACGAGGATATGGAGAAAAGAGAACTCTTGTGCACTGTTGGTGGGAATGTAAACTGGTGCAGCCACTATGAAATAGAGTATGAAGGTTCCTCAAAATATTAAAATAGAACTACCATATGATTCAGGTATCTGAAGGAAATGAAAACACTAACTCAAAAAGATATCTGCATCCCCTATGTTTAACTGCAGCATTATGTACAATAGCCAAGACACAGAAACAGCTTAAGTGTCTATCAAAGAATGACTGATATAGAAAATTAATATATACATAATGGAATATTATTCAGCCACAAAAAAGGAGGAAACTCTGCCATTTGTGACAACATCAATGGACCTTGAAGGCACTATGCTAAGTGAAATAAGTCAGAGCAAGACATACTGCATGATCTCACTTACACGTGGAATCTTAAAAAAACAAAAACAAAAACCAAACTCACAGATACTGAGACTAGATTGGTGGTTGCCAGAGGTGGGGGGTAGAAGGGTAGGTGAAACGGGTGAAGGGGGTGAAAAGGTACAAACTTCCAGTTATAAGATAAATAAGTCCTGAGGATGTAATGTACAGCACAGTGACTACAGTTATCAATACTGTATTGTATATTTGTAAGTTACTGAAAGAGTAAATCTTAAAAGTTCTCATTGTAAGAAAAAAAATGGTAACTATGTGTGGTGATAGATGTTAAATTTACCGTGGTAATCATTTCCAAGTATAAACATATATCAAATTATGTTGTATACCTAAAACTAATAATGCTATATGTCAATTATATCTAAATGAATGAATGAATGATCTATATTGACCTGATTGAAACTAGAAGGTCTAAAGTAAACAACATATTAGAAATGTATTTTTTAAATGTGAAAAAAAAAGAATAAAAGTTTGTAAGAATTAAAAAAAAAAATTTGACTAATACCAGATGATGGTAATATAAAGTCCTTGCCAGGGATAAAAGAACTACATGGCGGGGGCTTTCCTGGTGGCACAGTGGTTAAGAATCCGCCTGCCAATTCAGGGGACACGGGTTCAAGTCCTGGTCCAGGAAGATCCCACATGCCGTGGAGCAACTAAACCCGGCACCACAACTACTGAACCTGCACTCTAGGGCCTGTGAGCCACAACTACTGAAGCCTGCATGCCACAACTACTGAAGCCTGTGTGCCTAGAGCCCGTGCTCCGCAACAAGAGAAGCCACCACAATGAGAAGCCCATGCACCGCAACGAAAAGCAGCCCCCGCTCACCGCAACTAGAGAAAGCCCATGCGCAGCAACGAAGACCCAACGCAGCCATAAATAAATAAACAAAGAACTACGTGGTTGCTACCGTGACCATAAACTCTAAATGACACCTTTTCTCATGAAAGTTATGATGACACAACCCACCTGTGTTCTAGCCCACACATCTGACTCAGGGTCACAAATCATGTTCAATACATTATCATCCTACAGATTATCCTACAATCAAAATCTAACTTGGGTTTTCTCCCTGGCACATCCCATGCACTTGGAAAAGTCACCAGCTTGACTGTAAGTTCCTAGAGGGCAAGAACAAGATCTTTTCTTCTCAAGCCTTCTCTTGAGGCTTCAAGGCATAGTTGGCACAGTGCTGTGAAATTAATAGGTATATATATATTTGTTCAACAACACTTAGATACTACTATGTGCCAGGCACTGTACTAGGGGCTATGGTTATAATGAGAAACAAGAAAAACAAGATTCTTTAATACAGAAACAGATATAACTTTTTAAATGTTGGTTAGGTTAATGAATCTGAACCAGAAAATGTCACAGCCAGGAGTGACATTAGTGATTAATTCATTCAATCTACTCATTATAAACGTGGACAAAGACCAAGTCAGAAAGAGAAAAACAAGTATCCTATATTAACACATATATGTGGAATCTGAAAAAACTGGTATAGACGATATTATTTACAAAGCAGAAATAGAGACACATATGTAGAGAACAAACGTATGGACACCAAGGGGGAAGGTGGGGTGGGATGAATTGGGAGATTGGGATCGACATATATATACTACTGATACTATGTATAAAACAGATAACTAATGAGAACCTACTGTATAGCACAGGGAACTCTACTCAATGCTCTGTGGTGACCTAAATGGGAAGGAAATCCAAAAAAGAGGGGATATATGTATACGTAGAGCCGATTCACTTTGCTGTACAGTAGAAACTAACACAACATTGTAAAGCAACTCTACTCCAATAAAAATTAAAAACAACAACAACAAAAAAAAAACAAAGACCAAGAGAAGTTAAGTGGCAAGTCCAAAATAAATACAAGGATTAGATTAAATCAGCATTCCCAAACCATGTTTTCTGGAACCTTGTATTTCTATGCAATGATAATTATTCTATACATATATAGTTCAGAAGACAGGGAGAAGGAAAAAGGAGGTCCGTAGTGAAATAAAGTGGGGAAACACTAGTTAAACAGTATTTTAAACAAGAACGCTCAGCGTTTTTAAAAAAATGTTTTATTGACATATAGCTGCTGTACGGTATTATATAAATTACAGGTGTACAATACAGTGATTTCACAATTTTTAAAGGTTATATTCCACATATAATTATAAAATATTGGCTATATTCTCCATGTTGTTCAAAATATCCTTGTAGCTTATTTTATACCTAATAGTTTATATACCTCTTAAGCCCCTAACCCTATATTGCTCTCTCCCCACTGGTAACCACTAGTTTAAAGAAACTCAGCCTTTAACCTGGTAATAAGTGTAGTAAGTCTCCACTTTTGCAAAATTATTTGACCTAGGGACTTCTTTTTTAATGGAATATATATTTGGAAAAGTCTGAGTCATATGATCTCTATGTTCTCTTTCACTTCTCAAATTCTATAAATTTACCTAAGAGTATCAGTCTCAGAAAGCCTTCATTCCTGGGGCTTTAAACTATCTAGTTTAATGTAACAGATTCTTCAGAAAAGGTATTCATTCATTATTCACCCACCTGTTCATTCAATCACGTATATTCATATTCTCTCTCTCTCTCTCTCCCCTCCTGACACACACACACACGTCCTCAAATTGGACAGACACAAGCACAGAAATAAAATCTAAAATTTCAGTTTAATCAGATCAACTAAAAAGGTACTCATAAAAGAGTGGGGGAGAACAGGGTATTTTTGTAATGTCACCTCAAGCAGGTGTTCTGCAAGGTAATGCCTGGGAAAAGTTACATTTCCCTATTACCCAATAACCCAAACACCTGGGGAAAGTCCTTGCAATTCTGAGAATAGCATCTGGTCACAAAGAAAACCCAGAGAGAGAGAGAGAGAGAGGAGCAGTCACCTGGGACAGAGTGGAGGTACCTTTCCCCAACTCTGTCCCAAATGATCCTCTGCCTTTAGCTGCCTCGGCCTTTTCGCTTCTTTCCCCTTCAACCCACTTGATTTTCCTGTTTTCATCCCTGATCTTTTTGCAAGTCTTCTCTTTTCACCATGTGATTGGATAAGTTATATGACACACTGGCAGCTGGCCAGAGTCTTCCCAGAAGAGAGCCCACTTTTCAGGAACCCCTGCCTCGTTCCCAGTTAAGGGAAGACGATAGAAAAGACAGGGGGCAGAGATTGAGATATGGCAAGTTCAAACAGCTCACTAAAATTTGGGAACTCAAGCAGATACCTGTTCACAAAAACAGAATCCAACTGTACCCAATTCATACTTAGTACACATACACAGAGATGTATACATGCATATAAAGTATGTCAAATATCGGTGTTAAATTCTTTTAATATGAGAACCCTGTTAATAGTAATAGCTCATGATCCTTCTGCTGTATATTTTCTTGGACTGATTAAAAAAAAAAAGAAATAAAAGCATATTTAAAGCATACATCATGTGGTAGGCCTCTTGTAAAATTTCCCAAACATCCTCCCCAACCCCTTCCACTCTCCTCGCCAGTTGTAGAACCTACACAGTGGGAACCTCTGCGACATACCAAATTCAGACACACCTCATCCAATCCCATACAAACAGATTTTCAGAAGAAAAATCAAGTGGGAAAAGTAAATTTCCCTAAATAACTTCCCCTACTTCTATATTTATTCATGCAGTTTAGCACTTAATAATTTTCAGTGTGTGTTCAAGTGTAATATCTTACACAATCCCTATAACAATTGTGTGTGGGGGGGGTCAGGTTCTAGCATCCTCATTTTCAGAGACTAGAGCCTCCTCTACTTCCCAATCCCCAAATACTGGTGAGCCCTGGGACTCAGGCCTGGATCTTCACCTTTCCTCTATCCACACTCACTACCAAAGCAATCACAATGAGTTGCATGATTGAAATGGCACTTACATGCTAACAATTTCCAAACATATCTCGGAACTCCCATCGCAAATACCCAATTACTTCTTCAACATCTCCACTTGGGAGTTAATAAGCGTCTAAAGCCAATATAGAAAACAACACTTGATTACTGCAACACCACCACACACCACCTCCCTCCTACCCTGAGTTTGACAACTCAGTAAGTGTCACCACTATTCACCACATGAGCAAAAAGTTCAGAGGTCAGTCTTGACATCTTTTTCTCACATCCCATATCCAAACCATCACCAATTCTTATCAGCTTAGCTTCAAAAAGTCACACATCCAACAATTTCTCACCACCCCATTCTCAGTCACCATTTTCTTCTTAACGTAAGCACCAAGAAGGCAGGGCTGTGTCAGTTTTATTCTCTATTGTATCTGCAGTGTCTGACACAATAAATAGGGGACAAACAAACGAATATTGGCTCAGAGAGTAAGGACCCACAGAGTAAGATAATGACAAAAGCCAGGTCTTGAACCCAAATCTCCAAATACATGGGGAAGGTTTGCTCCCACTATTCCATATTACCTTTTGAAGCTTTAAAGCAAAAGGAAGAGGGGAGCTAAATACTACTACCTTTCATGCCTGTACTTGTTTTTCTTTTTCCTTTACACTTCTCTCTCAAATGCACATACTCAAAACTTCTTTTCCAATAAACTTCTACTCTAAGCAGTGAGGAAATGCATACAAAGGAGAGAAATGTTAATGGATCCAATGTACAGTCAACTTTTCAGTAATACCTTTGGTCTGTTTTGGTAAAACAGTATAAAATGTTTTAAAGGTTAATAAGGATGATGGGAGAGGGGACCAGTTCAGATGCTTCCACAGCCTAATGTCAATTCTGAACTGAAAATATCAGGACACAGGGTTGGGCATGGGGTTGCTTCGTTGCTTCTATGAAGCAAAGCAATATATGCGTACATTTTATCTAAGTGCACTTACATTGGGTTGGCCAGAAAGTTCATTCAGGCTTTTCTGTAACATCTTATGGGAAAACCCAAACGAACTTTTTGGCCAACCCAATACATTCCTACTGGTGTCCTTAAGGAATAACTATTAGAAAATGAAAAAGATGGGTTCTGAAGGAAAGAATAACACTTTTCTAGCATAATAAACCTCTTTGGGCCCTTCCCAGACCTGCAGCAAAGTGGAATTTATAAAGTGTGCCAGGCCCTTTATAGAGTCTGCCACAATAAATCTCCACCTTTCTGAGCCTCAGGTTCCTAGGTACAATGAAAGCATACAAATAAGATGTGTTAGAAGTGTGTGCTCAGCCCAGACATGCCAGGATTCCCCTAATTTTAAGGAACTCATGAGAAGGGCTCCTGAGAAGATACAGGAGCTACCTCTGAGTGCAATAAAACATACTAGTGAAATGCAGGAGTAAAGACTACAAAAAAGCTAGAAGACTCAGCTCACACCAAAACCACCCACTGAATGGAATATAATTAAGACCTTTACTCTGCTATTCGCATTAGCCTAAATCCTTCTAAATCAGATTTTTCCCAGTTTGGAACTTGAGACATGTTCAAAAGTGTTTAGCATTGTACCATCTGTCCAAAACTATTAAGGAAAAGAATAATGACAAAGTAAAGGATACTACTGATCTCCTTAACAGATAGAACATTTCAGACACTCTTTTTATTTTGTATTGTATTTTATTCTATTATTTTTTTGCGGTACGCAGGCCTCTCACTGTTGTGGCCTCTCCCGTTGCAGAGCACAGGCTCCGGACGTGCAGGCTCAGCGGCCATAGCTCACGGGTCCAGCCACTCCGCAGCATGTGGGATCTTCCCGGACTGGGGCATGAACCTGTGTCCCCTGCATCGGCAGGAGGACTCTCAACCACTGCGCCACCAGGGAAGCCCTCAGACACTCTTAAAATGTCCATTTATCTCTAAAGAGAATTGGTGATGTAAAGTGAAGTCAAGTCAGCACTGCTCAGGTTAAAATATTATGCACCGTAATCACAAATAATTTTTATCAAATCCTTAAACGTAAAACCTAAAACCATATTAAGCTATATAAAAAGCCATATAAGGCTAGCTTTTTGGTCCTTATTCTCATGGTGGTAATCCTCTCAAAATGACATACACATTAAGCTGTATCCTTATTAATTTTAACATGATAGAGGTCTTTCTACTGAGCTACCATTTCCAGCTATTCTTTATCTTTTAAGTTTAAATTTAAATTTTTTTGTATAACATGAGATAGATAACCTAGTTGACCTTTTAAAAATATGGATAAACAACTGAACCAATACTATTTATTGCAAAGTTCCTCCTCTCCCATTACTCTTACTCTGCACTGTCGTTAACTTTTTATTATGTGTGGGTCTAATTCTAGACTCTGTACTTTATGTCCAGCCAATTTATCACCTCCCTTGGCAATACCACCTTGCCTAACTTGGGGCTGCTTTATGGCAAGTGTTGATAGCTGTGGTGTGGGCCCTCCATTCTCGTGTTCATTTTTACCATCATTTTGGGTCTTTCACACTTCCACGTACATTTTAGAGTCTGCCTGTCAAGTTCCACAGTATCCCTGTTAGAATCTGAATTGGCAATACACTGTATCTACAAATCAATTTAGGGAGGACTGATGTCTTTTTTTTTTAATAGATCTTTATTGGAGGATAATTGCTTCACAATACTGTGTTAGTTCCTGTTGTACATCAAAGTGAATCAGCCATATGCAAACACATGTCCCCATATCCCCTTCCTCTTGAAACTCCCTCCCACCCTCCCTATCCCACCCCTCTAGGTCATCACAAAGCACCAAGCAGATCTCCCTGTGCTATGCTGCTGCTTCCCACTAGCTAACTATTTTACATTCGGTAGTGTACGTATGTCGATACTACTCTCACTTCACCCCAGCCGCCCCCTCCTACCCCGTGTACTCAAGTCCATTTTCTATGCCTACATCTTTATTCCTGCCCTGCAACTAGGCTCATCAGTACCATTTTTTTTTAAGATTCCATATATATACGTTAAAATATGGTATGTGTTTTTCTCCTTCTGACTTACCTCACTCTGCATGACAGACTCTAGGTCCATCCACCTCACTACAAATAACTCAATTTCATTTCTCTTTATGGCTGAGTAATATTCCACTGTATATATGTGCCACATCTTCTTTATCCATTCATCTGTCGATGGACATTTAGATTGGTTCCATGTCCTGGGTATTGTAAATAGTGCTGCAATGAACACTGTGGTACATGTCTCTTTTTGAATTATGGTTTTCTCAGGGTATATGCCCAGTAGTGGGATTGCTGGGTCGTATGGTAGTTTTTAGTTCTTTAAGGAACCTCCATACTGTTCTCCATAGTGGCTGTATCAATTTACATTCCCACCAACAGTGCAAGAGGGTTCACTTTTCTGCACACCCTCTCCAGCATTTATTGTTTGGAGATTTTTTGATGATGGCCATTCTGACTGGTGTGAGGTGATACCTCATTGTAGTTTTGATTTGCATTTCTCTAATTATTAGTGATGTTGAGCATCCTTTCATGTGTTTGTTGGCATCTGTATATCTTCTTTGGAGAAATGTCTATTTAGGTCTTCTGCCCACTTATGGATTGGGTTGTTTATTTGAAATTGAGCTGCATGAGCTGCTTGTAGATTTTGGAGATTAATCCTTTCTCAGCTGCTTCATTTGCAAATATTTTCTCCCATTCCGAGGGTTGTCTTTTCGTCTTGTTTATGGTTTCCTTTGCTGTGTAAAAGCTTTTAAGTCTCATTAGGTCTCATTTATTTTTGGCTTTATTTCTCTAGGAGGTGGGTCAAAAAGGATCTTGCTATGATTTATGTCACAGAGTGTTCTGCCTATGTTTTCCTCTAAGAGTTTTACAGTGTCTGGCCTTACATTTAGGTCTTTAATCCATTTTGAGTTTATTTTTGTGTATAGTGTTAGGGAGTGTTTTAATTTCATTCTTTTACATGTAGCTGTAGTTTTCCCAGCAACATTTATTGAAGAGGCTGTCTTTTCTCCACTGTATATTCTTGCCTCCTTTATCAAAAATAAGGTGAAGGTGACCATATGTGTGTGGGTTTATCTCTGGGCCTTCTATCCTGTTCCACTGATCTATATTTCTGTTTCTGTGCCAGTACCATACTGTCTTGATTACTGTAGCTTTGTAGTATAGTCTGAAGTCAGACTATACTACAGGGAGCCTGATTCCTCCAGCTCAGTTCTCCTTTCTCAAGATTGCTTTGGCTATTCGGGGTCTTTTGTGTTTCCACACAAATTGTGAAATTTTTTGCTCTAGTTCTGTGAAAACTGCCATTGGTAGTTTGATAGGGACTGCACTGAATCTGTAGATTGCTCTGGGTATTACAGTCATTTTCACAATGTTGATTCTTCCAATCCAAAAACATGGTATATCTCTCTGTTTGTATCATCTCTAATTTCTTTCATCAGTGTCTTATAGTTTTCTGCATACAGGTCTTTTGTCTCCTTAGGTAGGTTTATTCCTAGGTATTTTATTCTTTTTGTTGCAGTGGTAAATGGGAGTGTTTCCTTAATTTCACTTCCAGATTTTTCATCATTAGTGTATAGGAATGCAAGAGATTTCTGTGCATTGATTTTGTATCCTGCTACTTTACCAAATTCATTGATTAGCTCTAGTAGTTTTCTGGTAGCGTCTTTAGGATTCTCTATGTATAGTATGTCATCTGCAAACAGTGACAGCTTTATTTCTTCCTTTCTGATTTGGATTCCTTTTATTTCTTTTTCTTCTCTGATTGCTGTGGCTAAAACTTCCAAAACAGTGTTGAATAACAGTGGTGAGAGTGGGCAACCTTGTCTTGTTCCTGATCTTAGTGGAAATGGTTTCAGTTTTTCACCATTGAGAATGATGCTGGCTGTGGGTTTGTCATATATGGCCTTTATTATGTTGAAGTAAGTGCCCTCTATGCCTACTTTCTGGAGAGTTTTTATCATAAATGGGTGTTGAACTTTGTCGAAAGTTTTTTTCTGCATCTACTGAGGTGATCATATGGTTTTTATTCTTCAGGTTTGTTAATATGGTGTATCACATTGATTTAAGTATATTGAATAATCCTTGCATTCCTGGGGTAAACCCCACTTGCTCATGGTGTATGATCCTTTTAATGTGCCATTGGATTCGCTAGTATTTTGTCGAGGCTTTCTGCATCTATGTTCATCAGTGATACTGGCTTGTAGTCTCCTTTCTTTGTGACATCATTGTCTGGTTTTGGTATCAGGGTGATGGTGGTCTTGTAGAATGAGTTTGGGAGTGTTCCTCCCTCTGCTATACTTTGGAAGAGTTTGAGAAGGATAGGTGTTAGCTCTTCTCTAAATGTTTGATAGAATTCACCTGTGAAGCCATCCGGTCCTGGGCTTTTGTTTGTTGGAAGATTTTTAATCACTGTCTCAATTTCAGTGCTTGTGATTGGTCTGTTTATGTTTTCCATTTCTTCCTGGTTCAGTCTCGGAAGGCTGTGCTTTTCTAAGAATTTGTCCATTTCTTTCAGGTTGTCCATTTTATTGGCATATAGTTGCTTGTAGTAATCTCTCATGATCCTTTGTATTTCTGTAGTGTCAGTTGTTACTTCTCCTTTTTCATTTCTAATTCTACTGATTTGAGTCTTCTCCCTTTTTTTCTCAATGAGCCTGGCTAATGGTTTACCAATTTTGTTAATCTTCTCAAAGAACCAACCTTTAGTTTTACTGATCTTTGCTATCATTTCCTTCATTTCTTTTTCATTTATTTCTGATCTGATCTTTATTATTTCTTTCCTTCTGCTACCTTTGGAGTTCTTTTGTTCTTCTTTCTCTAATTGCTTTAGGTGTAAGGTTAGGTTGTTTATTTGAGATGTTTCTTGTTTCTTGAGGTAGGATTGTATTGCTGTAAACTTCCCTCTTAGAACTGCTTTTGCTGCATCCCATAGGTTTTGGGTCGTTGTGTTTTCATTGTCATTTGTTTCTATGTATTTTTTGATTTCCTCTTTGATTTCTTCAGTGATCTCTAGGTTATTAAGTAGTGTATTGTTTAGCCTCCATGTATTTGTATTTTTTACAGACTTTTTCCTGTAACTGATGTCTAGTCTCATAGCATTGTGGTTGGAAAAGATACTTGATACAATTTCAATTTTCTTAAATTTACCAAGGCTTGATTTGTGACCCAAGGTATGATCTACCCTGGAGAATGTTCCGTGAGCACTGATGCAGGTATTCTTTATTCTTTTTTATGTATTCCACTGTTCAAGCTTTCAGACAAGTCTTCTTTCCCATTTGTTTCCAATTAGTAGAAGTTTCACTATGCAGATTTTTAAAATGAATTATGTTTTGCTTGAATTAGTGCATTTGGGAGAAGGTCCCAAAGACCCCAGAGCAGAAGCAGATGGCTAAGGCTCTTATCTTTTCCAGTCTTCATGTTTTTACTCCTTTTACTTACAAAATGCCATTTGAATAATCCTAATGAGACATTCAAATTACTGCATTTCATTCCAAGCTTACTAAAATGGAAACATACGCTCATAGTCTTTAGAAAACAATATATTGTATGTTCATGGCATACATACACACACACCTTCAGTGTACACTGTGTTAGTAAATATAACCTTGTTAGGTCTGAATTTTTTTGTCTCCCCAAAATTCACATGTTGGAATCCTAACACCCAGTGTGATGTGGAGCCTTTGGGAGGTGATTAGGCCAAGAGGGTGGAGCCCTCAGGTATTAGTGCTCTTGTAACAGACCCCACAGAGCTCTCCAGCCCCTTCTACAATGTGAGGTTACAACAAGAAGTCTGTGACCCAGAAGAAGGCCCTTACCCAACCACGTTGGCACTCTGATCTTGGACTTCCTGCCTTCAGAACTGTGAGAAATAAAATAATTTCTGTTCTCTATAAGACAGCCAGTCTCTGGTATTTTGTTATAGCAGTCCAAGTGTAATAAGACAAACTTCTATGCATAGGTGAAGTTGTGTCAGTAGAGGTGGCCTTTCTCCAGCTCAAAAAATCAAGCAAGCATTAAATTCCCACACAAGGTCACAGGCTTCACCAAGTTCTATTCATCAAAAGTCGAGACCACTGGGGACTTCCCTGGTGGTCCAGCGGTAAAGAACCCACCTTCCAATGCAGGGGACACAAGTTCAATCCCTGGTCAGGGACCTAAGATCCCTCATGCCGCGGGGCAACTAAGCCCGCACGACACAACTACTGAGCTCGTGCGCCTCAACAAGAGAGCCTGCGTGACACAAACTACAGAGCCCAGGCACTCTGGAGCCTATGCGCCACAACTAGAGAGGAGCCTGCACCACAACAAAAGATCCCACATGCCTCAACGACGACCCGACACAGCCGAAAAAATAAAGAAATTAAAAAAAAAAAAAAAAAAAGCCCAGACCACTGAAACATTAGTGGCAACATAACAAACACAGAATAAGTGGATGCTGAGTGAATGAATGAGTGAACAAAGGACACAAGAACTTAGCTTCTACTGTTACTGCTGTGTAACATGCTAGCTACTGCCATGTTTTTATTTCTCATTCCTATCATTAACCTATTAGAATGTAATAAAAGGCATTCCAATCAAATCGGATGTGTTTTGGGGTTTTTTTCCAAATTACAACTTGGTATTTAATGATGTATTTCTTTTCCTGGTTTGAGGGTAGCTGGTTAGCACTGGTTGCTTCACACAGGAGCTGCTGACAAGCAAGCTGGCACAAGGTCTGAGGTGATTAGCAAGAGAGGGTTAGGGTCAGGGGCAGAAGTGGTTGAAATCAGGTGGGGGTGAAGTGGTGTTTAATAGAGAGGAGAAGATGATATGAAAGGGAAACTGGCTGGTGATGAAATACAAAGGCTTTAGGCTGGAAGGGAAGGAAAGGATAAGGTCAGGAAGAAAAGGTAAGACAGGAACAGTGAAGTTAAGAAAACTGAGAGAAAGAAAAAGATATGATGAAGAGACAAAGAGAGACAGTATCACGAGAATCATTTATAAAAAGATGTTCTCATCCAGGTCGAATTTTTGAAGTTTTAGTCCTTATCTTCATGGCAATGCTTTGGCACAACAATTTTACTGATTTTTTGTTCAAGAACTTTAACAGGCAACACGGTGAGCTAATTTGTTTTATTTAGCCCTTATTCTTCTGGGGAGGTGACCTCTTCAATCGGATGGTACATAAATGTATAATGCTATCTTTACATTTGTTATTATTTACTCTCTGACTTAACCCACAAGATTCTAAGGCAGTTTATAAGAATATATTTAATAAAACAGAAATATATTAAAAAATAAAACAAGAATCCAGGACCAAGGAAATTATAACACAGGACAAAAAGTTAAAACAAGGGGAAAATTATTTGCAAGCTACAGCTTTCTAAACAGATGAGCCACAAACTCTGAGTTTCCTAGGTGTCAAAAAGACAAGGGAAATATGACCAAATACATTACTTTCATTGTCAAAAGGAACAAAGAAAATTCACCTGTTCTTTAAGAAATGGAATTTTTTTCTGGCCTTATTTATTTTTTAACATCTATGTTTGGTAGTGTATATATGTCCATGCCACTGTCTCACTTTGTTCCAGCTTACCCTTCCCCCTCCCTGTAACCTCAAGTCTATTCTCTAGTAGGTCTGCATCTTTATTCCCATCTTGCTCCTAGGTTCTTCTGATCTTTTTTTTTTTTTGGATTCCATATATATGTCTTAGCATACGGTATTTGTTTTTCTCTTTCTGACTTACTTCACTCTGTATGACAATCTCTAGGTCCATCCACCTCACTACAAATAACTCAGATATCATCTCACACCGGTCAGAATGGCCATCATCAAAAAATCTACAAACAATAAATGCTGGAGAGGGTGTGGAGTAAAGGGAACACTCTTGCACTGTTGGTGGGAATGTAAATTGGTACAGCCACTATGGAGAACAATATGGAGGTTCCTTAAAAAACTAAAAATAGAACTACCATACGACCCAGCAATCCCACTACTGGACATATACCCTGAGAAAACCATAATTCAAAAAGAGTCATGTACCAAAATGTTCATTGCAGCTCTTTTTACAATAGCCAGGACATGGAAGCAACCTAAGTGTCCATCAACAGATGAATGGATAAAGAAGATGTAGCACATATACACAATGGAATATTACTCAGCCATAAAAAGGAATGAGGGCTTCCCTGGTGGCGCAGTGGTTGAGAGTCCGCCTGCCAATGCAGGGGACAAGGGTTCGTGCCCCAGTCCGGGATGCAGGGGACAAGGGTTCGTGCCCCACATGCCGCAGAGCGGCTTGGCCCGTGTGCCATGGCTGCTGAGCCTGCGCGTCTGGAGCCTGTGCTCCGCAACGGGAGAGGCCACAACAGTGAGAGGCCCGCACACCGTATTAAAAAAAAAAAAAAAAAAAGGAATGAATCTGGCCTTATTTCTAAAACAAATTTCTCATGCGGTGGGATGTAGCATTTGAAATTTGATCTCCTGAAGCTTCTGTAGTTCTCCCGAAGCTTCTGTAATTCTCCCAGTTACTCAGAGATTTATGCTGCACTTGGGAATATCAACATAGGTCATTTATATTCCAAAGAATCAAGTCAGGCCACCAGCCTAAAAACTGAAATTTCTCTTTTCTTTTTAGTATTTTTCCACAAAGCCACTTCCCCTCTATGATTCCTGTCTTCTCCTTGGCACTTAAAATGTACTTCCACATACACTACCAAACGTAAAATAGATAGCTAGTGGGAAGCAGCCGCACAGCACAGGGAGATCAGCTCAGTGCTTTGTGACCACCTAGAGGGGTGGGATAGGGAGGGTGGGAGGCAGGGAGATGCAAGAGGGAAGAGGCATGGGAACATATGTATATGTATAACTGATTCACTTTGTTATAAAGCAGAAACTAACACACCATTGTAAAGCAATTATACTTCAATAAACATGTTAAAAAAAATGTACTTCCTTAGGACACATCAGTCAAAATGGGCAATTGAAGTGTATAAAATGCTAAAACCATGACAATTCTAGAAAATTATTCAGGAATGGAGAAACAAAAAAAACATTCTTAACGACTGATCAATCTAGTTAGAGAGATGAGATTGACATAAAACTGAAGAAAATTACCAGAAAGCATCTAAGAAATGCTAAATTATTTGGGATTTGTAGGGATTTGGGGTTGCAAGAATAAGGCCAGAAAACCTTCCTACTGTGGCAGATTAAAAGTAAACAATAGACGGGTCACCCTGAATACAGGGTGACCAAATAATTTATCACCCAAACTGGTACCCCTGAGAGTTAAAGAGAGTGCTACTAATAATTACACCCAACCACAGATGTAGACCAGGGCCCTCCCAGTCAAACAGGAATATAATGGTCATTCTGTGAGCTCATCGTGACTTTACATCCCTATCAAATATACTACTTCATTATACCCCCAACATCATGTAGGATAGAGAAGGCCAATAATATTGCCCCATTTTACAGATAAAGAAAGCACAGGCCAAAGAGATTAGTTAAGTAACTCAAGTTTGCAAAGAGGAATATCACAGCAGAGACACAACCCAGGTCTATCAACTCCTAACCCAATAACCTTCCACTACATATCTAAGCCATGACCCGAATCAGACAAATATTACTGATGTGGACCTAAGTTCTTCTCTTGTCAATAACAGTGACAAAAGTTGAAGATATTTTCAGATATAGGGAGAAAATATCTTCCTTTATGTTTTAAATGCAAACCTCGGTTTATAATGTGTTGAGTATTTTACACTTATAACAGGATTTTTTTCTTGTTCCTGACTTCAGTTTTGTTTCTTCATTTCCAATAACCCAAATATAGGCAAGGATCCTGGATAAAAACATCATAGATGCATGACAGGCTTAAATTCAAAACTCTCATAAAATTTACTTCAGTTTAACTCAGTTAATTTCAGGCTCTCCATTTTAATACATTAACAGTAATCTGTCTCTGTTTTCTGACCCTAAAATGAGAATTACTACGCCATCACCTGCCCTACAACAAGCAGCAAATTATTAGAAAATGTTTTGTAGAATTACTGGGTAATAGTCACTTAATCTAGTAATTCTCAAACCCAGCTGTACATCAGAATCACCTGGGAGCTTTGAAAAAATATACTATTCCACACAATACCCCCGGACCTTTGAGTTCCTGAATCAGGAACTCAGAGAAGAATATTTTTTTAATTCTTCAGGTGATTCTGAGGCCCAGCCCTTCTAATCCCAATCCAAATTTGGCCAACCCAAGACTTCCAAGGTAGATGCAGGTAACACTAGACACCCCCATCAACCTGTTACATCATTCTAATCTCTCCTCTACAACCCATATCATTTTTTTCTATTAATTTTCTTTCTTTCCATTCTGCAATGCAGCGATGACAGGTGGCTGAGGACCTGCACATTGCAAAGAGAAAGCCATGCGGCAGATCGTATTCACTCTTCCCCCACCACCCTCATAAACATCTTCTGAAGGAGCCTACATCCAAAGATAAAAGCTGCTCTTTGCTAAGCACTTACTACCGTGCCTCTGGCTGTGCTAATCGCTTTGCTAGCATGACCTCAATCTCCACCTTAACCGTGAAGAGGGAACTATTCTCATCTCCATTTCTCATTACAGAAGAGGTAAGCTCTTCTCAGTACACCCACCAACCAACCTGAAGCTATTCTGAGACCCCTTTGTCTTCAAGCTGCACACTACAGCCCAGGACCCCAATGAAGTCTCGATGGAAAAAGAATCAAAGAAGCTCTTAGATTTTCTATTAGACTGAAACTGAAATCTAAACGTTAGCATCAGGAAAGGGAAGCAAAAGTGCATTTCTGAATTATAAACTCCTTATAAAAGTACTTCTAGAAAAAATCAGCAATCCTTCTGGAAAATGAAACATTTAGACTTTGAAGGTACATCAAAGGTGACTCTTACAATGTGCAATTTGGGACTTTCCTCTCTGCGTGGCTGGAGACAAACAGAATTCACTGTTTCAAATGCTATCTCATACCCAAGTATTTCTTCCTTTTTAGCTGCTCCACTGGATAAAGAAAAATGGGCCTCCACCTGGATGTGTTTGATTGGTGGGTGGCCATATAGTTTATTGTCCAAACTGGGAGACTAAAAAGTGAAAGTGGGGTGCTTTCATAATTATGCTGGAAAAATAGAAATAAGTGGAATTTATGGTACACTATGCATGACAGAATTTAGAGACAACAAAGGAAAAATCAATTACCATGGACTCACTGAGTTGAAAAAGCCAACTGCAGAATAACATGTATGGTAGGATCCCATTTGGATGGATGGGTGGATGGATAGATGGACAGATGGATGGATGAATACTGAAATGCAGTGCTGTGGGAGCAGAAAGCAGACTCCTCTAACTCTATATAAGGGTGGATCAGGCAAGGTTTCACAGGGAAGAGTAACCCGGGGCTGCGATTTGTGAAAAATAGTGGATATTAAATGGAAGAAACAGGTGAGAATGAAGACAGCACATTTTACACAGAAATAAAAGTATGTGTAAAGGGCACAGATTCAAAAGCATGCAGAGACCCTTCCATAAAATGCAGGATTGTGCAGTACCTGCAGCAGTGGGTGGCCAGGCTGAGGAGTCAGGAGTTTAGAGCGAAGGTTAGAGGAAGCCAATGAAGACTGCATTTGAGAAGGACCAATTTGTATTGGTCACCTTGGGCAGCAGGAGATATAAGGCAGAGAAACCAGCAGCGAGGAAGCAATGCAATGGATCAGAGAAGAAATGATATCCAACTGAAGCATGACAAACAGCTATGAATCCCTACCCCAGACAAGGGGCTGGGCACTAGGGGTTCAAAGATAAACAGGATTACTTGCTGCTTTATAGAAAGTGGGGTCCAACTGAAGAGAAAGATACAGGGACAATTTTCATAAGAGAGAATGACCATAGATAGTTTGAATAAAAGGCTGAAACAACAGAAAGTTTTTGACTCTAAACCCTTCAAGAACTGCTGAAGGGAATGCTAACACAAAGTTCAGAAGTCATGAAGTCCTGGAACAAAGAAATAAACAGCTGGGAAGAAAAAACCTTTCTGAGACAATTATTCAAGGTTGACCTCTTATGTGTGTTTAAGGATAACTGAGAAATATGTGGGCTAATTTAAAACATAACTATAATTAAAGTATTGCAACTTGAGGTATGTGTGATGGGGGAGTTTTTCCTGGGTACAAGGTGAAGCATAATACTATTCAACGAAAAAGACATCATATTTTTAAGCCTGACCCAAGTTCAAATCCCAACTACTGGCTACGTGATCTTAAGTCAATTATTTTACTTGCCTCTCTTCACTGTAAAAGGAAAATAGCCACACTTATACCTTATATCTCATAGAACTGTGCAGAGTAAATGAATCTGGATTCCTGGTTAAAACACCAGACTGACGCAGATGTCCAATTTCATTCCCTCTTGAAACCCCACTAAATTATCTATGTGTGTATGTGTATAAAATAATAAATACAGTAAGGCATTTTTGTTTTAAGACTGAAACTACAAAATGGGGTGGGGGGGAAACAGGCGAAGAGAAAACTGCAACTAACTTTTGGAAACTGGCAATTAGATAGATGTATAGAAAAATGACTTTGATGACCCAAGAAAACTGAATCCCAAGCTGACAGTGGCAAAAGCTGAAAACGAAATAAATGTATACCCCAGAAGGTTCAAATGTTACAGGAGTTGCAAGCACCCCGAAACTGGGGTAAAAGAGGAGGACTGGGGAGAGGTGTTTGAGGAACAGAATTCCTTTGCCCACTCCTCCACCCTGGCAAAAGTCTAGACTAGTACTGTCCAATTAAAATTTTCCATAATAATGGAAATATTCTCTATCTGCTCTGCCTGGCATTGTAGCCACTAGTCAGTCACATGAAGCTACTGAGAGCTTAAAATGTGACTAGGGCAAATGAGGAATTGATGTCTTAATTTTATTTAATGTTTATTAATTTAATTTAAATGGCTACATGTAGCTAGTGGCTATTGCATTTTAGGGCAGTACAGGCCTAGAGGCTTATATTCTGGAAAGGATAAAACATGGGATCCTGGGACTGGAGATGCCAGGCAATGGAGACATTATGGCACACAGCGCGACTGTGTCTGCACACACACACACACACAGAATGCTGAGGGCTTGGATGCTGCAACCTCCACCCTCTTACCCACATGGCTCCAGAAATGCTGACAGCCAGTCCCTTGACCCTTCAGGCAAGAGACTGAAATATTCTTTTTGGAGGAATGAGAACAAACCTAAAGATACTGACATTGGGGGTTCCCCAGTTAAAGGCCCATTCAAGTCAACCTTCAGTGAAGTTCAAAGTTCACAAGCCCCATGCACATGTTCAGCTTTCCCCTCGTGTTTAATCATGAACGGCCAAGGTAAACAAATGTCTGAGGAGAGCCTCTAACACAGAGACAACTCAGCATAAACAAAGTTAATTTACACACAGAAAAAAAAACTTTGTCTTCGGAGAGATAAAAGAATATGTTTTATCTATGAAGCAAGACTAAGACATTTTTTAAGTAACATTTCAGAGAGGAAGGAGCTCTTGAATATTAAAAAGATGGTAAAAGAAATGAAACAGGACTGGAGAAGGGCTGTATGGAACTTTCTAGGTTGACAGAAGTGTCCTATATTTTGCTTTGGGTGGTGTTTGCATGAGTGTATGCAACTGTAAAATCTAAGTGAAATAAAGAAGATTAGTGCACTTCACCGTATGCAAATTATACCTTTATTTTAAAAGTTTCAATAGAAGGGTTTGAGGATAAAGTTTGGGAAATAGCTCAGCAAAGAAGAGTTTGAAAATAAGAGAGAAAACTAAGAAATTAAGATCAGAAAGTCACACTTCGGAGTAAAAGACGTACCTACAGAAAAGAAAGAGAAGATGGAGAGAAAAAAATCATCAGCAAAATCATTTAAGAAAGATTTTCCAGAACTGAAGGTGACCAGTTGCCAGATTGGAAAGGCCCCAAAATAGAAAGGATAAAAAGACCTGCTCTGGGTATTACTGGGACCAATGGAAATAAAAGTCTGTAAAGCTTCCAAAAGAGAATAAAAGAAGCCACCTTCAAAAGATCAAGAATTGAGAATGTTTCAGGCTGGCTGGCTTTCTTCCTTTCTTCCAGAACTGAGAGGCTTTCTAACAGTTGCATGAAGCAAGGAGACAATCAGCCAGTGCCTTCAAAATTCTGAAGGGAAACAATTTCTAACCTAGAAGTCTACAACCAGCCAAATTATGAATAACGCATGAAGAAGGAATAAAGGCATATTTAGACATTCAAGATCTCAAAAAATTTACCTGCTATGCACCCTCAAGAAGCTAGTAGAGATATTTAGGGCTGTCATCAACAAGATCCCCACAGACTGCATCAAGGGGCAGAATGCCAGATTCCTAACTGAATTTGGCCTTTTTTAATCATACACTGATAAAGTTCCTTCTTGTTCTTCATCCCATATCCTGATGCCTCAATCAGTAAAAGACCATTTCACCCCACAAAGTTCACATTCTGCTTTGGTCTACACCTGAGGGCTAAACATAAGCCAGAGTGAGCTGAGAAGCAAAACTAAAATACAGACCAGCCACTTCCCCTTGATTATACTATTTCAGGCTCCCAAAAGGTGGACCCACTGCAGTCTCCCACACAACCCCAACTGTGAGCAGCCCATTTCCCACAACTTTCTCATGACCTTTTCCACTGACTTTACCAAAAGGGTCCTACAGCCTCTCAACTCCAAATCCAGACTTGACCCAGAGCTTCTGTTCAGATCCAGGAGTGCTGAATTCAAATTAGGGCCATGAAGCCCTTTCTCCTGAGAAGAGTGATGGCAACACTGCCCTTTCCTTATATACCTAGGTTTGTGGTTGCTTTAGGGACATCTACATTGGAAAGAAGGGAATGATTAATACAAAAGTCAGGATGGTTGTTAGCTCTGAGGAAAGTGCAATGGGGAGGGGCACCAGGCTACTTCTAAAATACTGGTAATGCTCTAGTTCTCAACCTGAATGGTGACTACATGGGTATTTTTCTCTAACTACACACATTATGTACTCTTCCACATGTTTGATACATTTTTCAATTTAAAAAGTTCCCTCCCAAAAAGATTAAATGAGCTAATATATTTAAAGCCTCTAATACAATGAGGTTCTTATTATTCATTAATTATCAATTACCTTATATCCTCTCCAGTTATTTGAATCCTGTGCTTCTCTAAAGATCATCTCAAGTGGTAGCAACGTTCTGAAGCCTTGACTATACAGTAATCCCCTTGACTTTTATTTACCAGTTTGTGTCGCTATTTACTGGTAATTATGTCTCCTTAGCTAGGTGAGAACAGACTCTTTTTTTTTTCAAAAAATCATTATTTTTCCTAATGACTGTTTCCTTCTTTTGGCTGTCCATTATCTACTATAAAACACAAATATTCACTTTATATACAGCAGAAACTAACACAACAATGTAAAGCAATTACACTCCAATAAAGATGTTTAAAAAAAAAAACACACACAAATGGGGTGGGATGGGGCCTGAGTGGCACTCTAGATTCTCTCAAGAGAAGTCAAGTTCTTATACAAGGTCCTTCCATCACTGAATGCCTTCCTATTCCCAGCACCTACCTAGCACAGGGCCTGGCACAGATTAAGAACCCAAATGTTTGTTGATAAACAGTAAATTAAATCAAAAGATGTAAGTTCTAAGAAGAGTGACAAATTTTGACTAAACTGATTAATAAAAAGTAGCCCCATATAGAAAGTAAAACTCATTGTGATCATAACTAGTTAAATAAAATCAAGCACAATTTTTAAGCATATCCTTTTAAGCATAAAAGGATAATTCTTGAAATTTATTTCCAAGTCTGAAAAGGACTAAACCAGAGGACAATGGCTTAAACTAAATGAACTGTGATTTTAAATGGAATGAACTAGTGGTGAAGGAGGGGGCCCTCTTAGCCAACACAGTGACCAAATCTTGGTGGAGTCTATCTCCCTGTCGTCACTGTGACACAGACTGGGTGAGTTCTAATCCTGCCTCTGCCATAATCTAGCTCCTAACATCAGTTTTCCCCACTGTAAAACAAATGGACAGAATAAGTGACCAAGAGGCTCCCTGAAGGTCAACAGGGTTGCAGGCATATGTTTCTGCTTTCTGATTCACTGAGTAAGAGTCAGAGCAGTACGCGGGGACACATCCAATGCAAAACTGCCTCTAATATCCTACTGGTAGGAAAATTAAAAGACAGAGTTTCAAATTCAGGTGCTTTCACACAGGGTTTAAGTTCTAAAAGCCTTTTATAAATGCTATGCTTTAAAGACAGTTAAATGCAGTGACTTTTAATCTGAAAACTGCTAAAGCTGAAAAAAATAAGCTGAACCCATGCTCATTTCTATAATGATTCCATTTTTTAAAGTAACTCATAAATGTGCATAACTCACACATCTAATATATATAGTGAATATAATGAGATGTTCCTTTATCATTTCGTCTTCCGGTGCCAGTAATCCCACATTACAGAGTGCCAAAGCCCTTTATAAGTGTAGCATGTGTTTCTGGCCACACTCCAAAACCCAGAACAGCAGCACTAGGGAAAAAAAACCCAGTGAGGATTTCTGGGCTTTAGAATGTAGAACATCCAGTCAGTTGCCCAAAGAGAAAACCATAACTCACCATAATTTTCTCACCTGTCCATGTACAGCCACCTAGACTTCTGATACCTGAAACCATAACCATTATCCTTCTGGCTTATATATCACTTCTGGTTTCAAAGTGCTTTGAAGTTTACAAAGCACTTTCAAATCTGTTAACTTAGCTGATTCCCAGTGATCCACTAGAGTCCTTAAGGCAGACACCACTGTATCCATTTCACAGATGAAGAAACAAGGGTTCAGAAAATTTAAGTGACTTGCCCAAGGGTATCCAGCTAGCAAGTGGTAAAGCTAGCGCCTGCAAACCTGGGCTCTTGTCACCAAACTACTGTGTGATCTGGGGATAAGAAAACAAGCAAATAAAATAAAATCTCTTGGAAACTCTTGTGATTTTACTTATGGGAGTAGTTCAATCTTTTGTAAACAATGTAGATGAGAAAAATGATTCTTAAACTTCCTTCTCCCTTTTTATGTATCTCCTTTGTACTGTGGATTGCTGGAGTTATCACTTCCACCTGTGAAAGTGTCGGCTAAAGAAAGCCAGAATATAATAAAAGCTATTACTTGTCACTTGTCCCTATCCCCAACAGCGCTAATGAGTGGATCCTTCTATTTCCAAAAAGAACAAGAAGTGATGGAGCCAAAATCAGAACCAGGCCCAGTGACAGTTCTATGGCTAAATCCAATCCAGTCTGCCCCCCTCACCTTTCCTTCTTGTCCCTCACAAAGTGGTCAGGGGAACCTCGGAAGCCTGGACAGGCAGGGGAAGAGAAGGGCAGGATAGAAATCCCAGGGGTGGGGAGAAGGGCCACTAGGATGGAAACTGAAACAGCCTACATTTTTGGGCTTGACCCCAGATTCCATTCCCAACTAAAGGAGACAATTGTTGACATGTGCCCTCAGAACAGAAATTGCTAGTTACCACACAGCTGGAGTTAATGGAGTCAAAAGAGAGACTAAGAAACTGGCCTCAAATCACAGAGTTGCATAGATAACATGGTGCAGCCTGGGACCTGCAACCCTCTCTCTACACGTAAATGTTTAGACATTTGGTAAGCCTTCCTGAGAAATATAGATTTCAGTAGTCCCTTCAGTGACAAAAAATTCCCTCAGCATCCAAAGGTGTTGTTGAGTTCCTTATTTAACTATTTTTAAGAAGAAAAAAAAAAACTATTAAATGTCCTCCCCAGTTAGCTACTTGAGAACAGCTAGCCAGACCACCCTATTTTAAAAACAAGATTTTTTCATTGACCTGACAGTTTCATTGGCAGCTACAACTAACTTCACAATAGTTGTGGGCATGCAAATTCACTTTGTATCCTCACCTTTAATTATACAATAAGGGCTGGAATCCCCTGTCAGTTTATGAGCCAAGCTTACAATAAGTCACAATGAGGGAATTTCCAAAGCCAGACTAACATCAGTAGTAAAAATACACTCACCTAGGCTTCTCAGTTTACAAACACATTTTTTAAAGCAGACTAGTAACAATATAAAAATCTCCCCTACCCTTCACCACTTCAAACATTTAGTATGATTTAGGTTTTTGGTTAACCATGCTTGTCAAATGCTTTAAGTTGCTAAATTACTAACTGGGCTGGAATCTTCTAACCATACCTCATTTAAATACAATCATAGATTACATGTCAAAAACTTGAAACAAATCTCCAAGTCTTGGGCCAACAGAGATCTGCTTTATAATCTGGGTAGAAAAAAATGATGAGCAGACAATTTAATCATGATCACCATCTCCAGAATGAAGATATGGAAAGGCATTAAAGAATGGTTTTGGCATCTCTCAAATCTTGGCCCTGCCACTTCTGAGCTGTGTGGCCCTGGGCACTTGAGTTTCTAAGCTCAAGTTTCTGCATCTGTAATAACCAATTCCCTTTCATCTAACTGTTACCAAGGACCAGGCACAGAGGAAATCATACATAAGGTAGTAAATTAAAGGTATCTATTAATTACTATGAATGTAAATTCAAACTACAAGCCAAGGTGACTGCTTGGGTAACAGCAGCATGGAATTTCGGGGTAAGAAATACTTAACAGCTTTTTTATATTCTACTCTCCTCCCTTTGAGGTCCACCCCAACCTAACCTCCTCCTCCACCAGCTATTTCCATCAACTCCAGCCTCCAATGACTGACACCTAATATAATTAGCACTTTATTAAATATTTTATTATGTTTCCAGGATCACTACTCAGCTGGTCTTAACACCTATTTGTTTAAGGCCTTAGGGGAAGAGTTCTGCTTTTCCAACTTCCACTCTCATTACCCCTTCATTACCCTGGCTGATTATAAACTACAAAGACCATAAGCAATTACACAACACCGTTTAATTAGAATTGCGGAAGCTTGAAAATGCAAAACTCACCCTTGAACAGTAACAGATAACTTTAACATTTTAAAAGAACATGCTGACAACGCTCTGCTCTGAAACTGCTTTGGTTCAGATCACAGCGGGCCACTCCCATTGGCTGGCTGGTGAATATGACAAGAATTAGAGTCCCTCGGGCTGAGATTCTCAGGTGCAGGGTACTGTGGACTAAACCACTACAACCACTTCACATCCATTCAGATACACCCATTTTCTAGAACTTCAAACCGTCAGCTAAAAACAACTCTTTATTCAAATGAGTTTAGAATCAAGGCTCCACAGGAGTTTCCTTGTGGCCTAGTTGTTACGATTCCGGACTTTCACTGCCGTGGTCCAAGTTCAATCCCTGGTCGGGGAACTGAGTCCTGCAAGCCACGCAACACAGAAAAAAAAGAAATAAAAAGGAAGAAGAAGGGGCTTCCCTGGTAGCGCAGCGGTTGAGAGTCCACCTGCCGATGCAGGGGACACAGGTTCGTGCCCCGGTCCGGGAGGATCCCACATGCCACGGAGCGGCTGGGCCCGTGAGCCATGGCCGCTGAGCCTGCGCATCCGGAGCCTTTGCTCCGCAATGGGAGAGGCCACAGCGGTGAGAGGCCCATGTACTGCAAAAAAATGAAAAAAAAAAAAAAAAAGGAAGAAGAAGAATCAAGGCTACACATACCATGACTTAAAGCAGAGTTTAAACCCTCCCTACAAACTTCTCTGCACTTTGCCAGGTCTGATTGATATGAAACCAGTGCACTAGACTAATGATGCTCAACATTCCCCTCCCCCTTTTTTAAACATATATTTTATATTGTTCCCTTTACTACCCTGAAATGAAAATCAAAAAATATATAAACTATTTACATGCAAAATTTCAAAGTAATCAATATAATATCCAAATTACACATGAAGGAGGATTTAAAGAAATTTATAAGAATCTGTATTTCAATATGTAATTGCTCTGTCATAAGTACACTAGCAGATATAATGAAGTAGTCTAATACTTGCAGCAGCAGAAGAACCATGAATAACTACAAATGCAGACAGACACTGGAGTGTTCTTGGCGACACAAATACAAGCACAGCGATATTGGTTACATGATTTTTAAAAATGGTGAAGAGCTGCTGATGAAGTACCAAACAAAATAAAATAGTATACTATTTATATAGTGTAGTATATCAATTTATATAGTAGTTGCATTCCTAGAAAACTCAGGGTATACCAAAATGATGCATAAGGTACTCTATGTAAAATGAAATCAGGTTCTAGGCTCATAAAGTTATAAACAGGTTTTTTTCCCCTTCAAGAATATCTGGATAGAGGTTTGAAAGTCGTGTAAGCTACAGAAAAATTCTTTTTTGCATAGTATTGTCCCTATGGACATGATAGGATTCTTAGTATTCCTGGCCACGCCCTTTAGGTGCCAAAGGTGCACACCCCACCATCAACCTGCAAAGCTCCACAGAAATCACTGAGCCAGGTGTGTGCTGCTGTGAGGCCAAGTGGAGTCCTACTGTCTTTGTGTTTCGTGTACTGAGCTTAAAATTATGCTTAGCTCCTAAGTAGTGCTCAGTAAGTCTGAGGAACTGAGTGATAGTTCTTCTAAGACTTCTCTATTCCTTCTTAGATAGCAGAAAAACAGTCAATATTTTCAGTCAATAGCAAGATGGCATCTACTGGACTGGAATGTAAACTGCCGACATTCCACTCACAATGGAAAATGCTTTAAAGGATGCTATTGTTCCTGCCCCATAATGACAGTCTAACGCTAGGACAGCAAATACACATAACGACATGACATCCCGAGTGTGGGAATGGCTTTAAAATCCATCTCAACATGGCTCCAATGAGTCCTGCCAACTGTTTAGGCTTCCTAACCTCAGAAATATGAGAGAAGGCAATTAGTAGGCTCAAACAGACTTCCTGTGGGTACTGAGAGCCTTCCACACCACGCAATCTAGTAACTTCCACTACGATCATCTGAACACTTACTGTGTGCTTTAGGCATGTAGTGCTAAATGCTTATTTGACCCTTACACAACAATATGAGGTGCTATAAACCTCTACTTCACAGGAAGCTAACTGAGGCCCAAACACAAGGCCCAACGTCAAAAGCTGGTAAGAGAACCTGAATTCCAGTCCAGCTCTACCTGGCTCCAAAGTCTGTGCTAGTTACTTGTCTGCAACCACCTATAAAACAACCTGTCTGGAAGAGTCAGGTAATAAAGCTTCCTACTAGAGTGGCACTTATCTGTGTGGACACAGGAGGTCCATATCTAGGTGGACAGCCAGACAGCATGCTAAATAAAAGCCAAAACGAAAACCTCCTCTCTTACTGACTCAGCCAGAAGCCAATCTGAGACTTCTGGGCTACTCCAATTTGGAGTAGTCCCAAATTAGATCTTTAAGCCAAGCTTCGGACACCAGGCCTCCACATTCGCTGATGCATTAAAGACCCAGAGCTTCAGCTGACTAGAACGAGTCCAACCCATCATCACTCTGCCTACACCTGGTTCCTGCTTCTCTCCTTGGAATGGCCAGCGTGCTGCCCCACACCCTGACTTTCAGCCTCTGGGCAAATACTAGATAGATCTTTGCTCACCCAGTGGCTTAGAGGAAATGTCCCTCTTACCTGCTCTGTATATTTCAGTCCTGCCCATCTTTCAAGGTCTACAGTAAGGTCCTCTTCCCCCACCCCCAAGCCTCTCCTCATTCTCCAGCTGGAAGGGACTGAGCCCACTTCAGAGCCTTCATAGAACTTTTTCTTTTTTAAATAAATTTATTTATTTATTTTTGGTTGTGTTGGGTCTTCGCTGCTGCGCACAGGCTTTCTCTAGTTGCAGGGGCTACTCTTCGTTGTGGTGCACGGGCTTCTCATTGTTGTGGCTTCTCTTGCTGTGGAGCACGGGCTCTAGGCATGCAGGCTTCAGTAGTTGTGGCTCGTGGGCTCTAGGGCGCAGGCTCAGTAGTTGTGGCGCACAGGCTTAGTTGCTCCGCGGCACGTGGGATTTCCCTGGACCAGGGATCAAACTCGTGTCCCCTGCATTGGCAAGTGGACTCTCAACCACTGCGCCACCAGGGAAGTCCCCTTCATAGCACTTTCTTCAGGGCCCTTACCCTACTCCTCCTTGCATCACAGTAATCAATATGCATGTCCCTTCCCTAGAGCTTTAGTCCCTTATTTACTCCTGTATCCTCTCACAATACTAACTACCACTATCACCACACCACCACCACCACTAGATATAAGGTCCACTTAATGAATACCTCCTGATAGGCCACTCTATACACATTATCTCCCGTATTAGTTCCATTTCACTGATGAAGAAACTGAGGCCTGACATGATCCAGCCTCCATCGACACTATAACATCGTGAATCCGAGCACAGTCTAGAATCAGACTGCTCGTGTTTGAATACCTGCTCTTACCATTTACCAGCTGCGAAATCCTGGGTAAGTTATTTAGCCCTCTGTGCCTCAGTTTCCTCATCTGTAAAATGAGGATAATAATATATACTTCATAGGACTGTTATCAGCATTAACAGAGCTAATATATGGGGAGGCACTCAGCACAGTGCCTGGCACATGGTACGGACTAAAGAAGTGTTTGCTATTGTTACTCTCAGTGCTGCCTCCGACCTTGTCTCACATTATGCTCCAAGTTCATATTCTGAGGTCTTCAAATAAATCAAAGTATTTCCCACCTTTGTCCAAGCTGCCTTGACTGCTCTTTGCCACCAGCTCCTTACCATTCTCTGGGTCTGATTGTGTGCTTGTCTCAGAAGGACATTCCCTGACAACCTTATTCAAGAAGATCCTTGTCATCCAGGCCTGGTCTCTAGTGCTCTCTCCCCTTACTCACAACTCCTATTTGCACCTTACCACACCCTTGTTTATTTTCCTTAGAGTACTTATCACAACCTAGAATTCCATTACTTATTGGTCTGTGTATTTGTTTGGGGTCCACCTCCTTCACAGGAAGATGAGAGAAAGAACCACCTCTGTCTTTCTCATCACTGTATCTTATGCACCCAGCCCAGGGCCTGGCATATAATCAATGCTAAATAAACATTTGTTGCAACCCTGCCTTCTTCTACACAGTAAGTGCTCAAGAAATATCTGGTGAATTAATAAATGAGTGAACTATAGAATTCTTAAGTTAATGTGTGGATGGGCATTGCTGCTATGAGGACAAGTATCACCCTGCAAAGTACCATTTTCTGTATCTGGTCAACTCTGATTTATCAGTCAACCAAACATCTATTAAGCACCCACAATGAGCAAATCTGTATGTCCTCTGTACAGTGCAAAACAATAAAGTCACTGTATTTGGCTGGAAGATAATAGGCAGAATCAGGATTAGAGTATATGGCTGGGCAGGTTGTGCACTGCCAAGAGCACCCAGCTGAGGTGAGGGAGTGATGGTTGAAATCCTGCCTGCCTTCTACTAGCCAGGCCACACTCCCCAGCACAGGACTGCCCCACCCAGACAAGGCACTGTTTTCTCATTCTCACAAATGCAACATAGAGATCAGTAGCAGCCCAGAGGAGGGGAAGTCTTATTTCTCAAGGTTGGGTCTCTGTATCATGGGATTTTAAGGGCACGAAAGACACTGACTATCAAGAACATCTGCCCACCCTCCCGCGTCCCTAGAACAGCCACTTGGGGGAAAAAGCATTCTATTCCATGAGATGCTTATGATAATACAAAAACAGGGAGGAGGAGCCAGTCAGCTCACTCCCACCTTTAACTCAGACTAGTTTATCAGATTAGCTACTCTCACTTGTCAGAGCAGAGATGCCTGAAAGTAGAGTTCTGAAAACATTCCATTTTCATGCAGCAAAAGGTGGTGAGAAAGAGTCAGAACAAGGACTACGGCCAGGAAAGGCAAGCTCAGTCTGTGGACCCCAAACTTCATACACTTCACCCTCGTACCTGAAGCTACCACCTCTCATGGTATCTGGTGTGAGTCAGTGCACAGGAATGCATTCATGTGCCTACACACATGCACACAAAACTGAAGGAGGCGGCCACTTATATCTCCCTGTTTCTGACCCCTCAGGGAGTCCCAACTGTTAGGCAGATAAAACAGCACAGAGAAAGAAGCATAAAGAGACCCAAGCAATCCCTCTTCTCAGCTTTCCAGTAACTTGCAGAGTGACTTTTGGAGAGTCACCTCCTCTCTCTAGGAAGGACTCAATTTCATCATTTGTAGAATAAGTGAAGCTGTAATATGTAACAGATAAAGATTTTCAAGTTCTGTTCTAAGGAACCAAAAGGTTCTGTGTGCTATATATACTGAGGAAAAAAATGTATTCAGATTTCATTTTTAAGATATATTTGAACAATTTTTGAAATTATAATAAACCCCCACAAATTCAAATTTTATAGCAAATTTTAACCCACTGAAGATTACCAATGAATTCATATTCTCTTTCTGCAGACCTCAGAATATTTTTTCATCAATTCCGAGCTTATATTTGAACAGTTTATAAATATGTCATTGATTCTGAAGGAAGCTGGAACTTTTTAAAATTCAGGCCTATACTTGTCTGCCCTCTTAAAATTGCTCAAGCAAGTATACTACTAAGCACACTTGCAGCATGCTCAATTAATTGCCAGGCAAATCTCAGGTACATCTTCTGGGACCATACTCTAATCACAAGGGAACAGTCAGTTATGCCGTAACAAATGAATCCCTAACAGGTTGCACTAGGATCTGTCCTGCTCTGTGTCACAGAGAATGAAAGCATTTGTAAAATACTGTGATTCTACCTTGTGATAAAAGTTCCCTCTATTCTTCTTTCAGGCTTCTGGGTCAATTTAATTAATTGACGAGTATCCAGAAACTATAAGTTAGTAGTAAACTACCTGCAATTATTTATCCACACGAATCAGATTTTTACATACTGCAACCAAAGCTAAATTCAGAAGTAAACAGGGTAGTAAAACTGGCAGATGATGGAGACTGCCACTCTGAACCCAACTCAAAACTCAGTGCTCATGAAATCAGCTTCACTGTTCTCTTGTCTTTATCATAAGTCAATGTTGTGATACTTATAAGTTATATTACAAGTCTGAATTTATAAAATTAATCTCTTTAGTACATTGAGGTTCCATGTGGGACTGGATTTGAAATGGGTTCCTTGACTTCCAAGGAGTCAAAATCTACCGTACCAGATACCCTCAAAGTCTTTGTCAAGCTCTAATATTCATGAAGGAAGGCAATTTCTAATTAGGTCTGTATTACCTGCCCACCCCACTCTCCCCCACTCCCGCAGACTGCAGCTCCCAGGGGAAGGAGGGCCTAAGCAAAAGTACTCCGTTTCTGTTCCCCTATCTGTCAACAGTAAGGTTCTGTACACCCGGGGCAGCTGTCAGCTGTCTACCTTGGCTGCCAGTCATCTGAGTCCCCGTCCCCAACCACGGGGTAAAAGCGATCCAGCCCACCCTAACCATGGCAGTGGGGCACTAGCTATTTGGCCCAAGACTGACTGCTTGTGCCCTGGGGAATGATGCTCTGGGAGTTCAGGCCATCATTCAGAGGGGGCCCTCAAACTTTAACATTAGTGTGAAAAGGGCACCTCTTCTGTGTAGGGGCTACGCCCCTGGCACCTCAATCTCCTATTTCTGCCTATCAAAAATCTGTTCTCTGCAATGCTGCGGGGAATGGCAGACTGTTACAAACTATCTGGAGGCAATCTGGTAATGGAATAAAAGACCTAAAAAATAGGAACCATGTGACTCCCAGAAATATATCGCAAGAAAACATACTGTATGCACACAGAAATTTAGCTATAAGGCTAAATCAAGATGTTGTTTATAAAAGCAAAAGATTGAAAGCAACCTTAATGTACCAAAAAAAAAGGATAATGGTTAAAAAAACAGGGGTATCCAAACAAGAGACTATCAATACTATCACTCGTCTCCAACAAGCATGTAGTAAGTATCTATTGTGTGCCAGGCATGGTGCTACATGCCAGTTTTGTTGCTGGTGCTTTTCTTAACTTTTTTTTTGCCTTTTTTTTTCTTTTTACTGTAATAAAAGCACATAAATTTACCCTCTTAACAATTACTAAGTGTACATTACAGTTCTGTTAACTAAGTGTACATTACTGTTTTCATCTTGCAAGAATGAAATTCTATAACCATTGAACAACTCTCTGTTTCCCCTGATTTCTAAAAACTTATTCTGAAATAATTTTAGATTTACAGAAGACCTGCAAGGACAGTACAAAGAGTTCTCATGTGCCTTTGTTCAACTTCTCCTAATACTAACACTATGGCATTTTTTAAACTGGCAAAATGGAATAATCATTGATTGTGTCATCAAATAATCCCAAGCGCCCAGCAATGTGCCAGGCAGTAAGCAGCTCTGGCTGGTGCCTCTGCCTACACATCTCTGTTCCCCACTGATTTCTGACTCTGCACTGCCCTGTCCCCTGCACCATTCTCCAAGGACAAGGGAAGGAAATTAAGAAAAAAAAAACTACGCTAACAAAAGTTCCTTCCTCCCAGTAAGAATTCTTAAGCCACTGCCAATGGAGCCTAAAGCCATAGAAAGAGTTGTTTTCTAAATGAGTACAGAACCTCAGAGAAATCTCAGATAAGAAAGAATATTAATGAGGAAAATAAATAAATATAAGCAAACACTACATCAGTGTTAGCTATATATACAGGAACCATGCCAAGCCTTTTACCTGTAAGGTGGGTAACATTATTATCCCCATTTTACAGATGAGTAAACCCAGGTGCAAAGAAGTTCAATTTTACTGAGAGTTCCACAGCCAGTAAAAACACTTCCCTCGTCTGGGAAGAGAGAGAACACAGGGCTCCCATCCTGTGCTTTGAACGTCTAAATTCCTAGATTCTTGGTCTCAAGAAGCTGTTTTAAATAACAGTGGCCACCATCCAGACAGCAAATCTGGCCAATCTCCAGCTCAGCAAAACTACTGGCAAGTACAACATTTGTCAGCCCCTGAGTAATCCTTCTAAAAGAGCGATGTATCCCTATCTTGCACGTTTCCAGGGGAAGTAACTTCTGAGGGACTTGCACAACACCTCCTAAAAGCGGAATTCCAGAAGGCCTTTCACATGTGCTTTCACGATGACCCGGGTCATCACCCACCTCCCACCTGCACCCTCCCCTCATGATCCACTAAGGCAACATGCTGATTGATGCTCACTCTTCAATAAAAATTCAAAGGACACACTGAACAGACACCCTTCCTTCTCATGCTTCTCTATCACAGCGACTCTCCACAAAATTATGGTGCCAGAATTCACTTCAAAGTATCCTCATGTCCCTGACAACCCAGTAGGATGGAGAGTATAAAAAGAGAACAGTGTTCTTTCTGGTACCACAAAACCAAACTATTTGCTTCACCAAACATGCTGCTCCAAGTTAAAGTTTTTGCTTTCAAAGAATCCTTGGTTTGCCTTTAGACTCATTGTCTCATACTGAAGTGACTAACTTTGAATCATTCAAATCTGTTCTTTAGGATTTTGGGGCAATACAGACTGTACAATTACTATATAAATATGGATACTCTCCAGTAATACAAACACACTAACAAGACAAAGCGAAGGGCCTAACTCAGGTTCACCTTCACCTTTGAAACTGGGGAACTGGAAGAAAGTGACCCAGACACTATCAGGAATCCTAAACAAGAGGAAAGAAAAACACTGACCAAAACCCAGGAAGGACAGAGTATCTTAGGAAGCCAGAAAACCTATGGAGAAATGGGAAAGGACCAAAAGCAGCCTCTGTTCCTGGTCACCAATTGAGATCAGTGAGGAAGGGTTTCAGTGAGATCTGAAGAGGCATCGCTCAAATGCCCTGCAGTCTGGTCCTTGCTCAATAAATGGCACAAAGGCACAACATATGATGCTGTTTTGAGAAGGGGAGAGCAAAAGGTGGGGGCAGCCACAAGCAGGGGAACCAGGCAATAAAGACTAGGTTTTCTCATTGGCGGTACCTGGCATCATTGCAAATAGAAGTTGCAGTGATTGATGAAGATGAATTCATAGAACAATAAAGAAAAAAACAGTAAAGGGATAGCTTGGCATTCCAGTTACAAAACAAGAGGGGTACGGACCTTGGATCATGGATCCCCAAAGTGCCCCCTCAACCCTGACTGTTCCTAACGCTCTGTCCTCCTGAGATTTTTCTGAGAGCAGTTCCCATCAGAACTGAAGAATTCTGGTTCATTCTCTAAAAGTCCAGTTCAAATGCCTCCTCTTCCTGTGAAGTCCTCCAGAGTCGCTCTCTTCTCTGTGCTCCCACAGTATTCCGTTAAACATGTTAATTACAACCTTAGCTTGCTTTTTTGTGTGTAAATATCACCCACCACACTATAACTAGGGGCTGAGGCTATGTTTATTCATTCTTATTTCTCACAGTCAGTGCTTAGAACATAGTAGGCACTCAGTAGACGAATGAATGACACATGCAGGACCATCCAGAGACCCCAGGGCCATAGCAGTTCGCAGGAAGAGTGATAATCAACTTACGAAAACCAACTTGAAGACCAATCAGATCCTAGCCATGGGGATATACACCTCTCCCTTATTCCAAAACAGGATTGAGGGAGCTTCTTCTCCCTTGATTGCCCTCTAGAAATGGGAATGAGAATACACACGCAGCTGACATCTTGGGGGAGGACACCACCAAACAAATTAAACTAGTTTTCAATCTCATAACCACTGTGACCAAACTAAAACACCAAACTTGGAAGGTGTTGAAAAATACCTTAAAAATACTTACAAAATATATTTCTAAGCTTTTGCTTCCTCTGTTCATCAGAGGATGAAACAAGGAAGACTGATCATAGTCCATTTTAAACCACGTCTCCAACAACAGGTGTCTCCCTCCTACTCAGTCTGATGGGAAGTCATCTGGGTCCCTGGCAGTCACTTGCTGCTTGTCCAGCCTTTCCTGCTCTGATAGAATACCTGAGACGTTGATGACAGAACAGCCTACAACCACAATGGCTCATCTCTAATGCTAAGGGAGAAAAAAAGGGAAAGTCCCTGGAAAACCACTGTATGAGCCTTTACAATTTTATTCAATAGATGTCAGAACCATAACTGGTATACAAATAAATCAGGAAAGGCTTGAGTGTGACTAGATAGGATCCAGTAGGACCATCCCAGAACCGATCTAATAGAATAGGTGTGTGTTTCAACACCTAGGACAGCTGCCCCAGAAGAAGATGGTCCAAGGACACACCCCTCCCCTCCCCACTTCACACAGCTCCCATGGGGCCTAATCTCCTAGCCCCAAGCCTTGCTCCACCAATATCAATACGGGACAAGGCAAGCAAGAGGCCAATGAGCAATTCCTAAATTAAACTCCCTCGCAGCTGAGTCACTTCTTTTCCTTTCATGTCTAAGATCAAAGACATTAAGCAACACAGAGGAGAGGCAGGGGTTTATTAGAGAACTACAGGATTTCAAGCCTGGAATGGATTCTACCAAACAAACATTAGCCCTCCTCTCCCAAGACAATAATCATCTATACTTTCATTATTAGGGCCAACAAGTCTCTACCCTTACCCTCAACTCCAGAGGCCTAAAGACTGCAAAAGTATCCTTGTTAAGTCTCAAAAACTCTTGTACTGTAGAAGACTTAATTCATTTTCAGGGGAAAATTAAGTTCTTTTTTCCCATGAAGTCAAAAAGAGACACCTATGTACTTGCCCATCAGCTGCCCAGACACCCAGGACTTTCACAAGTATGTCTGGGGAGGTGGAGCCAAATAGAAGTGCTGAGAAGCAGTACAGCTTCATGACTAGACTGCCTGGGTATGAACCCAGCTCCACTACTCACTAGCAGTGATCTTAAAAGCAGGGAAAATACTAGGACCTACCTCATGATTGTTAAGAGGATTAAGTTAGTTAATCTTACAAACAGTAAATGCTGTATTTCCTTTATAAATAAGGAGGTTGAGACAATGTGTTCCCTGGAAACATGTTATTCCACAACCATAAGAATTTTCAGTGTGACAGCACAAAACATTAGGTTTACCTGTATAAAACCTCCAACATTGGACTTTTTTTTTTAAACCTACAAGAATGGCAGTTTCATACAGTTAAATCAAATAGGTATGAACAAGAACATAAAGCCGTGCATTTTTAACTCATCCTGAGTGCCTGAAGCAGCTCAGGCCTTTTAGAGAAAATCCTTCAAATGACTGTTTTTTAAAAATGTTGGGGGAAGGGTTTGGTCTGCAGGACCCAGTTTGGTCTGCAGGACCTTGTGAAGGTTGAGCAACCTCAGCTATTTGGGGAGCTGACTGGGTGCCAAGCTGGCTTCCAGCCATCACCTGTTACTTTGACAACTGTAACTCCAGAACTACTAGTACTATTTGCAAAATCCCAAGCACTTACAGGAAGCTTAAAGGCTCAAGAGGCTCAAGTTGGAGTGACCAGAGAACTCCACAGCATTTTTCTCCTGCTAAAGGTGCTTCTGGCTTCCAGGGAACCACTTCATGTATCTGACACAGACACAGCTGTGACCACAGCCATCTGGATTTCAGCCATTATTCTCATTGTGTCTGAAGTTATTCAGAAAACTAGTTCACAAGTTTCAGAGACCCAACACTGAGTGTCTTTCATCTTAGAAAGTTTCTCCCTAAGTCTAAAACCTTTAAAAATTAAAGAGAAAAGCACATCACTTATGTTAAAGTTCAACTAAACAACACAGGCTCTCTCTGTACTAAATTTGCAACTTCCTGCCAATCTATAATTATTTCAAAGTTTTTAAAAAATTAAGTTCAATTATACAAAGACATAGAAATGGCCCTTTAGTAAAGAACAACTTTAATCAAAATTTTTAGATGCACTGTGTGATTTTATGCCTGTTTTTCCATTAATAACAGAAAGGCTCTTTTCAACTATTGGCCCAGTCACTAATAATGGGATAGGAGCACAATCTTTCTCTGGCCTATACACTAAGCCTAGTTATAAAAAATTATCCAGAAGCACTTGTACATATTTGAACCCTTGATTCCATGTTATTACATGAACTAAGTGAAGGCTTGGACCAAGATCATCAATCAGTCTTATATGAAGGCACACAGATGTTCTGATTAGTTTGGGCTTAATGGCCATGTTCCAGCCTGATTTTATTGCTCTACTTCCCTCAACACCAGAACTATTTATCTTTTCTACTTCTCTCAACACCAGAACCATTTATAAAGCCCAAAACAGTATTAGCTCTAAATGAAACTATTAAGTAAACTCTTTCTCAACCCAGACCATATACTTGCATGTTTCTCAGCTAAAACTAAGAGTTCATTGCAAGAGAAACTGAAAAACTAACACTTCCTCATGGAGTCTCTCTTCATAATATTTTATGTCTACATAAGGATGTGATGGGGCAGAAGTAGATGGCAGGACTATACTATCTCAGGACATCCTTCCTAGCACTCCAGAACAGAATCATGGGCACTTGCCCTCCCCTGGCATTCTTATGTAATGTTATAATGAACTGAATATTTATTTAATAATTAAATTAATTGAACTAAGCTGAAGATCCAGTCAGGATTCTTTTCATAGGGACTCTGTTGGCTCACATGTGTTTAGATCACTATCTGAAAGGGGATAATATATTTTGCCCTAAAGATATCCTTGTTCCATGGCTCACTGATCTGGCTGCCATGGGTCCTCTTTTCTAGAGGCAGGAGGATGCCAGATGATCCTGTGAGCAATAGCTCTCTGCATGAATGTACACCTATATGAGCACCACACACACCTCTAAGAGTGACCATGCAGGTGGGCACAGAAAATGGTAGCTTACTGCTCATTACACAGGAAAAGGGAATAAGTACAAACATCTACCCCACCCCAATTTCACCCCAAGTTCACAAGAGCGTCACAGTTTGCAGAAGTTTGGAGTCACTAGTTCAGAGCTAACATATAGCATGGTTTACGGGTAAAAGCATGAGCTTTGCAGTCAGACAAGAGTTACTCATATTTAAAATAAAAAAGTTACTTAATTTCTCCAAATCGTGGTTTCCTCATCTTTAACTGGGAATAATTCCATCCAACTCACACGGTTGGGCACATAGTAGATGTGTAATCTATAAGGTCAAGGTCAAGGATATAATCCCCAAACAAGGCTTAAAACAAGGTGGTGGTGTGATGAATTGGGAGATTAGGATTGACTTATGTACACCAATATGTATAAAATGGATAACTAACAAGAACCTGCTGTATAAATAAATAAATAAAATTCAAAAAAAACCCATAACAAAACAAAAACACCTCACAGAAAATCACATGGTTTCAATCTGTACTGTGAAACTCAGATGTATTATACCACTAGTGTATGCATGCCACACAAGTCAATAAAAGGGGGTCAGGAAATAAAAGAAAAACAACTTAGACTATGTGTCTCACTACTGGGTGGCTCCATACTATTCCTTTCTAAATAAAGACCAGTATGCAACATACTCTTTATGCTTTAATGGTGCTAAGCTGCATTGTTTTGGAACACACATAAAATATGAGTTCAACAAAAAGAAATGCTGCAGAAATTTCACACAAATATTCATGAACATTACATATTGCCAGGCCTTTTCACTTAGAGTTGTGTATCAAATAAGAATGACTAGATGCCAAGAAGTCTGTAAATCCTATGAGAAGAGGCCCTAGAGGCACCCTGATGGCTTCAAGAAGTGAAAACAGGGAAAGTGACAGAAAAACTATAGAAAACACAGCAAGAATTCTAGTCCAAAGCTAGTTAGTATGAAACAAATACACTGTGTGTGTTGTATATATACACAACTCAATAGACCCTGGAAGACATCCCTATCACAATAATACTTTAGAGAAGATCTTCCTTATATCAAGCTTTTCAATCTCAATTTCTTAAAAAATTAGGAAAGTGAGGTTAAGAGGGATTTACTGTTACAAGGCAACAAAGTCAATAATTGATAAAAAATTAAATTTAAACCCAGGGCTTTATACTTGAAAACATGCTACGAGCACAGTACTTAGCATAAGTTATGTTCATAACTGAACCTGATTAATAAAGAAAAATAAATTGTATTCAGTTAACTCAGTGCAAAGGAATACAGCAAATACATTTTCAAACTTTCTCATGAAAGTAGTTAAAAATTTTAAAATATGGCGATTATAACGATAAATTCTCACTCATCTGGAAAATTTGGTTATCCCAAAATGATTCATCCCTAAGAGTTCAAAAGAGTCAAGGATTTACTGTAACTTGTATCCATATTTGAAAAAAAAAATCATTCCTTAACTCTATGGAAACATTTTTTATTTTTTAACGTCTTTATTGGAGTATAATTGCTTAACAATGGTGTGTTAGTTTCTGCTTTATAACAAAGTGAATCAGCTATACATATATATATATATATATATGCCCATATCTCCTCCCTCTTGTGTCTCCCTCCCTCCCATCCTCCCTATCCCACCCCCCCCAGGTGGTCACAAAGCACCGAGCTGATCTCCCTGTGCTATGTGGCTGCTTCCCACTAGCTATCAATTTTGCATTTGGTAGTGTATACATGTCCATGCCACGCTTTCACTTTGTCCCAGCTTACCCTTCCCCCTCCCCGTGTCCTCAAGTCCATTCTCTAGTAGGTTTGCGTCTTTATCCCCGTCCTGCCCCTAGATTCTTCAGAAGCACTTTTTTTTTTTAGATTCCACATATATGTGTTAGCATACAGTATTTGTTTTTCCCTTTCTGACTTATGACTTACTTCACTCTGTATGATAGACTCATATGACAGGTCCATCCACCTCACTACAAATAACTCAATTTCGTTTCTTTTTATGGCTGAGTAATATTCCATTGTACATATGTGCCACATCTTCTTTACCCAGTCATCTGTCAATGGACACTTAGGTTGCTTCCATGTCCTGGCTATTGTAAATAGAACTGCAGTGAACATTGTGGTACATGACTCTTTTTGAATTATGGTTTTCTCAGGGTATACGCCCAGTAGTGGGATTGCTGGGTCATATGATAGCTCTATTTGTAGTTTTTTAAGGAATCTCCATACTGTTCTCCATAGTGGCTGTACCAATTCACATTCCCACCAACAGTGCAAGAGGGTTCCCTTTTCTCCACACCCTCTCCAGCATTTACTGTTTGGAGATCTTTTGATGATGGCCACTCTGGTGTGAGGTAATACCTCATCGTAGTTTTGAGCTGCATTTCTCTAATGATTAGTGACATTGAGCATCTTTTCATGTGTTGGTTGGCAATCTGTATATCTTCTTTGGAGAAATGTCTATTTAGGTCTTCTGCCCAGTTTTGGATTGGGTTGTTTGTTTTTTTTTGATATTGAGCTGCATGAGCTGCTTGTAAATTTTGGAGATTAATCCTTTGTCAGTTGCTTCATTTGCAAATATTTTCTCCCATTCTGAGGGTTGTCTTTTCGTTTTGTTTATGGTTTCCTTTGCTGTGCAAAAGCTTTTAAGTTCCATTAGGTCTCATTTATTTTTGTTTTTATTTCCCTTTCTCTAGAAGGTGGGTCAAAAAGGATCTTGCTATGATTTATGTCACAGAGTGTTCTGCCTATGTTTTCCTCTAAGAGTTTTATAGTGTCTGGCCTTACATTTAGGTCTTTAATCCATTTTGAGTTTATTTTTGTGTATGGTGTTAGGGAGTGTTCTAATTTCATTCTTTTACATGTAGCTGTCCAGTTTTCCCAGCACCACTTATTGGAGATGCTGTCTTTTCTCCATTGTATATTCTTGCCTCCTTTAGCAAAAATAAGGTGACCATATGTGCATGGGTTCACCTCTGGGCTTTCTATCCTGTTCCACTGATCTATATTTCTGTTTCTGTGTCAGTACCATACTGTCTTGATTACTGTAGCTTTGTAGTATAGTCTGAAGTCAAGGAGCCTGATTCCTCCAGTTCCATTTTTCTTTCTCAAGATTGCTTTGGCTATTCGGGGTCTTTTGTGTTTCCATACAAATTGTGAAATTTTTTGTTCTAGTTCTGTGAAAAATGCCATTGGTAGTTTGACAGGGATTGCATTGAATCTATAGATTGCTTTGGGTAGTATAGTCATTTTCACAATGTTGATTCTTCCAATCCAAAAACACGGTATATCTCTCCATCTGTTTGTATCATCTCTAATTTCTTTCATCAGTATCTTATAATTTTCTGCATACAGGTCTTTTGTCTCCTTAGGTAGGTTTATTCCTAGGTATTTTATTCTTTTTGTTGCAATGGTAAATGCAAGTGTTCCCTTAATTTCTCTTTCAAATTTTTCATCATTAGTGTATAGGAATGCTAGAGATTTCTGTGCATTAATTCTGTATTCTGCTACTCTACCATATTCATTGATTAGCTCTAGTAGTTTTCTGGTAGCATCTTTAGGATACTCTATGTATAGTATCATATCATCTGTAAACAGTGACAGCTTTACTTTTTCTTTTCTGATTTGGATTCCTTTTATTATTTCTTTTTCTTCTCTGACTGCTGTGGCTAAAACTTCCAAAACAGTGTTGAATAATAGTGGTGAGAGTGGGCAACCTTGTCTTGTTCCTGATCTTAGTGGAAATGGTTTGTTTTTCACCATTGAGGACGATACTGACTGTGGATTTGTCATATATGGCCTTTATTACATTGAGAAAAGTTCCCTCTATGCCTAGTTTCTGGAGGGTTTTTATCATAAATGGGTGTTGAATTTTGTTGAAAGCTTTTTCTGCATCCACTGAGTTGATCATATGGTTTTTATTCAACCTGTTAACATGGTGTATCACACTGATTTGTGTATATTGAAGGATGCTGGCATTCCTGGGGTAAACCCCACTTGATCATGGTGTATGATCCTTTTAATGTGCTGTTGGATTCTGTTTGCTAGTATTTTGTTGAGGATTTTTGCTTCTATGTTCAACAGTGATATTGGCCTGTAGTTTTCTTTCTTTGTGACATCTTTGTCTGGTTTTGGTATCAGGGAGATGGTGGCCTCACAGAATGAGTTTGGGAGTGTTCCTCCCTCTGCTATAATTTGGAAGGGTTTGCGAAGGATAGGTGTTAGCTCTTCTCTAAATGTTTGATAGAATTCGCCTGTGAAGCCATCTGGTCCTGGGCTTTTGATTGTTGGAAGATTTTTAATCACTGTCTTAATTTCAGTGCTTGTGATTGGTCTGTTTATGTTTTCCATTTCTTCCTGGTTCAGTCTCGGAAGGTTGTGCTTTTCTAAGAACTTGTCCATTTCTTTCAGGTTGTCCATTTTATTGGCATATAGTTGCTTGTAGTAATCTCTCATGATCCTTTGTATTTCTGCAGTGTCAGCTGTTACTTCTCCTTTTTCATTTCTAATTCTATTGATTTGTGTCTTCTCCCTTTTTTTCTTGATGAGTCTGGCTAATGGTTTATCAATTTTATCTTCTCAAAGAACCAGCTTTTAGTTTTATTGATCTTTGCTACTGTTTCCTTCATTTCGTTTTCATTTATTTCTGATCTAATCTTTGAAACACTTTTAAATACAGAACACAATGACATTACTGGAAATTCTTTCATTTGACTTATCTGAGGTTTATCTGCTTCACTGAGGCTTATATTCTTATTACTCTCTTAATAATCAAACATGAGGGCTTCCCTGGTGGCGCAGTGGTTGAGAGTCCGCCTGCCGCACAGGGGACACGGGTTCGTGTCCCGGTCTGGGAAGATCCCACATGCCGTGGAGCGGCTAGGCCCGTGAGCCATGGCCACTGAGCCTGCGCGTCCAGAACCTGTGCTCCACAACGGGAGAGGCCACAACAGTGAGAGGCTCGCATACCACCAAAAAAAAAAAAAAAAAAAAAAATCAGACGTGAAAGGTAAAAATGAAGATCATTTGGCTTGTATTTTAGAGACAAAAAAAATTAAGTAAAGTAAATTAACAGTTATTTCAAATTTCCCTTGGTTGGAATGTAAAAAAACTGGCCTCCTTTCCAAGAAATTGGTGCTGGAAAGAGGCCTCAGCACTGTGATATTACATTCAAACTCCTACAAAGGCACTTCATTTTACAGATGAAGAAACCAAAGCTCAGAGGCATGAAATGACTTACCTATGGTCTCAAACTCAGTGACTATCAAATCCCCAATATGAATCCATGTACCTGACTCTGTAAGTTTATTGGCAATGTCTGAATCTAAAGACCAAATGAAGAGCTGTGTCTCATCAGTGCCCCACTCCACACACACCCCCATCCCCCACGATTTGCAGGCAATTCTCCAGGTGAGGCAGGGAAGGTGGAGAACATATGGTATATGGACCAGTGGAAACTCAATCAACTGAAGTCCCATCAGCCTAGAGCCACTATATCAGCTTGGTGTCTTTTACTGGAAACAGGTTGCTAACAAATATGAGAATGATCCAGAATTAGACAAAATCCAAAAAGAGAGAAATTACTCCTGGATGAACAGAATAACTATATGCAAATAAACTACCAAACTAGAAGAAAAGATTAAGATGTTTTATGAAGAACATCTGAATAATGAAATTTGATACATCTTAGAGGGAAGCAGATATTTGTGTATAAGAGATAAAGAGGACAGTGGATCCAGACTTTCATGGGGAAAGAAGACATGCTAACACTTCCTGCAGGAACTTATCACCGCTTCACACTGTGTCTGCTGGAGAACCAGGGTGGACCATCTTGATGCTCAAGGAGAGTACATGAAATTTTTGGCACAGGCAGCACCGCGGTACTCTCTAGAGACTAATACACTACTTGTAAAGGTCCTAAACATAGCTGAGCAGAAAATTAAGTATTGACTATTGTTTACTTTTTGCATTTTTATTGTAGACTCAAAGCTAGATTATCTTTCCTTTGCAAGATTATTTCATCAGAATGTTTTTCAGTAAAAGGAACAACAAAACTGATGTTTACATGGAAGGAACTGTGGAAATGTAGGCAAATCACATTCATCTTCTTTAATTAATCAAGAATAGTGGTTCAGTAACTCTTCATTTGCACACACATTCAACTGTAACCCAAATGGAAGTTTCATTTCCCAAAATGCAACCACTTAGCATGCTCTATGTGAATATGATTCTTAGACCTTAAGCCAGATATCAGTCAATGCCATGCCTGCCTTAGAACAAGTAATAGTAGATAACATAATTAACCAAATATAATACATTTTTTCTCCCCAAATTTTTTTTTTTTTTTGCGGTACGTGGGCCTCTCACTGTTGTGGCCTCTCCCGTTGCGGAGCACAGGTTCCGGATGTGCAGGCTCAGCGGCCATGGCTCACGGGCCCAGTCACTCCGCGGCATGTGGGATCTTCCCAGACCGGCGCACGAACCCGTGTCCCCTGCATCGGCAGGCGGACTCTCAACCACTGTGCCACCAGGGAAGCCCCTCTCCCAAAATTTTATCTTGGGGTTGGAGCAAATGGGAGAAGAACATATCATGGAGTCTATACAGTTGCTTATACCACTTTCGTGTTCAAAGTAAAGTAACTGTCTTAATTTTTTTAAAAAGAAAGAAAAAGACCAAATGAAGAATATCATAATGTGAAAAGTGTAGCATTACATTTGCTTTCTATGTTTAATCATTAAGGAAATTAATTACTGTATTTAATCCCTATCAAGATAAAAAAATTTTTTTTTTATTTCAGTGATAAGGTTCTATTTGTTCCCATTAGGGAATTTACTCAAATGCCAGAGAAGCTCTTTTGTTGGTTTTTCTAATATGCCCCAAACACAAAATGTAACCTTTTATTATGCTGTGTTACTAGTTTAAGTGTGGCTCTAGAGCCTCAGGAATACCTGGCCCCATCCTAATTAGTAGTATTATAAACACTTATTCTCTATACAGAACTTCATGATTTATATCCATTACCTCATCAGATCCTCATTAACAACTCTGGTTGAAGGTCAGTCCTGACTTCACAGAAGAAATCGAGTCAAAGAGAGGGTTAAGCTACCTGCTTAATATCACCCTGGCACCAATGGCCTGAAAACAGTCCAGAGCTCTAATGTCTTTTTAATAGAGTTTTAGTATAAATCTTCAAGTATGTTTAAGAAAACAGAACAAGTTTTAAAGACATGGATTTCAAGTCGATGGGAAGAATGATAATTTTTTTTTGTGGTGAGACAACTGGATAGCCAGTTAGAAAAAATATTAAGAAAGCTAGCATTCATCTGACACCACATACTAAAATGTGTTCTGTCATTTAAAAATATCAAATATACCTAATACTAAGTCTAAATAGAGATAAATGTTTATATAATTAGGGAAGTCAAAAGGTCTCTCCAACATGACATCAAAAGTAGAAACCTTGGGGTTTCCCTGGTGGCACAGTGGTTAAGACTCTGCCTGCCAATGCAGGGCACACAGGTTCCAGCCCTGGTCCGGGAGGATCCCACATGCCATGGAGCAACTGAGCCCGTGTGCCACAACTACTGAGCCTGCGCTCTGGAGCCCATAAGCCACAACTACTGAGCCCACAAGCCACAACTACTGAAGCCCATGTGCCTACAGCCCGTGCTCCACAACAGGAGAGGCCACCTCAATGCGAGGCCCGCACACCACAACAAAGAGTAGCCCCCACTCGCCACAGTTGGAGAAAGCCCGCGTGCAGCAGTGAAGAAGCAATACAGCCTAAAATAAATAAATTTTAAAAAAGAAATGTTTGATAGGTGTGAGTACATGAAAATATAAAACTTCTGTATAAAAAGACCCTAAATATATATGCAAACAACCTGAAAAAAAATATTTGTACCATGTATCACAAAAAGTTAATATTCTTAACATATAGCTTTAAAAAAAGAAAAACACAAACACACCAATAATAAAACGGACAAAGGGCTTGACAAGGCAATCCACAAAGAAAACATGAATTCTCAACATGAAAAACAAAGTTTAAATATACTAATAACCAAATATCTATGAAGTAAAATAGAGATTTACCATTTTTTTACAAATAGACTGGCAAATTTTTTAAAATTATAATATCCACAAATTGATTAAATGCGACAAAGCAAGTACTCTCATTTAGAAATATAAACATCACGTGAGTTCTGCAATCTATAAATGTCCTTTGACCCAGAAGTTCTTTCTACTTCTAAGCAAATAACGATGATATACAAGATTTAGCTACAAGGGTCTTCATCACAAAGTTATTTAGAACGACTAACAAAACAATCTTAAATATTCATCCAGGAACACAGAATCACAGTGAAGCCATCTAACAGAATTCTACACTGAAAAAAATAATAACATATGTATATACACATATATATATGTAATTATGTATATATATACATGTGTATATATATATGTATAATTATTGGAAGATGGAACAATATTCATGATTCACTAACAAAGGAAAGGTTATAAAACATCATGCAGTATATAAACACAATTTATGTTGGGCATGTGCAAATAAAATTGAGAGGATATTCATCAAAATACTGACTACGGTTATGGGATTCCAAATGGCTTTTATTCTATTCTCTGGATTCTAAATCTTCAATAAATAAGAAAAACTTTTGCAAAAAACAGTGAATATAACTTCTTAAAAATAACTTCCAAAAAAGGAGACAGCAGCCAATAATATTTTATGTACAGAGTAAGTGACTGTCCCCCAGACCTACTTGGTAAATCAGGCACACAATACAACCAGCCATTCCATCCTCAGATCCCAAGACAGGAAGAAGAGTAGATCAGGATGGGCAGAATGCCTAGTCGCACACCACAGTATAACTCTGTGTCTTACTACTCAGGTTGGAAAACACTAGACTTGAACTGCCCACTACAACTTAGGAAACATGAGATGGGATCTCCTCCACTTGTACAACTCCCTCCACATTGCCAAGACAGCAGCTCAAAAAATGGTATGGAGGATGGGGTGAGAGCTGTCTGCAGTGCAAAAAAATACATGCCAATGTATGCAAAATGGTATGAGCCCAGTGGAGACCAATTTACAATCTTGATAAAAATTATTTTTGAAAAATTATAAATGCACTTATCTTTTAACCCAACGACCTTGGGAATTTACCCAACCTTGTACATATGAGTTATACAAAGAAGCACTGTTTGCAGTAATAATAGCATGGAAACAAATAATATATCCATGAATATGGAGACTGGTTAAGTAAACCATGGTACAGAACATGCCGGAGCTCTAATAAATACGTACATACATACATGTAACATACACACACATGAATAAGGAAATATTCCAGGTCCATTCCAGGTCCTAATACAGAAAGAGAGGAGGATATACTGTAAAATGAAAAAAGCAAAGTGCAGAATAGTATATAGAGTATGCTACATTTTGTATAGAGAAGAATATATACTTGTGTTTAATTGTATCTGGACACAAGAAATGCATAAAAGAGGTTATTTAAGGGGGCAGGGAAGGAAGCTGACAGTGACAAAAACTGGAGCAAGCCTTTTCAATTTGTACTAAGTTATACTGGTTTACTTTCTGAAGCATGTGAATATAGTACCCATGTCAAACAAAATATCAACAATGACAACAACAATAACAACAATAATAATGAAAAGTTTAAAATGCTTACCAATAAAGCCTTGGTAAGAGGCAAATTTGCCACCACAGAGTGAGGAGCATCAGAGCTGAGCAACAGATTACACAGGAATTTCTCTTCTGCCTCCGTTGGAAAGAGAGAGAAGAGGTGAAACCATTTACAGATCACCTACCACAGGAAAGTTTTCTGCATGCTATCACATTAATATTCAAATTAACCCTAGTTAAGTATAACCAGCCTCATTTCTGCAAATAAGTAAATGGTGGTACATAGTAAATGGCAAGCCATTAGGTCACATGTCCAAAGTCACAGGGCTATGACTGAAACTCATGCTCTTACCCGCTCAAACTCTCAAAGAAAAAATATTTAAGTCTCAGTAAAAATAAAAATCCTCTAAGTCAGTCACTCACACATAACCACACTTCCTTCTGCAGTGTTTCCTCTAAAATTATTTACTAAGTTGCGAGCAATGGGAAGCGGCAGATAAAGCTTCGCTTGCTCGCTGCTCACCTCCTGCTGCGCGGCCCGGTTCCTAATAGGCCACAGACCAATATCGGTCCGTGACCTGGGGACTGGGGACCCCTGCTCTACACTAATAAAAGGATGATCTATATTTTCCAAATTAATGAGCTCCAAAAAGTTAATTACTGGGAGCATTATCAGATGCATTTTTTTCCTTCGTTGAGGATTAACTATGAAATGCATGCAAAATCACTGAATAATGAACTTCACAGGAATCGTAAATCATCTTTTGCAGTAAGATGATAAAAAATGATATTACCATGGAGGGAGGGAGGGAGGGAAGACAGAAATAGCAACTAACATTTATTGGGCACTTATATATACCAGTCACTGTTCTAAGTGCTTTGAATATAAGGACTCACCTATTCTCATAAAACCCTATGAAGTACGTACTATTACTATATTCATTTTACAGATGAGTAAACTAAGACACAGAGTTAAATAACCTGTCCACACAGACTGTCCAAACTCCACTGCCCATACTACTCCCCACCATACAATATTTCCAGGCTGCAGCAACTGAGAATGAACAAGAGGACGGCTCTTCTCTAACAAATCAGTGAATGATTTGTAATCTTACGTATTTCACTGTCTAAGCTGTTTTATTCCAAGAAAAGGAGGCTTCAACTGACTGTCAAATGGATCAATAAGACAAAAAAGATTTAAACCCCCTGATTTCAGAGACTGGGCTACAATCTAAGCCAGAGATGAAACCTACAGAAAGGCAGTAAGGAGTGGGCGTGAAAAGGCAAAGAGCAGTGAGAACAGTATTTCTTTCTCAACTTCATACACGTTAAGTGAAAAGGTAGCTCCATGGTCATATATCTGGAAAACAGTTGGCTAATATTCAATAGTTTCTTATTTTAGTTCTCCAAGAAAAGGATAAACTAAGCAACATCAAGCGATTCCCAAACTTATCTGACCATGAAATTCTTTACTCACAGAGCACCTTGAGAACAAACCACACTCAGGGAAGCTATTGGACTAAAAGGATACTCAAGAGTTAAAAATCTATCAAACTTGGTGACTAACAGTCCAGGAGAGATGAGTCAAAATAAGCCCCACAATATGGCTTAGGTAACCAGTGAAGGTGATATGAGAGGGAGGTTAAGATAAAGGGCAGTTTTTTATGGAAAAAGGTGAACTTAGTTCACCTGTTTGACCTAAGAGTTGTGTAAAAAACTGCCAGTTCACAAAACAATTGAAACCAGCATCTCAAAGAGATATTTGTACGTCTATGTTCATAGCAGCATTATTCACAATAGCCAAAAGGTGGAAGCAACCCAAGTGTCTGTCAATGAACGATAAACAAAATGTGGTATATACACTGAATAGAATATTATTCAGTTTTAAAAAGGAAGGAAATTCTGACATATACTACAATGTGGATGAACCTTGAGAACATTACACCAAGTGAAATAAGTCAATCACAAAAAGATAAATACTGTATGATTCCACTTAAATGAGCTACACAGAGTAGTCAAATTCATAGAGACAGAAAGTAGAATGGTGGTTGCGAAGGGCTGGGGGGAGGGGAGGATGGGGTGGAGGGGTGTTGTTTAATGGGTATAGAGTTTCAGTTTTGGAAGACAAAAAGCATTCTGGAGATAGGTTGCACAATGATGTGAATGTACTTAACACTACTGAACTGTAACTTAAAAATGGTCCAGATGGTAAATTTTATGTTGTGTATCTTACCACAATTAGAAAAAAATTTTAACTGCCAATTCAAGATGTTGTTAGACATTTGCTGTCTCTATCTGTGTAGAAACCTCTCATGCCATGTGGTCCTGCTAGGACTACAGATCACAGTGTCCTGCCCTGACCCCTACTGATGACTGTCCACCTACGTGACCAAAGGATGACCCAAGCAAAAGTCCTTTGGAGAGATCTGACAAATGGAAGCCAGAAAAACACCACCTTGGGGCGGCCAGTTGTTCTCTTTTGAGCCATTTGGAGAAAACCTCATTGTGGCAAGAAATGAGACCAATGAAAGAAAAGCAGAACCAAGTAGGACTCCTAAAGAGATCATGCCTTGACATCGCTGGAGCTCACGGATTCTCTTCCCCTGCTCTTTAGAGGCTCCAGTTACCTGGGCCAATAAATCTCAACACCTTTCCTGTGCAAACCTCCTCCCCCCACACCTCAAACACCAAAAGAGAACAGGGACATCCAAAAGAAAAGCAATTTCACTGAGCAATACGACCCTTTACAAGAATTTTCTCTCCATAGTTCCTTTGAAATTTTATCTGCAGTATCACATACTAGAACAGTAGTACACAGTTCCATAATTTAGTAAGTACAATTCCAAATTTAACACAATCTTTCCAGTTGGTAAATACATCATCGTGTTAGGCCAGAATATTTTTACATTTCTGAAGAAACAATAATTTAAAAAAATTATCAATCTAAATCTATACTAGATTATATAGAGGGAGAGCTATACAATGCATAAAATAGAAATAAATTTAGAAATACAAGTGTTTCTAAATTATCTGAAGTATAAAATAAAAGAGAACACCTAAGCATTACCCTGAAAACTGAGGCTTTGGAGGAACATTCTAATACTTAAGTCAAAGAACAGAAGACTATACAGATAAGATCTTTTATCTGTGCCTTATTTGAAGAACTTTGCCCTTTCCAAGTTGTTCAACTCAATGCTCCATAACTATAGGTTCCCTTGGTTTAGTTTTCACTAATAATTGACAAGGTCTAATTTTATTAAATACAAATCTAATCAATAATGTTTATGACTGCCTAGGTATAATTACTCTCTTTTGTGAACCAGGAGACATGGAGAAAGGAGCAAATAAAGGGAGAAGGAATGCTGCTAGCTCTGCAGACTTCATCTGACTTAGGCAAAGAGGAGATCTTAAAAAGCTGTCATGCTAGGAATTAATGTCAAACCAGTTTCATATCTGGAGTCTTAAAGACTCACAGCATAAGGCTGCAGAGAGATGCCTGAAGCAAAATCTTAAAAGTAAACTGCACTCCCCAGGGAGTGTAGTTATGAACTTGTTGTCACAAGTCTTTGCAAAGATAAGCTAGCCATGTTGATTTCACTGAAGCAGACCTGACCAATAAAATAACTTCACAACACTGGGAATACCATCCATGTGAAATCTTTACAACCACTAATCAGGAAATGATCCATCTTCTGAAACTGCTCTCTCTTTATCATGAAAGATTAGCAGCCAGCATTTTAATCATAAGGGGGGTGGGGGGGAAGACCCTATTTTACTTGGAAGGGTTTTAAAGGTTCAATGCTGCACACCTGGTAAACACAAAAATGACAAAGCCTGTCTCTTCCCCAGGATTATCTTCCAGCTATTTAAGGTGGCTTCTATCTCACACCTCCAGAGCAAATCTTAGAATCTGGCAGCCCAGAATGTTTACAGTGCTCAGGGGAAGATCTAACTGTTAGAAGCACGGCTCAGGCATCCCGCAGTCCCCAGGACCATTTATTTGTCAAGGAACCTACAGAACTTACTGTCTTAGAAAAAACCAACTGGGCAGATTTATGATATTTCTGTTAAAATACAGTGTGTGCTTTTTAAATCATGGCATAAATAATACCCAAAATCTTAAAATGTGAATAACTTTCAGACAACAATACCATTTACAGTCTCCTAATGGAAATAATCAGAAAATTCAAAAAAAAAAAAAAAAGGAGGCACAAAGGTGTCTGTAACAGGATTATTTATAGTAGGAAAAACAAATAATATATATGCAACAGATTAAAGGGTTAGGTAAACAAACTTTCATTCATCCACACCATGTACCATAAAAAGCTGTCACCCTAACCAAAAGTTATTACCTCATAGGGGTAAAATTATGAGAAGTCACTTGGTGAACAAACCAGATTACAGCACTATGTTCTATGATCTCCTTGGAAATTTTTTAACTTAATAGTTCCATATATGCATGAAACAAAGTCTGAAACAATAAACACTAAAATATTAACAAAAATGTTTATCTGAGTGACATCTTAGAATTATTTATTTCTGATATTTCTTTAAAATGTTAATTAAATTTTTAAAGAATTCACCAGTAGCCATAGCAAATTTCTAATGACTGCCTCGTAAGGGCCAATATTAGGCTTACATCCTGACTTCTCTAAAAGTAAATGCAAGAATGGCTAACAGTATTCTATATGAAACTACTTTTTGAACATAGCTTGGATAAATTATCTAAAATTAATTCAAAAATAACTCTTTAGAGAAACAACTAAAAATGCAACGGCCTAATGTCTCTAGAAAGGAAACATAATACAGATCAATGGAGATCCCATAAAATATGTATCTTTCCTGTATAAAATTAAAAAGTTACAATTAGTTTTAATTCACAGCCCGAAGCTTTTTAATGACTAAAGAAAAAGGTAAAAGGAAAAGAAGAAATAAAAACTTTTCTCTCCTCAGAGGCCCAAGTCAGGGTTAGCAGATTGCCTGCTTTGAGGCACCCTGTTTCGGTCATAAATACCTTGACCGAATTACTTCCCAGGCTTCATTCCCACGGTGAGAATGTGCTGAGAGCAGGCCCCACTGCAAGAACAAGACAAAGACAGGTGGCATGTGGTATGTGGGCAGGGCCTTGAGTGTGACCAGAGGCAGCAGGCCTGAAGACCAGGCCTCCAGGAGGCTCTGTGTAACCAGGTGGCAGCAGAGGCACCCGTGAGCAGCGGGACTTGAGCAGACTGTCAGAGGGGAGGCATTACAGGCTGTGCTGTTCCCCAAAACCAGTCAAGAGCAGTGCAGCCACGGGGCACAGTGGGCGAGTACAGGGCTTGGGGCTAACTCAAAATCACTTCACCTCTCTGAATCTCAGTTGCCTGAAGTCTCAAATGAAAGTTATACAAGAGAGCACCTTTTTATCTGTAATGACCTCTCAACACTTTGTTTTTCCTGTTCTTAATATAACTGTTACCTCCATTAAGGTCTAATTAGATTAGGGGTGCTGTGTCAAGTGGTTTTTCTCTTGACAAAAGGAAAAACACAAAAAAAGAAATGCCAGCCAAACAATCAAATAGGCCTTCCACAAGACAAACCCACAGTTAGTGTCTATGCCTGGCATTCATGTGATCAATAATACTCCACTACTGACCAGCTGCTCACTAGCAGGCACAAGGCTGACTAGGGCTAGAAGGATAAACAAGAGGGACTTGGTCCCTAACCTCTGCAAATTCCAGGGTGGCAAGGGCCGAAAACAACAGTTTGCCATCTCTTCTCCCACGAGATACTGCCCTTCATAATATCCACGGTAATGACTGGACCCTACATAATCCTAATTTCTCTCAGATAATTTCCAAATCTCCTACCCACAAATACATCTTAGATGTCTCAGAACTATTTGAACAAATGGGTACATATTTAGTTACCTAAGTTCTACATCTGACTACCTTCTGTATCATTTATGACTCAATCACAAATTGAGCATGATGCTAAAGTGGTGGCCCACAGAGGTCTTGGGTGAGTCACTAAGTGCTCTCTTAGTTTTCTCTCTTGTAAAACTGGGGAAGGAAGTGTCCCTGGGAGGCTTTGCTTTCTTCAAACTCTTAAAATTATTATAAGATGTTATGATCATTGTGTAGCTACAAACCCTTAAACAGTACTTACTAGAAAATGTCTATAAACTTAGAACTAAATATGCTGGCATTTCATAGCAGACCTGTCTCCATGTTCTCTTAAAACCATTAGAGCTATTAGTTCTAACCTAAGAAAAGTAAACAAGACTCGAAGCCAAGAAGGAACTCGTTTGACTGCTTTCCTTGCCTCCCAATAATCAAAGCAATATTCTCATAAGTGTCTGGCTCCCAAATACCTGTAAATGTCTTAATTCCGCCTAGCATAAGCAGTATTTTCATCCGATTCGTAGCTGCATGGCAATATTCCTCTTTCAATGTTGCCTGACGTTCCATTGATTTTTTTCTTACTGAAATATATCTAGCTACAGAAAAGTATAAAAAAACCATGGATTTTTTAAAGAGGACTAAATAGGTCTCCTCACTGGATCCCTACTATGTGTCAAACACAATGGTAGTGGTTGGTGATACAAAGGTCAGCCACAGATGAGGACAGACAACTAAGCAAATTAGTGCAATAATGTGTATACCATTCCAGACTGTGTCTGGTTCAAGTATGACACATAAGCCTTTAAAGTATATCAACGAAGGTAATATACTCTAACAACTACACTGGTAGTCTTGAGTTTATAAACAGTTGGGCGTTTTTAAAAATTCATTCCCAGTTGGTTGTTTGAAATCTGGAGCACATTTTCCCCCAATACACACTACTATAAATGTGGTTAGGTTTCCAAGCCAACACACAAAAGACCAATTTAACACAAAGTATCTGAAACACTATACAGCTGCCCTAGCAAATGAGCAAAATATTACTGCAGCCAAAGAGAACCATGAGTGATCTTGTCATCTGAAAGCTGGAGTCTGAGGGAAACTCAAGTGTACGTTAATAAGGGGTGCAGATGGAGTGGCGAGGAGGTGCCTGTAGTTTTATGGCAACTGAGCTCAGGGATTTTGAGACCAAGGGCCAGGTAGGCCTGGCCTAACTCAAATCCAAGTTCCCCCAGATAAAAGCTGGGTGCCTTTAAACATGTTATTCAACCATTCTAAGCCTCAGTTTATTAATCTGAATGACTGGCACAGAGTAAGCATTCCATAAACAATACTTTACATCCATTTTTTTCATTTGCTTGAGATTATACAACTTTCATCTTCCTTGGAATAAAAGTATCCTGGGGCTTCCCTGGTGGCACAGTGGTTGAGAGTCCGCCTGCCGATGCAGGGGACACAGGTTCGTGCCCCGGTCCGGGAATATCCCACATGCCGCAGAGCGGCTGGGCCCGTGAGCCATGGCCGCTAAGCCTGTGCGTCCGGAGCCTGTGCTCCGCGACGGGAGAGGCCACAACAGTGAGAGGCCCGCGTGACACACACACACACACAAAAAAAGTATCCTGAACACATAGCTGGGATTATCAGTCACTGTTAGAAAATGTTTGGAGTTTCACATAAAACAGATTTTTTTAAGTGTCTAGGCAAGAAATGTACAAAGAAGGGGATTGATGAAAGTGCATTACACATGAGAAAAGGGTAGCATGAACTAAAATGCAGTAACCAGGAAGAGACTGAAGACAGAGGGAAAAGACAGGTATATGATGTACGGAGGATTCTCCCGATCAGAGAAGATATGAGATGGAATCCCAGGGACTTTCCAGATGACTTACTGGCTGTCTATACAATGAGAAGATGGGAGGATAACAAATAGTAACAGTGGCAAACCTTTATAGGATGTTGGTATACAAATATACATACTTGCTCATTTAATCCTTACAACCCTATAAGGTAGGTGGTATTATCCTCATTTTGCAGTTGAGAAAACTGAGGTTGAATAACTTGCTAGTAAAATAAACTCAGCTTGTAAAACAAAGCAGGATTCAGACCCACAGATGCTGGTTCCAGATTTGGGAGTCCGAACCACTATCTTATACTGATGCTTTTGTAGTAGTGGGAACCCAGCTATTTGCATAAGTGGGCTTCCTGCATCAGAAGTTCATAACTTGAATAATATGTATCTATAAAGTCTCCACTTATAAACATAAATGTTACATAACATTACATTTACAGACTTTCTGGCAATGTTCAATATTTGGGATGGGGGTGGGTAACTAACATTTATTAAATGCTACTGAATCTCAGGCACTGTCTGAAGCAGTGTTCTACCTCATTTAACCTTCACAAAACCACCTTGGTGATAGGTTCTATTAAATCCACTTTACACTTAAGAAAAACTGAGGATCAATTATGAGCCCAAAATCACAGAGCTAGTGTCAGAGGAAAGCCTAAGACTGGCTCCTCTTGGTTCTAAGTCCAGAGTGCTTTTCATAACACATCTAGTATACTCAGATCCAAACAGGTAATCGTGGGACATGTTACATAATAACCAGGTAATATAAAATAACAGTAAATCAAGTTCGATTTTAAAATGTCAAAGACGTTTCACAGGAAAATACTAAATTATCTTTAGGACAGCTAAATTAACCCAATTACCCATCTCACCTCCCACACCCTCATCCCTGCCAAAAAAAAAAAAAAAAAAATTCCTTTCAGATCCTCTTTATTACTTAGCACCTAACAATACCAAATACAACATAGGTGGCTAGAGACTTCTCCAAAAGCCTAAAACTACTTCAGAAGCATTACGTTGGAAAACAGGATAGGAACGCATTCCATGGGTTCTCATTTAAATGCCAATGTCAGAAATAAAAGGGAGGGGGGACAACTAACAAGACAATAGAAAGGAGGCTTTTTTAAGAGTTGAAGGGTTTTCCAATTATATCTCAGTAAAGCTGGGGGACAGTGGAAGAGTAGAAAGTTTTTTGTTCTGTTTTGTTTTGTTTTTAGTGAGAGCGCTGCACATTTGAATTCCAGCTCTGCCATTTATTAGCTTTGTTTGCTTATCTGGAAAATGATGCCATTAAGATCCAACTCTCTGGCTATTAGAAGATTAAATTAAATATCAAATTCAAAGCATGTAAACAGCTGACGTAGTAAAAGCTGCCTAATCTTTTTTTTTAACATCTTTATTGGAGTATAATTGCTTTACAATGGTGTGTTAGTTTCTGCTTTATAACAAAGTGAATCAGTTATACATATACATATGTTCCCATATCTCTTCCCTCTTCTGTCTCCCTCCCTCCCACCCTCCCTATCCCACCCCTCTAGGTGGTCACAATCCACCTAGCTGATCTCCCTGTGCTATGTGGCTACTTCCCACTAGCTATCTATTTTACGTTTGGTAGTGTATATATGTCCATGCCACTCTCTCACTTTGTCCCAGCTTACCCTTCCCCCTCCCCATATCCTCAAGTCCATGCTCTAATAGGTCTGTGTCTTTATTCCCATCTTACCCCTAGGTTCTTCATGACCTTTTTTTTTTTCCTTAGATTCCATATATATGTGTTAGCATATGGCATTTTTCTCTTTCTGACTTACTTCACTCTGTATGACAGACTCTAGGTCCATCCACCTCACTACAAATAACTCAATTTCGTTTCTTTTTATGGCTGAGTAATATTCCATTGTATATTTGTGAAACATCTTCTTTATCCATTCATCTGTTGATGGACACTTAGGTTGCTTCCATGTCCTGGCTATTGTAAATAGAGCTGCAATGAACATTTTGGTACATGACTCTTTTTGAATTATGGTTTTCTCAGGGTATATGCCCAGTAGTGGGATTGCTGGGTCATATGATAGTTCTATTTGTAGTTTTTTAAGGAACCTCCATACTGTTCTCCATAGTGGCTGTACCAATTCACATTCCCACCAACAGTGCAAGAGGGTTCACTTTTCTGCACACTCTCTCCAGCATTTACTGTTTCTAGATTTTTTGATGACGGCCATTCTGACTGGTGTGAGATGATATCTCACTGTAGTTTTGATTTGCATTTCTCTAATGATTAATGATGTTGAGCATTCTTTCATGTGTTTGTTGGCAATCTGTATATCTTCCTTAGAGAAATGTCTCTTTAGGTCTTTTGCCCATTTTTGGATTGGGTTGTTTGTTTTTTTGTTATTGAGCTGCTTGTAACTTTTGGAAATTAATCCTTTGTCAGTTGCTTCATTTGCAAATATTTTCTCCCATTCTGAGGGTTGTCTTTTGGTCTTGTTTATGGTTTCCTTTGCTGTGCAAAAGCTTTGAAGTTTCATTAGGTCCCATTTGTTTATTTTTGTTTTTATTTCCATTTCTCTAGGAGGTGGGTTAAAAAGGATCTTGCTATGATTTATGTCATAGAATGTTCTGCCTATGTCTTCCTCTAAGAGTTTGTTACCATTGCAACAAAAAGAACAGAATATCTAGGAATAAACCTACCTAAGGAGACAAAAGACCTGTATGCAGAAAATTGTAAGATACTAATTAAAGATGATACAAATAGATGGAGATATATACCATGTTCTTGGATTGGAAGAATCAACATTGTGAAAATGACTCTACTACCCAAAGCAATCTACAGATTCAATACAATCCCTATCAAACTACCACTGGCATTTTTCACGGAACTAGAACAAAAAATTTCACAATTTGTATGGAAACACAAATGACCCCGAATAGCCAAAGCAATCATGAGAATGAAAATTGGAGCGGGAGGAATCAGGCTCCCTGACTTCAGACTATACTACAAAGCTACAGTTATCAAGACAGTATGGTACTGGCACAAAAACAGAAATATAGATCAATGGAACAGGATAGAAAGCCCAGAGAAAAACCCATGCACATATGGTCACCTTATTTTTTTTTTTTTTTTTTTTTTGCAGTACGAGGGCCTCTCACTGTTGTGGCCTCTCCTGTTGCGGAGCACAGGCTCCGGACGCGCAGGCTCAGCGGCCATGGCTTACAGGCCCAGCCACTCCACGGCATGTGGGATCTTCCCAGACTGGGGCACAAACCCGTGTCCCCTTCATCGGCAGGTGGACTCTCAACCACTGTGCCACCAGGGAAGCCCTGGTCACCTTATCTTTGATAAAGGAGGCAAGAATATACAGTGGAGAAAAGACAGCATCTTCAATAAGTGGTGCTGGGAAAACTGGACAGGTACATGTAAAAGTATGAAATTAGAACACTCCCTAACACCATACACAAAAATAAACTCAAAATGGATTAAAGACCTAAATGTAAGACCAGACACTATCAAACTCTTATTAGAGGAAAGCTGCCTAATCTTGAGTCTCATCCTCTTGCTCCCTCTCCTTCCCATTGGACAAGATGTGCTACACATCCCACAAACCTGAAAGCTACCCCAAGCACAAGTTCACCAGAAGATTGAGAAAGTGCTTTTCTCATTTTCCACCAAACCCACATCATGATTCCCATATTGCCTCAGAGCCTTTTTTTGCCTGCTCCTTTCAAGATATTTACCATCTTGGTGTCACCTCAGGTTGGGTAAATCAAGGGCCTACTATTTATTATTTAAATTTCTATTTCTCACCAAAATATAAGTTGGGGCTACTCATATAAATATATAAGACTTACAAAACAGAACCATTCATTAAAAGGAGGACTTAATACATGTGAAAAGTGATCTGGTGGGAGACTGAGGCAGGGAGGGAGATCACTGTAAGAAAAATGAATAGCAACCTAAAATAAGCAAATAACTTGGCCTCGAGTTTTCGGGCAAGGAAACATTATGATTTACAGAACGGTCTTTCTCTTTTTCTTTTTTATAAAAGGAAACATATAAATTCCTGAAGAGGAACATCAAAAATTTGCCTAAACTTATTTATTTAAGCCACTGACAGGACGAAAAATACCACCATAGTCTTCCAAAATACTTGGTGATCATTCACAAAACTGTACTACTTTATATAAGAATCAAGGATTTAATTTGGCCAAACTCCTTCTAGTAAAAATGTTCCCGGGGCTTCCCTGGTGGCGCAGTGGTTGAGAGTCCGCCTGCTGATGCAGGGGACACGGGTTTGTGCCCCGGTCCGGGAGGATCCCACATGCCGCGGAGTGGCTGGGCCCGTGAGCCATGGCTGCTGGGCCTGCGCGTCAGGAGACTGTGCTCCGCAACGGGAGAGGCCACAACAGTGAGAGGCCCGCGTACCGAAAAAAAAAAAAAAAGTTCCCACTTTGAACCTCTACAAATTGTATACAGAGGATTTAGCATTTACTCAATAATAGCCCATGTATCTTCTGTGAAAGGGGATATTACAATGAATAAGTCCCTGTCCTCAAGAACCTTGGGACTGCACAGTGGAGGGAAGTCTACAAAGGAATTGAAGCACAAGGCAGAAGACAATGCCCTAGAAAAGAGGATCACACACCACTGAAGCACTAAGTATACACATGCCTCTTGTTGGGGGCTGGGGCGGAGAAAACAGGGACATTTGAAGGGGCCTTGAAAGCTACAGAATTGTAACAGATAGAGAGCATGAGGCACGGGCAAAGTCCGTGGAGGAGGAGGAGGCAGAAAAATATGAGGAATGTCTGAGGCACAAATGCAAAATAGTGAACAATCTACTTTGGCACAGAAGGAGAGAAATGGGAGAATAAGCTGAAAAGTTGAAATCTTATGACAAGGAGCCTGGAATACTACAGTAAGGTGGAATTTGGACTGTTTTCTGTGGGGCTTCCAAAGGCTGCGGTCAGGGAAATTCTGTGACCTGAGTCAAGCTGCAGGAAGATTATCCAATGTCTGTATGGAGGACAGACTGGAGGGAAAGGCTGAAAGCAGGGAGCCTAGGCTGGAGATTACTGTGATCCCCCAGGTAAAGAAAAGCTAGGTCAGAGGCAGGGAATGGCGAGAAGACAAAAAAGCCACACGCTGGGAGGGAGCACTGAGAGGGCCTGGCAGACTGCTGGACTGGGGGACGGAGGGGGTGCGGGAGGGGCGCAGCAGGGCGAGAAACCAAGATGACCTAAGGCAGGGGTCAGCAAACTTGGGCCCACGTGCCAAATCTGGCCTCTTGCATGTTTTGTACAGCCAGGAAGCTATACAAATTTTTACATTTTTAAGTGGTTGGGGAAAAAATAATATTTTGTGACAAGTGGAAACTCGAATGTCAACGTCCGTACATAAAGTTCTCCTGGAACACAGCTACACTTGTTGGTTTACACGTTGTCAATGTCTGCTTTAGTTCTGCAGTGGCAGAACTGTGGAGTTGTCACAGAGTGGCATGATCCTCAAAGCCGAAAATATTTACTGTCTTCCTCTCTACAGGAAAAGTTTTCTGACCACTGGTTCTGATGGTGGTGAACAGAGATAGTACTAAGAGGAACAGAGAAATCATCCACTGGGTTGGCTGGGTCAGAAAAAGAGATGATACTAATTCTGGAGCAGTTAAATGGAAGGTGTCAACAAGACATGCAGGTAAGGGAGCCCAGATGAAATGGAAAGATCATCCCACTGTGGGGCCTCGGCACCTGCTGCTCCCTGCCTGGTACTCTTCCTCCAGGTCATGGCATGAGCTGGCTCCTGCTCATCATCCATCATTCAGGTCTGAGCCCAAATGTCATCTCCTCAGAGGTAGCCCCTCTCCCACCCACCTAAGCATTCTCTACCAATTACCATACTTAATTTTCTTTATCGCACATAACAGCACCTATTTATCGCCAAGTTTAACATCTTAGAATGTTGGCCCCTTAAGAACAGGGCCCTGCCTCTTGTTCCCCACTGTGTCCCCAGTGCCTTGGCCAGTGCCTAAAGCTGCTCAGCTGGTATTTGGGGAGGTAGGGAGTGCAGAAGAAGAAATATGAATAAAAGGGACAACTGGAGCACAGGTGAAAGCAGGTCATCTGCACAGTTCTAGGAATAAATAAGATCTGCCGTTCTCAGAACCTTTAGGAAAGTCTGTACTGGGGGCGACGAGAGAGGAGAGGAAGAGAAGACACCAAAGAGAAGAGAGCAAAGACACAGACAGAAAGGAGAGAAGTATTGTGTCTCAGAAGCCAGACAGCAGTGGGGTATGGGACATCTTTCAGGAAGGGGGTGTTTAGCAGCATCAAATGCTTTAGATAACAAGCACAGAAAAAAGGCCTAAGTATGACAGCAAAAAGTCACTGGTGACCTCAAAGAATAAGTCTCAAGTGTGTGGAGGTGGCAGTCAGGTTGCAAAGGGTTAAAGAATGAGTGAGTGGGAGGAAATAAGGCTTTCAAGGCATTTGGCAGCAGAGGGGGCAGAGGTGCTCCCGGTGTGGTAGGGGTGGGGGGATCCTTCTGTTTTTCATACAGTGACTCAAGTCTGACCTCACCAGCCTGCCTCTCGGTCCTCTCTGCCCCAGCTGCAGTGTTGGTTCCACCTCAGATCCTTTGCGCACGCTGTGAGCCTGCGCTAACAGGCTCCTCAGTCTCTTAGCCTGGCTAACTCCTTCACCCTTCAGACTCCAATGTAAAAAAAAAAAATGTGTCACAAAGACCCCCTCTTCTTACTGCCCCCCACCTCTGCTTTATACCAAACTAAGACATCTCTCCAGGTACTCAGCATAATTAAAACAGTTGAATAATTGTTGAGTTATTGTGTCTTCCAGTAGCAAGGAACCTTCTGAGGGCAGAAATCAGGACCGTCTTGTTCTCACATAATATGCAATCTACAGATAATTGTTACATAATGGAATGAACATGAAAACCTGAGAGCGTTTTTGTCTCAGCCAGTTTGTGCATCCCAAGTGGCCTACTTCACAAACCCACATCAAGTAGGCTTACAATTTACGTTCAGGCCAGTCTGGCTTCCTCTGACCTCCCCTTCCTACTTCTGACCAACTGAGATGGGGTGTTTTGGAGATACCACCAAACATCAAATGATTTTCCCAATTAGGTAACTGATATACAGTGATTAGCAGACCTGCCTAAAGTTTTACAGATGGCTTTACTGGAACAAAATCGTTCAGAATATTAAATTTAGGCATTAAGCATCTTCCTTTTTTAAGTCTGTACTTTGTGAACTAGCCCTAAAATGGGTTTGCAGGTATACCTGGCAAAACATCCAAACATCCAGTGCACTTCTTTACTGTATGAGTCACATCTGTCTGCCTCCCTGTGTGTGATCAATTAAACTAGTTTAATAACAAGATTTTTCACTCGGAAAATATACATTTGGTAGATTGTTTTCTCCCTGATATTTTTCTTCTGTCTTTTCTCTCACCATAACATAAAAGATTATTTTAAATTCTACTAATTGAAAAAAATTGCTATAATTTACAGCCTTGCTACAGTTGAGCTTAATTAACTGTGCAAATAAGCCTGCAGATATAATTGTGCTTAACTGAATGAACTGTTGTCAGTTCTAATACCCTTAAGCCCTTTAAAACACCATTAAAAACAAGAGTTGCATTAATTACAAATAATTCTTATCTATTCCCACTTTATACATTCGAACTTGTCTGAATTAATGTACCTGAAATTAATAGACCTAAATTTATTCTTTTAAATACCTACAGGTCAGCCTGTTCACTATTTGAGCTGGACTTCCCTACCTACTGCACCCCCCCACCCAATAAAAATTAGGGAGTTCTACTGTCATTTTCCTTCTCAAATAGAAAGACAAGGAAAAGAGACAGCTAACATCTTTGGTATCAAAGCACATGGGATGAGACTATCATCAAGAGCTCTTTTCCAACCACATGACAACTACTGTTCTTGAGAATATGAATAAATGCAACATAAACATTACTAAGAAAGAACTACAGATATATTCAAAATATGATTAGGAGGAAGGACCAGCTTTTTGTACAATTTTATATTTGGGGTAAATCTTGTTTTAGGAAAATGCAACACATACATGGAAAAAGGAACTAATAAAACAGCATTCAGGGGAAACAACATATATTTAAGAGTTCTCTTACACTTTTATAATTCATTAAACAGCAAAACTCCATAGCATATTATCTGATTTATAAGATTTTAAATTTCCACACAACTCTAAAGACACCATTTTACAAACAGGTATGCCTGTGCCTTTCTGCCAACAGCTCACCACTCGCTAAGTAAACTGAATCAGGGAGAGCAACACAGTACTGACTTTCCCGGGAAGTCTAGTACATTCCTACCAAATTATATACCTTGGATGGCATTTAAAGTAAAATTAAAAACACTTTGTTTCTCATTTTTTCTTAAAAATAACTTACCTACCACCTGGTGCGGTCTATATCTCTTCTAGATTTGAGAAACTGCCTTCTTTAGGTGCCTAAATGTTTTTGACTTATCCATTTCTAACTGAAGCCTTTGTAATATAGAATGTATCAGCTACTCTTTGTTTTGCATTTAGTGGGTCACACTTCCCTACCATCTTAAGGCATTCTGAATATAATCTGAGCTCTTTAACACAAAGCATACTCACCAATCAGAAGGAGGAAAAAAAAGAGAGCGCACGTGCTAACAAATGTTTAGCTCACAACATGTACCTGGCACCATTCCAAAATCGTTAGGTGTATTTAGGTGTAGTCACTCAATCCTCAAAACAATTTTAGAGGTAGGTACTATCTTATCTTCATTTTATGGATAAGGAAACAGGCATAACTTGCCCACGTTCTTACAGCTAGGATCAAACCAACAGTCCAGCTCCAGAGCTTCCAAAAACACAGATTATGAAAAACAAGACTAATCTACAGTAAATCAGTCTGTGTACCATCTAGAGGCGTAATTTAGTTGACCTGATTTAGTCCCCCGCACCACCCCAACTGGTGGGTTCCAGCTGTTACCCCCTTCTCCGCAGATAGCCACAGCTCCCCTTTTTAAGTTTTGCAGAGGCAGCCTCCTCTTGCAGATCTCTCCAATCACTTACCCTGAAGAATGAAAGCTCCTTCTGTGAAGCAAAGATTCCTCACTGGGTTTTAACACTGAAGAAAACCTCTTCTTCAAGCCTGTCCTGTAGCAATCCTGACTGCAGCTTCTTACTCCACCCCCACCTCTGCCCACCACTTGCACACCTCCCAAGCCCTCAGGCTGCCCTTTTCTGCTAGAGTCCAGAACTATATGGCCTCATTTCCATTATGCTCCACAACTTGACCTCTTCTCTTCTTAATGGACTGGTCATTATCAACACCAATTACTGTACTGTACTGTGAAAGTGACACCTTCAATACGCTAAGGTATTTACGATGGCATTCGCCCCTCCACTAAATGGCCCCACCCAAGGTGCTTCACTTTTTGAGTTATGGCTCTGCTTTTCATAAACCTCTCCTCATTCACTTCCAATATAAAAATTAACACTGCCTGCCTCAGAGAATGTTCCTTCCTGTATTCATCCTCTTAACAATTCCCATCTCTTGTGTTTTTTGTATTTAATCTCCTATTGACTTGAAAACCAGTTAGGTAGATTGTCTACAAATCCTTTATAAATTAAAAGCAAACCAAAAATAAGTTTTACTCTACTATAAGGAAAGCATATACAGACTTCATGACATCTATTTTGGCTCTAAGCATTTTCTATTTCCTAGTAGCCTTCTAACAGTTGATAAGTGGTGGATAAGTAAGGAATGTTTTCTGTGATGGGGAGGATGAAGAGTTGCACAATGGTCAAATGAAGCTGACCCTTTATAGAACTGTCAGTGCTTCACAGCTGTTGCATTTTTTAATGATGTTATTCTTGAGCTCAAAAACTGTGAATGGCTTCCCATCTTCCCGGTTCATTCGTTCAACACAGGTCACAGTCCCTGACCTCACACTGTTCACGGACTTGTGCAGTCTTCACAGTCTGGCCCCATCCTGAACGTCCAGCCCTACCTCCTTCTGCTGCCTCTCAGTACCCTGCTCTAGTCACAGTGGCTGCCGTGTATAACCTGCAACTGAGAAACTCTGAACAGGCTCAAGGGTCTTCCACTAGACTGTAAACTCTATAAAAGCAGGATTTTTGCCTGTTTTGTTCTGTTTATTCACTCCCTGAGACTCATAGCAGGAGCTCAAAAAGTATTTACTGAATGAATAAATGGATGAACAAAATGCTGTGTGAATATTACTGGTAAGTAAATTCAGTTACCACAGATTAAAAATATCTGAACAAAGACCAGCTCTGTCTTCTGCCTAGAGTAGACTTAAAGAAATTTTCGTGTTGCTTCTAAAGCAGGTCTTGCCTCAGGATCGGCAGTTTACTCATAGAGCACCAAGGAAAAATGTGTGCCCGCTGCCAGCTGTTAAGAATCACAGATCATAAAACCACAGAAGTAAATATACCACAGAAATGAACTTAAAGTTTTATGCTTTCTTGTTGCCTCAAACTGCCAAAAAAGCTGGTGCACTTCAGAGGAAAGAATACTCACAGGAAGTAGTTTCCTGCCCCAGAAACCCGGTCATTTCAACATGGCAGCTGTTTAAAAGCCCATGTTACCATAGGGTTTCGGGACAGGAAGCAATAGTGGCACACCTAGCTGAATTCAGGGGAGAGCAAGAAGCAGAGAGGAAACAACATGCCAAACAAGAACACGGCTTGGAGGTTAGCCCGCAAAGTATAAAAATAGTGAACCAATTCCTCTAATGTTTCCTATAATGTAGCTGCCCGTACATCATATTTATTAGAAAAGAGAAAATGAAGGGCATAGAAACAAACAGCACCTTCCTTGGTCACTACTGCCGCTTTTTTCATCGTTAACTCTTCTTCCAATATAAATGACTCTAACAGAAAAGAAATTGCTAAGAACGTTATTGTCCTTAAATGGAAAAGGGAGTAGACCAGGGATGACTCTTCTCCTGTGCTTTCTACTTTCCTCTATGTTCTAATTTTTTTATGAGTTTTCCCTCATTATAGTGAGAAAATAATCTTTATGTTTAAAAAAATACAGTTGGGCTTCCCTGGTGGCGCAGTGGTTGAGAGTCCGCCTGCCGATGCAGGGGACACGGGTTCGTGCCCCGGTCCGGGAGGATCCCACATGCCGCGGAGCGGCTGGGCCCATGAGCCGTGGCTGCTGAGCCTGTGCATCCGGAGCCTGTGCTCCGCAACGCGAGAGGGCACAACAGTGAGAGGCCCACGTAACGCAAAAAAAAAAAAAAAAAAAAAAAATACAGTTAAAAAATTTATGTTCTAATAATTACATAACTACATTAAATAATTCCTCTACCCAAAAAAATGAATAACAAAGAATTCAGTAACATCAAACCATCCAATCTTGGCATTCAACATACTGCCTCAACCCCTTTCCTCCTCAACGACCAGTATATATAACAATTCATTTGGTTTTAAAAAATCGTGTCTTACTGACAACAGACTTGTGGTTGCCGAGGGGGAGGGGGGAGGGAAGGACTGGGAGTTTAGAATTAGCGATGTAAACTACTATATATAGCATGGATAAACAACAAGGTCCTACTGTATAGCACAGGGAACTATATTCAATATCCTGTGATAAACCATAATGGGAAAGAATGTAAAAAAGCATGTCTCTGTGTGTATCACTGACTCACTTTGCTGCACAGCAGAGACTGGCACAGCACTGTAGATCAACTATACTTCAATAAAAAAAAAAGTCTTCACAATAGTTATAGTTATAATTTGCATAGCACTTCAGTTTCCATCATTTACCTAGTTTTTCCCAACAGCTTCGTGAGATTGCCAAGATGGATATTTTTATTTTCATTTTACAGATGAAGAAAATAGGGGCCTGAAGTGAAGCAGCTTGCCATGACAGAAGCCAGGATCTTCTCGTTACCCACCTGGCATTCCAAAACAGGATTTCTCAAGACCAGCACTATTGATATTTTGAGCCAAATAATTCTTTGCTGTAGGCGGCTGCACCGTGCATCGTAGGCTGTTGAGCAGCATCCTTGGCCTCTACCCACTGGATGCCAGTAACACTGCCTCCTCTCAACCCCACCCCGCCCCCACAGTTCTAACAATCAAAAATGTCTCCATAAACCTCAAATATCTCCTTGGGTGCACAATCACACCCAGCTGAGGAACACTGGTCTAAAAGAATCTGCGAGGTTCTTTCTGGCATCTTTATTCTATGATAAGGCTCCACAGAACACTGTACCACCATAAGTCAGACCATCAGAAGCTGCTTGCTCAGCAAGATTCAGTAATTAATCAACTCCCTATCCACTTAAAACAATTTTTTTAAATGTGGAAATGAACAAGAAAAACTTCCTTGTAAATAAATACTCACATCTCAGATGATAAATCTTCTAAAAGCATATGACCTCATTAGAACATAAGTATATACATAATAAAGATATATAAAATAATGTGTGTGGGGGGAGGAAACACTTAACAGAGGAGTCGGAAAACAGACCTTGGTCTTTGTTAATAAACCTTATTAATGCAGTTGTACCTTAGTGTCCACTCTATTAAAATGGGTATAAACCTATACATTCTCAATACCTGCTCCAGCTGGGTTTCTGTCCAAATATATGTGTTACTTCCAGCTACTCAGAAGAAACTGAGTGATAACTTCAAAACATTATTAGAATCTGTGGTCTGCAGTTGAAACTACTAGTGTTTGTGAACCCAGAATCTAAACTGGCAGACCTCACTATCCCATTTAAAAGCACTCAGCTTAAATTTCTTCATGCCATTTAATGAGTCTCTTCCTGCAAAAGCAACTTTGCCCTCAAAATTCCTTACTTTCTACCAGCTTTTTAGCAAACGCTTGAATTGAAAACATTTTGCAAGCTAATTCCCCTTAACAACTTACATCTGTAAAAGGTAGATACCAATTGATCAGAAAGATAATTACAAGTACATATAGAACATCAGCCAAATTGCTATTAAGACTGACTAAATTACAACAAATTGAAATGTAGTTATATTTCGGGAAATGTTTGAATTATTTTGTCTATGTATGTATAGTTTATTCACCCTCTATCATCACTTCCCAATAATAATAAGCAATTAGTATACTGTGGAATAGGGAAACTAAACTGGCTTTATTCAACATGGAGTGTCACACTGCAATCCTAGTATTAAAAAAATACATTTTTGTAGCTATTTAGAGAAACTAAGATACGGTGTAAGTGCTTAGTTAATATGACATGCAAAGTTAAAGAGGTTGTGACTATTCCTATTCATAATGTCCACAATCACGCAGGTACCTGCGTCTTTAAATGTGATCTGGATCTATACATAGGAGACATTTTCTCCATATTACAATGCATATTGTACCCAAAGTGTCTGGTACCCTTGTAGCCTCCATTAACCTTCACCACAAAGTACAAAAGAACACATTGATCCTTCAATAAAAACGACTGCCTGGTCTTGAAAAACATCAATCACCCAAAGCAAAGGCAGAAACAACAAAAATGGAGTTTCGGAAAGAGAGGAACAAAAATGTAATCAATATAAAATGTTCATCTTAAAAATTTTTTCCACTGTGTAAATGCCCATAACTCAAATCTTTTTTCTGAAAAAAAAAATAGCCAACAATCAAACACTCCATGATCACATCTAGTTGTTTCTGCATTATACTCATCACTTAACTATGTCAGGTTTTTAACGCTTTCCTCCCCCCAAAAAAGTAATAACAATTTTATACAGCTGTAAGCTCCTGCCACTGAGAAAAAAGCCCTGCACTCTTAAAAAAAAAAAAAAAGTCAACAGCATGTATCCAACCAGGGGCATAAGACAGCTCACAGCCACGTATTAAGAGAAGTGGCACGGAGGATGGGATCCTCTTTCCCATGGACACACAAGAATTCGCAAAGAATATACCATCAAAAAAACAAAAAAATGTGCACAAACACCTGGCAATAATCATACCCTTTATCTAGTCCCCTAGAGAAGTTCCTCGGTAAACACATCCAAGGCGCCCACATCCCTGGAACCTAGGGGAGTGACCTGAGAGGGGTGTTTACTAGTCCTGCTAAAGCGACGTCTCCCTCTGATGCTTGGCGACGGCGTGCGGATGGGGTCTGAGGAGTTACACATGGAGCCAGAGACCAGCCCCAGTTTCGGTTACTAGTCCCTTTACAGCAGGGCTCGCAATTCCCCGAGTGGCTCGCTCTCACTGTTCCTCTTCCCTGGCCATCTCGCCCAGTGAGCGTCTTTCAGACTTTCCGCCCACTACCTGGGGCCAGTGTCCCAACAGAACCTAAAAGGAAAGGGGGCGTCTCCTGAGTCCCCAGACGCCCCCCTGCCCCAAACTGGGCCCCAAATCCCAGAAACTTTCCCTCGCTGAGATGGCAAAGAAGTCAAATGGCTAAGACGCTCAGCATCCGTCCTGAGGCCTGAAAAATCCTCCTTCCGCTCCCCGGCAATTCTGTCAAAGGGCTGGCGGTCAAGTTCTCGGTGCAACAGCGAGGGACGTCAAACCTCAAGCCCGCGCCTGTATCTCAGGGTGGTATAAACAGGATGTCAGCGCGTCCCAGGCTTGTTGATGAAAACTTGGTGTGCGCTCTGGGGGAGGGGGCAGCGAGCCTTAACCTTTCCCCTTCGGGCCTGGGGCCCCCGGCCCCCGACCTCCCGGCACCGGCCGTCTCCGCTCAGCTGGAAATCCCCCGCCTTGCCCGCTCGCCCCCACCCCGCCCCGGCCCGGCCCCCAGGTCCAGAGCCACGCTCGAGGAGCGGCCCCGGGTGCGCGACGCGCGAGGCCCCAGAGCGGCGGCCGCGTCTCCCGCCAGCGCCCGGCTCCCCGCCCCTAGCCTCCGGGCGCCGCAGGCTTCTCTACCTCCAGTCGGTGACACTCACCACTTCCGTGTGCGCCTGGGCCGGGGGGCTCCGGGTCACTGCGCGGGTCAGGGTCGGGCGGCCCGCTCCCTAAGCGGCCAGCCCCCCAGAGCCCCAGCGTACACGCACCGGGGTCTGAGGAGGGGACGCAGGGTGGGCTACCAGGGCTGGGGCGCTGGGCTCGGCAGTCTGCGGCTGCTTGCTACTCCACGGCCGCCGCGGCCTGCGCTAACCGCCTCCCGCCTCGCCCCGCGGCTGGCCCCGCCTACCACCGCGCGGCCGGTCCCGCCTCCCCGTGATGTCACGCGCGGCTGCCCCCGGAAAGGGGGGCGGGGACCGCGGTGAAGGCGGAGGCGGCGGCACCGCCTCCGCGCAGGACCCAGCGCCTCTAGCCTTCGCGCCCCGCCCCCATGCGGCTTCTCTCACTCCCCCAGCCCTCACTCGCTTCTTTTCAGCACGTATTCTAGAAACAGCAATGCAAGAATGAGAGATCTGCGAGCGCAGAAAGTGAAATTGTCAGGATTTGGCCATAGGTTTACCCGTCTCGAATTTGGAGTGCCCTTCACCATATCTTTGTGCACTGCGATGCATTTCTCACAGTCCTCTGCCCCTTTTTGCCACCGAGCAAGAGATGAGCTTGTGAAGCATGAGAGTAATAGGAACTTAAGAAATTAACCTTCCTACGTTAACAGGTTACTTCACGTCCAACCCATTCTGTATTTCAAGGTCTTAGAAGTTTTTTAAAAACTTATAAATACTAATAAAAACATTTGTTGATATCTAATGTGTGTCCAGCGATTTTCATTTTTTACTAATAATCCCTCAAGGTAGGTTTTATCTTCCTTTTATCTTTGAGGAAACAAGTCTTAATTATCTTAGTTAAGGTCACACTATAGCCAGATTCATACCTCATAGGCAGTCTACGACCAAATCATGGTGATTTTACTTCCTAAATATGTCTCCAGTCCATTTGTTTCTCTAAGTGTTCCGACAACATGATCCTAGCTGCCACCATCTCTCATCTGAAGGACCACAAACATCTCTTAAGTTGTCACTCTGTATTCAATCCAGTCTCCAATTAATTCTACAAAGTGAGCTTTTAAAAATTCAAATGTGTTCCACTCACCCCCATGCTTAAAATACTCCAGTGCCTTCTCCCCGGAAATCCTTGGATGAGAATCTGCCTAAGCTATGCGTGATCAGATTTCTGCAGCTCCGTTCACTGCTCACTGAGGCTTCCCCATGTGCCCTGACTCCACCAACCCTGCTGGAGGATTCCTGGACACTTGAAGAGTTACTGGCAGCTTACTTCACATGGAGCAAGTGCTGGGTGTGGTACGTGGTGCGTGAGAAGCGCATTCGAATCTGGAATTCTGGGGTTTAGTTCTGGCTCCCACCATTAACCACCTGTGTTACCCGAAACCAGCGGACCCCAACCTTTTTGGCACCAGGGACCGGTTTTGTGGAAGACAATTTTTCCACTTGCGGGGGGAGGGGGGAATGGTTCAGGCGGTAATGCAAGCGATGGGGAGCCGCAGATGAAGCTTCACTCACTCGCCTCTCACCTCCTGCTGTGTGTGTGTGGAGGGATGTTTGAGGACCCCTGCCCTAAACAGTTCATAGTTTACTCATAAGAGTTGAGGGGCAAAAAAAAAAAAGAGTTGAGGGGCAGACTAAACAATCTCTAGGGTGTCTTCTGGAAGGAAACAGCAAAGATAACAGAGAAGAAAAGAGAATCAAGTGGGGAAGGTCAGTCCAGCTGCCTACCTTGTGGGTGTTTGAGTGAATGTCTTGCCTCACCTGCCACTCAAGGCTGTTTGCATTATTTTCTTCACCTGTGAAATTGGGATAATACCTTCCTCATAAAAACTATGCCAAAAGTGAACTAAGGTAATGCCAGGCCTGACACAAGTGGTGGACTTAGTAAGTTATTGTGATTTTTTTTTTAATCAAGCTGGGCCTTAAGGAACAGGTGGGAGTGATATGAGTGGAGACTGAAACATGAAAGAACAGTATTTCAGGTAAGGCAAAGGGTACAGAAAAATGAAAGTCAGAAAAGCCCGAGAACAAATCTGGTTGCTTTGCGGGGCTCATGAAATGGAATGAGCAGAGGTCCTTGGTTGAGTTCAGATCCATTCCACTACACCAGGCATTGCACTGGGTCCTGAAGATTCCAAAAACAAGACCCAGTTCCTGATGTTACTGAACCACGTTTGTTTGTCGGAAGCTCAGCAAGCCAAATGCTGAGGCACCAAGGTGTGCAGCAGAGGAAGGGTTTATTCACAAGGCAGCCAAGCAAGAAGATGGGAGAATAAATCTCAAATCTGCCTCCTCAAAGGGGAGGAGCTTGGGATATTTCAGAAATAAGGAAGCAGTGTGGTCTTAGGCATGGGGAAAGGTGAGATAATCAGGTCCCGCACAGGAGTATCTGAATTACATGCTTCTTCATGGCCTGCACGTTCAAAAATGGAGGCACTTGGCATGATCTGAGGGTACAGTTGTTGGCCCTCTAACTTCAAAAGGTTATTTATGGAACACTTGCACAGACCCAGTTTTAGGGTCAGTGGTCCCAACCAGTTTTAGCCAGCTGGAGCTCAAACTAAACTCAGCTGACCCCAAGTTCCTGGAAAACAACTTGGGCAAACATCTTACTGTTTAGGCTATGGGAAGCTTGGAGGGTATGCAATTTGCAACAAAATAATTAAGGCTTGCTCAGTGAAGGCAGGCTACAAGCAGAGGGGGGTTTTAGCAAGCTGTTAAGACAAGCTAAGGAATTTCTGTTAGTTACCAGTTTCTGTTAATCCTATGGGGCATGGTTTCCTTGTCCTCTGGGTGCTCACAGTTTAGTGGAGGAGATAGATAAGCAACCATTCAGTATGATTCATGCTCTTCTAAAAGTGATCAAGAGAAGAACCATGAAACCCAGCCTGAAGAAACCAAAAATAAAAGAAGCAGCTACAAGTAGCAGGTAGGTTACAGGAACCAAGGAGAAAGTGGCACATTCAGGCAGTAATAAGTATACGCTGTGTGACTGGGGAATAAGAAAAGAAGGGCCTTATGCAAAAACTTCTGCCCAAAATAAATAGTGTGTTTTTGAGGTATGTAAGCAGATTTTTATTTGACAAGAATCACTCCAGGGCAGGGTTTCTCAACCTCAGCACTACTGATATTTGGGGCCAGAAAATTCTTTGTTATGGGGGGTAGGGCTGCTGTCCTGTGCACTGTAGGATGTTCAGCAACATCTCTGTCCTCTAACTACTAGATGCCAGTAGCAACCCTCCACTCTTCCCCCTCAACTCCCCAGTCCACCTGGTCCACTTATGACAACCAAAAATGTCTTTAGATATTGCCAAATATGCCTTGGGGGACAAAAATCATCCCCTTTGAGAACCACTAATATAGGAATAATGTGGAAGATGGATTGGAGGGCAAGGAGATTAATCATATAACATAGTAGAACTTCAAACTGCAAGTGATGAGACCAACATCTAAGGCAGTGGACCAGGGAGGGATACTGAGAAGTTGTCAAAAACCTGAGGAGACAGAATAGACAGTGGGTGATGACTGCTTAGATCTGGGTGCTGAGGCAGAGGAAGGAATTTCACATGATTCCCAAATTCTCTAAATTAGTCGACGAGTTGACCAAGGATGCCACCAACTAAATTGGGCGAGGAATTCAATTTTATGTTTGAAAATAGAAAAGCTTTTAAAGGTTACTCTATAGGGAATATACAGGAGAGAGAGAACAGTGTAAAAGGAGGAATAAACCTATCTCCCTCTAACATGTCATGTGTAGCAAGAAACCTACAATCTGCTACAAATATTCATCCAAACTGAACCAAACTAAATATAATGAAGTAGAAGCCTCTTATTAGGAAATTCTCTTTAAAAAAAATCATCCAGCCAGCAATCATACATACATAGGTTTCACACATAAATTTTCGTCAAAAGAGCATCTGCTCACCAGTCTTTCTCTGCAAAAGCTGTTTCCTAGATTACAATGGGAAAATATATTAGATTCAAACACTTGAGGTTTGCCTTTAAAAGGTTATACCAGTGGGCTTCCCTGGTGGCGCAGTGGTTAAGAATCTGCCTGCCAATGCAAAGGACATGGGTTCGAGCCCTGGCCTGGGAAGATCCCACGTGCCGCGGAGCAACTAAGCCCGTGCGCCACAACTACTGAGCCTGAGCTCTAAAGCCCGCAAGCCACAACTACTGAGCCCACGTGCCACAACTACTGAGCCCACGTGCCACAACTACTGAGCTCACGTGCCACTACTACTGAGCCTGCATGCCTAGAGCCCGTGCTCCACAGCGAGAAGCCACGACAATAAGAAGCCCGCGCACCACAACGAAGAGTAGCCCCCACTCACCACAACTAAAGAAAGCTTGTACACAGCAACGAATACCCAACACAGCGAAAAATAAATAAATAAATTTATTTTTTAAAAAAAAAGGTTATACCAGAGACTTCCCTGGTGGTGCAGTGGGTAAGGCTCCACGCTCCCAATGCAGGGGGCCCAGGTTCGATCCCTGGTCAGGGAACTAGATCCCACATGCCACAACTAAGAAGCCCCCATGCTGCAACTAAGACTCAGCACAGCCAAAATAAAATAATAAATAAATATTTTTAAAAAAAGGTATACCGAACAAAACTAAACTAAAATACCACTGTACAAATCATAAAATTCTGGAAACTAAAAAAGAGAGGCAAAATCACCTCAGATTTTCTTGCAGTTATTTTTTCACTAGGGATATTTTTAATATAAGCATAATCATGGTGTACATGTAATTTTGTAAATGTTTCCTTAAACTTATTTTAATTTATAAGCATTTTACTTATAAATGCTTACTACAGAAGTTTCATAACTAATGACTTTCTCCATGCAAATAACCTAAATAATTATTAAATATATAATATTTAGATAATACCTTAGGAGGGATTCACAGAAATGTAATTATTGAGTCAAATAGACTGCATAGTTTTAGATTCTTGATTCACAGATTCATAATGGCAAGTCACTTTCCAAGAAATTTCCATGAATTTACACTGCCCTAAAAAATGTACACAATGTTAGGTTTTGTAACAATGGACATTTTAACATTTCAAATGGTTTATAACTTTAATGTTTTAAAAATATACCTTGTTGGGCTTCACTGGTGGCGCAGTGGTTGAGAGTCCGCCTGCCGATGCAGGGGACACGGGTTCGTGCCCCGGTCCGGGAAGATCCCACATGCCGCGGAGCGGCTGGGCCCGTGAGCCATGGCCGCTGAGCCTGCGCGTCTGGAGCCTGTGCTCCGCAACGGGAGAGGCCACAACAGTGAGAGGCCCGCGTACCGCAAAATATATATATATATATATATACCTTGTTGCTTTAATTTTGAATTTCCATGATTGTTAAAGAGATTAATAATTTTCCCTATGCTTTCTCACTAGTTTCTGTTTTTCGCGTTTCTTTTAATTTACCAATGTGTGTGCCGGTGTGGGTAGGGGAAATACAGTCTGTTTTTGTTCTTTGTCCACTACAGTATCTTCTATCAATTTGTAATAATAGGATCTTCAATTAAAATAGCAATAGTTTTTCTGTCATGCTTTTGATATGTATTTTTTCAGCATACTATTTGCTCTTTAAAAAACTATGCTTGTAAAAGTTTTCCGTTTTCTTGTAGTCAAGCATATTGAATTGCTGTGGGTTTTGGGTTTGTTGTCTGTCTGTTCTAATTGTGATATCATCTGTGATTCTTTAGGAAATCATCCTCTCTTTTTAGGTTAAATAAATGAATACAACAAATATTTGGTGAGTACCACTATGTACCAGGCACTATTCTGTCCTGCAAATACAGCAGTGAAATAATACAGAAGAGGTTCCTAGTTGGGGAGCATAGTTGAAAACAAGTAAATGAATAAATAATTAAAATAATGTCAGTAGTGATACATGCTGAGAAAAAAACAAGATTTAAGGGATAGAAAGTAAAGGGAAATGGCATGTGTTCATTCTATATTACTCTAGGTTTTATATAGCTAAATACTTTAAATATCCAATATTTAAACCATCTAAAATTTTAGTGGATGCTCTGAAGTGTCTAAAGTACTATTTTTTTTACAATCAAGACTGTCTTTTATGTTGAAAATATAGTATTCAATAAATGTATGCCCTTCATTTAACAATCCCTCTCCCTCATCCCACCCTCCAAAAAAAGGAAAAGTAAAATTAAATGTTAAATCTTTTACCTCGAAACTAAACTTAGATGGTAACTGGACAGATCTTCTATATGACCTCTGATGCACTGAGTTAGGCTCCATCTATGATGGTGAAATGATTACACTTTAAGAGATCCTTTTCCACTGCTTAGTACCATGAATACAGCAGACCACTGAAAATACTTACTCATAAGGATAGACTGAAAGGAAGAAAAAGAGTCTGATTAAATGTAATAGGAAGGAAACTATATAATTTTTTACTTAGAAGGAACCATGCATGACATGTAGTAGAAGATAAATAGATATTTACTAAAGTATAATTCAATGAAAGAAAAAAGATGAAAGCAAATGAATCATATTTATGCTTATGAATGTGCACTTTATTTATTTATTTGGCTGTCCCGGGTCTTAGTTGCAGGATGTGGGATCTTTTTAGTTGTGGCATGTGGGATCTAGTTCCCTGACCAGGGATCGAACCTTGGCCCCCTGCATCAGGAGCGCAGAGTCTTAACCACTGGACCACCAGGGAAGTCCCTGAATGCACACTTTAAAACCTTTTTAGACTAAAATTACTGAGGGGATACTGTCTAGAATAGAACTTTGATGTCTCGAGGCATCACACATTTGATACGGTATTGATTCTGCCCTCAAATTATTGCTTGAGATAAACCTTGATCTGATTTGAACTGTCTCAGCCCACTCCTGTAAGACATGAGATCCTTCTTCCTCAGATACTTCGACTCTCATAAGATGATATCTCTGCCCTCAGCCCAACTGTCCCATGGCCTAGTCGTAAATTTGACTTTGGAGTAAATGTGAACCTAAGTTTGAACTTCACCTCAGCTCTGCCACTTCCTAGCTGTGTGCCCCAGGCAAGTTCCTAAAATAATCCTTAGTTTCCTCACATGTAAAATTGGAATAATATTACCCAGCCCATTTACCTCAATAAATGATTATGAAGGTTAGGTAAGAAGGTGTATACAAACTCACTATTCCAACCACATTACAGTGCATGGATGGCACTTAATTAGCTAGTTACTAGCTGAGGAGCATGTATTAGTATAATTCCATCAAGAAACAAGTACGACAGTGTCCATCAGCAGATGAATGGATAAAGAAGATGTGGTATATATACACAATGAAATATTACTCAGCCATTCTTAATGGTTTAGGTGAATGTTGTGTCCTTCAGGCCTCCCATGGAACATAATGCTCTGGTGGGTCTTCCATAACATTTCCCTTCTAGTACGCCCCTCCAACTTCTTAATCCTTCCTCTGCCTCCTGCCAGGGCAACTCAGGCTTCTCCACTTCACTCAGGCTTGGCCATCACTTTCTCCAGGCTTCTAACAGCATCCCATAGTGACTTTGTCTCAACCTCTAAGGTCCCTGCTAAAGTAAATCCTCTGTCTTGAAAAAGGACCCTTAGGGGCTTCCCTGGTGGCGCAGCGGTTGAGAGTCCGCCTGCCGATGCAGGGGACACGGGTTCGTGCCCCGGTCCGGGAAGATCCCACATGCCGCGCAGCGGCTGGGCCCATGAGCCACGGCCGCTGAGCCTGCGTGTCCGGAGCCTGTGCTCTGCAGTGGGAGAGGCCGTGACAGTGAGAGGCCCGCGTACCGCAAAAAACAAACAAACAAACAAAAAAAACAAAACAAAAAAAACAAAAAAAAGGACCCTTAGGTCTGAGCTCCAGAAATATTTATCTTCTCTCTCTTTTTTTAAATTGGAGTATAGTTGATTTACGCTGCTGTGTCAGTTTCTGCTGTACAGCAAAGTGAATCAGCCATACGTATACATATAACCCCTCTTTTTTGGATTTCCTTCCCATTTAGGTCACCACAGAGCATGGAGTAGAGTTCCCTGTGCTATACAGTAGGTTCTCATTAGTTATCTGTTTTATACATAGTAGTGTATGTATGTCAATCCCAACCTCCCAATTCATCCCATCCCCTTTCCCCCCTTGGTGTCCATATGTTTGTTCTCTACGTCTGTGTCTCTATTTCTGCTTTGCAAATAAGATCATCTATGCCATTTTTCTAGATTCCATATATGTGTGTTAATATACTATATTTGTTTTTCTCTGACTTACTTCACTCTGTATGACAGTCTCTAGGTCCACCCATATCTCTGCAAATGACACAATTTCATTCCTTTTTATGGCTGAGTATATACTTCTCTTAAGCAAGGTTACTTATCCCTTATGTAACTGATTACGTTTCTCCCTTTGATTGTTAGGAAGCTCAGAATCAAATATTAGTCATATATGTATAATATATAGGAACTTATAACACACACTTCATATACTATCCTCACAACAGCTTCATCTTTGCTTTCACTTATTTTCACTTCACACTGACTCTTCCACTTGTATTTATTCACTACACTATCTGCTCAGCACTGTGCTAGGTACATATATATCACCTCATTTAATCCTGGCTTCCCCTCTTGTGGGATCTTGGGCAAGACACTGAATTTCTATAAGCTTTGATTTCTTCATCTGTAAGTGAAGATAACCATAATGTCCACTTCATAGGGTTGTCACGAGGATTAATAATGATAGTTAACATCACTAGTTATTAGAAGATACTCAAATTTTTTTGCCTAAAAAAATTAAAATATCTCATATAATTATTTTATAAGATGTTAATGTAGTAATATCTGAAAAGATAAACATCAGTTTATCATAAAAACACTCAATATATGGAGCAGAATAAGTATTACTAATCTTATTTATTATGGCTTTAACCTAATTGAAGATTTCTGTGGTTCCTGTAATTAACAGCACTATAACAGAATCAATAAAGCTAAGCTATAATGAATGTTAACACAGAAGGGCTCATTTATGGATTTTTTTTAATATAGGACAAATGAGATGATGGCCACCTCAGAAGGCAGTGAGCCCAAGGATACTTTACTACAAAATTTATTCAGTTTTACAGGAATATCAGATTGCTTTAGACTGACTTACTAGCTATAATAATGAGGCTTATTCTACCCCAGGGACTTAGTATACTGCATTAATAATGAATACACTTTGAAGAAATGCTATTCTAACAACTAAGCTTAGTGCCCTGGAAAGACCACTGGAACAGAAAGCAGGAAACTTGAAAGCAAGTAAGCTCTACAACAGACTACAGAGCATAAGGCAGTCTATTTAACCTCTCTGAACTCACATCTCGCCTGGGTTAGATCACATGATCTTCTGCTGCCTGCCAGCCTCAAAATGCTATCCATATTTATTTCTTAACCTCACAGTAGCCATACAAAATTTACTGGCCAAGAAATCAGATTTGCATTTGAAGTGGAAAGCCTAAATTATATGCCCAAAAGCAATAGGAAGATAAATTACAGCTTAACAAGAATTAGATTTGATTCCTTCCTGATTTCTAATTTTCCGTTTCTTTGGTACAAGAATGATATCTAGGAATCTTATAATCTCAGAGGTCTATGCTACCCAACAATTCAACTCAATTCAGCAAATAGTTAATCAGTACTAATATTTGCCAAGCACATACTAAGTTCTCAAGTTTCTGAGAATATGATGCAGGACATATATGGTCAGTAACAATCAACTGAACAGCCATGTGCATTAAGGTACTATATGTACTCACGCTCAGGCCACTGAGCATGGCCACCTCTGTCCAAGGGTGGCATGCTTCCTGCCCTCAGGGACTGTAGTATGTAGTGAAAAAGGAAAGACATCCATCAAAAAATAAGTGATCAAGTGTCAAATTTGCTGATACAGGTAGGAAATGTCATAAGATTTCAGAGACAGGACACATCACTGAAAATCCTGGTAGGCTTCCTGGAAGATGAAATGTAAGCAAAACCTTGAAGGATACTGAAAAACAGAGAGAGAAGTGTTAGGCCTATTTAATGGGTACCTATAGCCTTCTCAGAATTGTTAAGATTAGATTTAATTTTATGTGTGAAATGCGTTTGTGTTGTCTTCACTCAATTTTAGGTACCATGACAGCAGAAACCAGGTATCATATTTTTGATTCAGCACAACAGATATTTATGGAGTGCCTACTATGTGTCAGGTACTGTAAGTTTGGAGGGGAGGAAAAGTCAAAGAAGAAAAGAGAAAGGAATTGGAGAGATAAATCAGAAGTCTGCCTCTCAAAGATCTGGGTAAACTAGGTTTGAACCCCCAGCCTTTACCTGGCCTGCAGAAGTATAGAGCCCTTTCAAGAGCTGGGTAACTTCCACCGCCCCACGTCTAATGTGTTCTGCAGTGTTGAAACGAAACTTGGCCTCTTCCTGGTTTTCCCATCAAAGGCACTCCTACAAAGCTGCCTAGGTTTAGTAGCAATCGCTGGAGATGTAGGTAATTGTGGGGAGGAATCACAGCTTTGCTGCGCTGCTGGCTGCTCTCTTCTCTTTCGCTCTGCCTTCTCTCCTCTCTTTTCCTCACTCACTCCATCCCAGATTGGCCCCACGCATCTCAAATTCTCCCTGTCTTAACACAGTAAGTCGCCCCTCCTCCAACAGCCAGGTCCTTGGGTCTCAGCTTTGTGCCTCCAGCACTCCCCAGCCTATTCCATTACACCGAATTTTCCAAACCTAGATGCTTCCATCCCCAAGAGGAATTCTGGCACCAGCTATTAATAGACAGTGAAAGTTTCTCCACCTTGTTACGAAGAGCTAAGTGCACTGGAGACTCTAAGAGAAACCTGAAGTACTACGGAGGGACAGAAGGAGGGCGGAGTGCAGGAGACAGGTCAGGAAAGGTTTCTTGGCCCCTTCTAAGCTGTCTCTCTCTCTCTTCCAAATTCATGCAGTATTGATTGCCTGCATCACTCCTTGGACTCTTGCCCTCTGTTGCCTTCTATGGTTATTTCTCTTTCTGTCTGTGTGCTTTGTCTCCCGGACCAGATTTTTTGCAGCTTCAACACAGCAGCTTTTCCTGTTCCTCCCCAGAACTCTCATGGGTATAATAGGCCTCACTGGTGGGTCTGTTGAGTCTCAACCTGCGGGAGCTGTATGATTTGCCTCGTTTGACACTACCGTCCCTAAATTTCCCCCCAAAAGGCCACCTGGTAGGAGGTTTTTTTTCTTTAATTAAAATAAACTCTAAGAATATATTGATTATTTAACCAATTTGCTTGAGTTGTCTGGAGATGCTCATTCATGTTACACCAACCAGCAGCTGAAAAGGACTAACGTGTATTGAAGTACCCCTAGGGACCAGCCACCTGCTTCAATTCTCACAATCATCTTTTGAGGTAAGATTAGGGAATTTACCAAAAGTCACACCACTACAGAGCAGGAACTAGAATTCTAACCCAGGAATACCTAGCTTCAAAGTGCCCATTCTTTCCACTACCCCCATCCCTAAAATAATAACGCTCCTTTAGAGACATCTCTAAAAATAAATAACGTTTCTGTATTAAAAAGAAGAGTGGTTATTCACTATGATATAAACTAAACAAGACCACCCCAATAGTTAGGGTCCTGGAGTAGTAGAAAGAAGTTGACTCCGTGAGCTTGAACAGGTGGTTTCACCTTTCTGAGCTTCAGGTTACTTATCTGCACACACACAATCTCACGGAGTTGATGTCGATGTCAACATTAAATTAAATTCTATATCTATATAATTAATTATATATAATTAATAAATATAATTAATTATATATATATAATACCTGGTAAGCAGTGTTAAGTGGGACTGCTTTTCCTTCTACAGAATGTAAAATGGGAGTTGACACAGAGGTCTGACATTCAGCTTAGTTGGACATGTGCTTTTTTCACTGAGTTAACACATTATTTGGGAGGGGCATTAGCTGAATCACACAAGAGCATTTTAATCACTAACTCAACATCAGCCTACAGCAACCACAGTTCTTGGAAGTAAATTCACACTGCTGTCAACATCCTTCGAAGTCCTTCTCCACATTAACTACCGCTGCCTTCTAAACAAGGTACCTTCAGATAATTGCTATCGGCCCAGGTAGGTGGTAAGAGGGTTTAACGTATGAGCACTGTAAAATGGGAGGAAGTTTTGGGAGGCTGGTGTGGGGAGATGGGACCACTCTTCCCAGGCCCTCAACTATAACAAGTCCAGCTGGCTTGTGTTTCTAAGAGCACAGACTCAGCACTGAATTAGAGCTAGGTTTTAGTTCTACCCATTCCTAGTTATGTGACTTAGAGTTTTAAATTTCATTTTTCTCATCTGTAAAGTGGGGATGATAATAATTTCTATTTTCCAAGGCTGTTGTGAAGATTAAGTTAAATAATGATTTTAAAGCACTTAGTACAATATCTGGCACATTATAAGCCCTTAAAAAGTTGGTTATTTTTTTATTATTAACAGGGAGCATAGCCTTGAAGTTCTAAGATGCCGGGCAATTAAAAAAAAGGAAAGAAAAGAAAGGCTCCCTGTTGCTGAAGGATCAGGTTCAATGGCACAGTCAGGCACACAAAGTCTACCATATCTGACCCCAAGCCTCTGCTTTACACTATGGTTACCTGTACACACTCTGCAAAAACCTCCTTAACTTCCAGAGTACTTTGCATATACTTTTGTACTTTCCCTTATCACAATATATTCTATTTGTTTGCATATCTGTCTCCACTCTACCCTACCCCATCCCAGGCTGTGAGTTTATGGACAATGGAGACCATATACCATCTTTGTATTTGCAGCCATTAGGCATTCTGTAAGTCTTAGTTGGATGGATGATGGATGGATAGATGGGTGGATAAGGAACATGGGACAACAGTGACTTGGTAAAAGAATTGGGAAAAGGTACCCAGGGAACAGGGCAAGACAGTCTTTGCTTCATAAATGTTCCTAAGCCTGGGTCTGAGCAGAAGTCTAGAGGACATGACATTGGCAGAATTGTTTGCCTGATGAGGTGGTTGGGCAATCTATGCCTTCTAGGGGAAGCATGAGCGCATGGTGACTGCTGTCAAGACCAGTATCGCGCAGAACATCTTAGTTACCAGAGAGCCAAGGCAGGATGATGCCTCTAAGTTTTCCAGCAGCCTTCAAGGTTAACATGGTTAAGCAATTAGGAGTAACAAGTTTTTCCAGGTGCGGTCAATTGCCATCAGGGCAGACAGACTTGTGGACAGAGACCATCTGCCCTGTGATTATGTTCACCGTAAACAATGATACACAAGATCTAGAGATAGTAAGAGGATATGCAGTGTGATTCCAACAGAGGACAGACCATCTGAAGATAACATTTCAAAGTACCTAGAGTATAAATTATTTTAGAACATAAGGCAATAGAAAGGGAGATTTATATCTTGACTTTTCAGGAATCATTCTATTTTCATTTTATTTTATGCTTTTTGTTAAAGGCAACTGAAGTGATAATATTTCATGATTTATCATTTATTCTGTACTTCATACTTTTTTAAAAAAGTGATGTACTGGAGTCAGCTCCCACTGGCTCATGAGAGCATACTATGTACATTTCTTCTCATCTACACCTTAGATGACTTCACAATGGTATCTTTAAATCAGCCAGGAGTATTTACACCATGGAAATAGGCAAACACTACAAATCAGGGTTTCCCACTCCCACCTTCTCTAAGAGCTGACTCTTTTTTTTTGGCTGCATCGCACAACATGTGGGATCTTAGTTCCCCGACCAGGGGAACAACATGTGGGAACCTGTGCCCCCTGCATTGGGAGCGTGGAGTCGTAACCAGTGGACTGCCAGGGAAGTCCCCTGAGAACTGATTTTTAAACCTTTACCAGCACACCACTGGCTTTACAATGAATGATCCCAATTAATACTCCCAACACACCTATTTTATAGATGGGAAACTGAAGTTTAGAGAGGATAAATAATGAAAAACTTACTACAAACTTTTTGGTGGCAAAAGCAGGATTAAAACTGACACCATCTGCCTCCAAAGTTGATGCAGTTAACCATGATGGAGGGAACACTTACCAACTCATTCTGTAAGGCTAGCATTACACTGATACCAAAGGCAATAAAGACATCACAAGAAAAGAAAATTACAGGTCAATATCCTTTCTAGATGCAAAAATTCTGAACAAAATAGTAGCAAACCAAATCCAACAGCATATTAAAAGGATTATACACCATGATCAGGTGGGATTTATCTCAGGAATGCAAGAGTGGTTCAACATAAGGAAATTAATCAATGTAGTAAACCACATTAATAGAACAAATGTAAACAAAAATTATCATCTCAGTTGTCACAGAAAACGCATTTGACAACATCCAACAACCTTTCATGATACAAACATTCAGAAAACTAGGAATAAAAGGGAACTTCTCCAACATGATAAAGGTCATTTATGAAAAACCCACAGCTAACGTCATAATAGTAAAAGACTGAAAGCTTTCCCCCTAAGAGTAGGAACAAGACAAGGATGCCTACTTGCATCACTGCTATTTAACACTAGTTGAATAGTGCTATTCAACACTAGTTCTAGCTAGAGGAAGTAGGTAAGAAAAATAAATAAATGGGAAACAAATTGGAGAGAAAGAAGTAAAATTTCTCTATTCACAGATGTCATGATTCTACATACAGACAATTCCAAAGAATTCACAAGAAAGCTACTAGAGCTAATAAAAAAATTCAGCAGGGTTGCAGGTCACAAAATCAACACACAAAAATCAGTTGTGTTTCAATACACCAGCAATGAACAATTCAAAAAGGAAATAAAGAAAGCAATTCCACTAGTATTCAAATAGCATCAAAAAGTATAAAATACCCAAGAATAAATTTAACCAAGGAGGTGAGATATTGTACACTGAAAACTCTAAAACATCTGTGAAAGAAATTAAGGAAGACCTAACTAAATGGAATAACATCCATGTTAATGGATTAGAAGACTTCAAATTGTTAAGATGGCAATACTACCCAAAGTGATTTACAGATTTAACACAATCTCTATCAATATTCTAGCAACCTTTTTTTCAGAAATGAAAAAAACCCATCTTCAAATTCATATGGGATTGCAAGAGGCTCCAAATAGCCAAAATAATCTTAAAAAGGAAGATCAAAGTTGGAGGACTCACAACTGATTTCAAAACTTCCTACAAAGCTACAGTAATCTAAACAGTGTGACACTGGCATAAGGATAGACACATAGACCAATGAAACAGAATTGAGAGTCCAGAAATTAAACCCATACATCTACGGCCAATTGATTTTCCAGAAGAGTACTATTTTCATTCAATGGGGAAATATTAGTCTCTTCAACAAATGGTTCTGGAACAACTGGATTTCCACATGCAAAAGTTGGAGCCTTATCTCACATCATATACAAATATTAGCTCAAAATGGAACCATAAAACTCTTGAAAGAAAGCATAGGGGTAAATCTTGGTGACGTTTGGTTTAGCAATGGATTCTTAGATATGACACCAAAGCATGAACAATTACAAAGAAAAAAAAAGATAAGGACTTCCCTGGTGGCACAGTGTTTAGGAGTCCGCCTGCCAATGCAGCAGACACAGGTTCGAGCCCTGGTCCAGGAAGATCCCACATGCCACAGAGCAACTAAGCCCGTGCGCCACAACTACTGAGCCTGAGCTCTAGAGCCCGTGAGCCACAACTACTGAGCCCACGTGCAGCAACTACTGAAGCCTGCACACCTAGAGCCCGTGCTCTGCAACAAGAGAAGCCACTGCAATGAAAAGCCTGCGCACCACAATGAAGAGTGGCCCCCGCTCGCCACAACTAGAGACAGCAACAAAGACCCAAAACAGCCAAAAAAAAAAAAGATAAACTGGGTTTCATCAAAATTGAAAACTTTTGTGCATCAAAAGATATTAATAAGAAAGTGAAAAGAGGCAGCCCAACTTTCTTGGCTGGGGCAGCAGCCACCACCACAGGGCCCAGCTGAGCACACCGGGCCACACGGTGCTCTCCCCAGCTTGGTTCCTCTATAGCCCTGCTATCCAGCACTGGGCCCCAGCCATTACTTTGAAAGCCTGGACATCAAGTTCTCACTGTGGCTTATCGATGAGGAGATCATCAGTCATAACACCCAGTGGTTCTACTTCCAGCCCCATTACATCTTGGGCCTCCTCATAGGCCATCACATCTACTTTTCAGCTCAAATCCACCAAAACCTTACCATTGAGCCCTACACCATCTCCAGCCATGATGAAAGGGCTTTAGTGGACCTGGTCATCAAGGTTTACTTCAAAGACACCCAGCCCAAGTTTCCCACTGGAAGTAAAGATGTCCCCATACCTGGAAAACAAGAAGATTGGAGACATCATTGAGTTCCAGGGCCTAACCTGGCTGCTAGTCTACCAGGGCCAAGGAAAGTTTGCCATCTGTCCAGACAAGAAATCCAACCCCATCAAGAAGTGAAGTCTGTTCACATGATCACAGGAGGAACAAGCATCACTTGGATGCTACAGGTGATCCGTGCCATCATGAGGGACTTGGATGACACCGTGTGCCAACTGCTCTTTGCCAATCAGACCAAGAAGGACATTTTGCTGCAGCCGGAGCTGCAGGAACGAACATTCCACTTGCTTCAAGCTCTGGTACATGGTAGACAAAGTCCCTGAAGCCTGGGACTACAGCTCAGGCTTTGTGAACAAGGAGATGATCCAGGACCACATTCCGCCCTGGAGGAGGAGCCTCTGGTACTCCTGCCCCGAGCCAGTATGCCTGCCTCCCCAACCTGGACCACGTGGGTCACTACAAGGAGCGCTGCTTCCCCTTCTGATGGCTGGGCACTGGCAGCATCACACCCTGAACACTCACCATGCCCTGTCCTCAACTAGTCCTCCTCTGCCAATGTTATTTAATGCTGTGGGCCCAGGTTCAGTCTGGCCTGCCTATGCCCTGGGTGGTCACCCAGCTGGGCTGACCTGAGGGGTCTGCTTCTGAGGAAGCAGAGCTCTGTTTCAAGTGGGCCACAGCTGGCAAACTTTAGGGCAAGTTCCTGTCTGGTTCTCAGTCAGCCCTGTCCCTGTCCTCATGACTCTTTGTCTCTCCCTTCTTGCCCTCTTCTCCTATTACAGGGATGAGGCTGCCATCACCATGCCCCACCCAACCCTCTCTGCGGGGGTCCACAGTCTGGAAATAAACATAAAAGTAGGGGCAGCCCAGAGCTGCAGGTGCCGGGACTGCCCCCAGCCACGGTCCTTGGACCTTTGCCTGCCACCCCTCACTGTCTGCCTCAGAGCCACGACTAGGCCTCAGCAGCATCTCATACCACATGAGACAGGGGATACCAAAAATTCCTGGTGGGGAGTGGGGAGGGGTGCTGGGGGTGAAAGGCTACCTCCCACCCAAGGGCCCAAGCAGGCCCCAGCCAGCCAGGAGCTTGGCTCTTCTTGTGGCTGGAGTGGGAAGAAGGTGCTGGCTGAGGGCCCATCAGGCTGGCACATGGGCCATCTTGAAACCCTGGCATTTTCCCCTAACACACCAAAATATTCAGGTAACCTTAGGAGCTCCAAGCTGTCAGCTTAGCAGAGTCTGATTCACCATGGGGAGGGGGACTGGGGCAGGGGATTGATGGCAGAGCTCTACCCCCTCCTTCTGCCTTCACCCCCAGCGTGGGGAAGATGTTGAGCAATGTCTCTTGTCAGAGAGACATTTTCAGTGGCCCCTACATTGCCTTTAAATAACAGCTATGTTAGCCTCATGCATATCAAGTTTTTCAAAGTTATTTATAAGCAGGAAAAAAACTGAAGTAAAACTTTTTTTTTAACCTAAGCAAATCTTTTTTTTTTATTATTGAAGTATAATTGCTTTACAATGTTGGGTTAGTTTCTGCTGTAAAACAAAGTGAATCAGCTATATGTATACATATATCCCCTCCAGAAGTAAAACTTTGCTAATACAAAAAAAAAAAAGTAAGTGAAAAGAGAACCCACAGAATGGGAGAAAATATTTGCGAGTCATACATCTGATAAGTGTTTAATATCCAAAATATATAAGAACGCCTACAACTCAATAAAAGACAAACAACCCAATTTTTAAAATGCTCAACATCATTCGTCATTGGAAAATGTAACACAGAATCACAATAAGAAACTACTTCATACCTATGAAGATGACTATTAAACAAATAAACAAACAACAGACAGAAACAGAAATAACAAGTGTTGGCAAGGGTGTGGAGAAATTGGAACACTCATACACTGCTGGTAGGAATGTAAAATGGTGCAGTCCCTGTGGAAAACAGATTGGCAGTTCCTCAAGAAGTTAACCAGAACTACCAGCAATTCCACTCCTAGTATACACTTAAAAGAATTGAAAAGAGGGACTCAAAGAGGTATTGTATGCCAATGTTCACTGCAGCACTATTCACAATAGCCAATAAGGTGAAAACAATCCAACTGTCCATCAACAGAAGAATGAACAAAATGTGGTATATACGTACAATAGAATAATATCCAGCCAGTAAAAGGAATGAAGTTCTGATACATATTACAACATGGATGAACCCTGAAATAAGCCAGACACAAAAGGACAAATACTGTAGGAAATACATAGAAACAGAAAGTAGATTAGTGTTTCTCAGGGGCTGGAGGGAGGAGTAATGGGAAGTTATTTGCTTGATGGGTACAGAGCTTGTGTTTGGGGTAATGGAAAAGTTTTAGAAATAGATAGTGGTAGTGGTAGCACAACAGTGTAAATAATTCATGCCACTAAATTGTGCACTTAAAATGGTTAAAATAGCCTATTATGTATGTTAATTTCACCACAATAAAAACATACCCTAATTGAACTGTTCTTGTTTGTCAACTCTCCACCTAATTTTCCAGCATCTTCTTATCCTCCTCCTTTGAGCCCTGTGACCTAATGTTTGATGCTGCCCCCTTCTCTTGCAATTGCTTGAAGCCTTTCTCCTCTGTGTTGTAAACTTGGCACCAAGTTGTACACTTGGCGACAGCTGTGGAGAAGGGTGTACCAACCAGCACCAATGCTGGCCAACCATTACAGTGTTGACAAAACTGTTGCCATGGAACATAGGGCATTAGGGAAAAAACATTTTAAATAATATGAATACAAAAGTATGTATGTATTGTAAAAATATATGTACAAAAAGTACATTGAATAAAAGTTCTAGAAAACACATGTAAACCATATTTGATAGTTTTAGAAACTTGTCCAGGGAGATGAGCTTCCTTAGGGATCACCTTCCTCAATCGTTCAGGGAACAAAGCATCTTGACCTCCTGAAGCTGACTGTCCCCCAAGTATTAGGCCACAAAGACTGGGTCTGTTTAAAAGATGTTGATCCTCGATACATCTAGTCATCACCACACATGGTTACAATTTTTTTCTTGTGATGAGAACTTTTAAGATCTACTCTCTTAGCAACTTTCAAATATATAATACAGTATTGTTAACTATAGTCACTGTGCTGTACATAGGAAGTTTTATAAAATAATCTCATAAAAACAAAATCAAAACAAAACAAAAAAAGATGCTGATCCTTTAATGTCCTCTGTACTTATATTCTCCCTTGTTTTGTTTTCCTAAACTTGGCAAAATGTTTGATTGATGGCTTGGCCTTTTCATAATTATCTCAAAGCATTTTTTTGTGGGTCAGGACTTTCTTTTATAAAGTGAGACCATGTACACAATAGATCCCCCCTCTCTCTGTTCTAGCCCATAGGTCTGCCTGCATGTTGAGGGAGAGTAGAGTGTAAAGTGGAGAGTAAAGTGGAGAGTAGGTTTAAATAAGAGAAGGTAAGAGAGGCACCCAGCACAGTGCCCGACACAGAGTAGGTATTCATCCTCTTGATGAGGTACCTAATTTGGTACCTAATTTGCTACCAAGCAGTTATGAACACCCACAGGCCTCCTCCATGAAAGTTTCCCCAGTGAACAGCCATGATGATTTCTCCTTTCACTACATTCCTAAAATACTTCATGAAAACACAATTCATGCTGTAGCCATTTTATGTGTACACAGATCTTGATCAAATAAACTCTAAGTCCTTGGGGAGCCGTGGCAATATTGTGCACTCCTGCCACCCTCAGAACCTGATAAAGCCACACGTAATTTAGCACTTGTTAAATTGAATGGCTGAGAAGCAATCTGGAGCCCTGGAAAAAGCAATGGACTTGTTGCCATGAGACTTAGGTTCAAATCCTCTTTTCACGTGCGCAAGCCTTGTGACGTTGAACGAGAAACTTCAAGGCAAACTGATAGTCAAGTTTCTAAATTGAAATAGTAGCTAAGCCCAACTGCAGTGGACTGAATGTTTGTGTCTCCCCCAAATTCATACATTGAAATTCTAACCTTCAATATGATGGTATTAGGAGGTGGGGCCTTTGGGAGGGAATTAGGTCATGAGGGTGGAGCCCTTGGGAATGGGTTTAGTGCCCTTGTAAAGGGACCCCAAAGAACTCTCTCGTCCTCATTCCACCACTGGAGGAGACAATGAGATGGTAGTCCGCAACCAGGAAGAAGGTTCTTATCAGAACCTGACCATGTTGACACCTTGACCTCAGACACCTCCAGAACTGTGAGAAATACATTTCTATTGTTTATAAGCCACTCAGTCTTTGGTACTTAGTTATAGCCACCTGAACTAAGACACTAACCTACTTTCAGTACAGAATTGCAGAGATTCAAGCGTGATACCGTGCACGTGAAAGTGCTTGGTAATTTCTAAATTGTTTTCTTTATTCTAGGGTGGAACTAAAAAGGGGCAGAAGTTGGGGGAACCTGCTGGGCATTGATCATTTACAATCAGGCCATTGTCCCAACCAATTAATCAGTTACACCTAAAGTTAAAGCTATTTGCAACCTACTGAAAGGATGAGGAGATGGACAGATTTTTAATGGTAAACTCTTAGGTACACAAAAGCTTAAACTCAAAACTCCCATTAGCAATAACGGGAGTTATGCCTGCCAGGCCCACTGAGAGTTGAATGTGATCCATAATCTATCTTACTTAACATCATCAGTTTCCCTATAGCCCCTTCAAACAATCAGATGCCAGTGAAATGCCAGAAGTGGAATGAATAGCATTGATTTAGGAGAATACTGACAGTCTATTTCAATGGAGCTTTCCAAACTGAGAAGCCTATAGATATTTTGAAATCTTGATGTGCCTGTGCACATTTATTTTTGTTTACTAAAGGAGAAAGGCAGTCCTTTCATGTTGAGAAGGTACTAGAAGGGGATAATATATATAAATACATCAGCCAAAATATTTCCCCCAATAGTTGAATTTTTCCTTTTCTCCTTATTATATAAAAACTGATTACATTTGTTGAGCCTTTTATAAATTATAAAATCTTTCATATTGTCTGATTTATGAGAAATGAGCAAACCAAAAGAAATTTTAGAATTTTACTGATCACATAAGAACGAACATAATTCCTCTCCTATTCTTAGCCCACATTCATTCAGTTATCAACTCCTATCACTTCTTCCTTTAAATATCTGGTATCTGCCCCTTTCCTTCTAGTGCCGTCACGCCCTCACTCTGGCTCTTTTAATGCAGGCCCAGACTGAGGTAGTGACTTCCTAGATGGTCTTCCTTCTTTAAAACTCATGATACTTCAATCCATCTTGCACATTCTACTTTGCATAGAATGTAAAACCTTGAGGGCAGGGACTATGCCCTATATTTCCTTATATTGTAGATTTAATGATCATATTTCCTGAACAGAAAAATCTAGACACATGATCTGGCAAGTATATTTATAGAGAAAAAGAAGCAGAAATCTAAAATTGGACCTTTCTCTCCAAATCTATGGCTATTGTATCTAATAGATGTATTCTAACAAAATGCATCCTGCATCATATATATAGAATACACATGGGTCAATCTGTTTAGAACAGAGGTTGTAAACTGGTAGACCAAAGCTCAAATATGACCCATGGTAACTGTTTTGTCCAGCACTTAAAAATATAAATTTGAATTGACTGTCAACACTTAAAAATTGCTGATTTCATGTGAAAAATCAAGTTACTCTTGAGAAATCTAGAGATCTGAGGAACTGGACTTTTAGAAGTCAGCTCAAGCTAAAGTCCACCCAAGATGGGGAAACCTAATAAAGCTGGAAAACCCAAAGGGGGCTACACTTCCAGTATAAGGATAAACAGAATAAAACCTGCTGCACAGAAAGGGACAAGGAAACTTGCCTGTCTGGACCTTGGCATGTGGGAAAAATATATACAGCCAAGTACCAAGGAGAATGTGGTTATAAATTATCAAAAGATAAATACACATACATATATTTTGACATGTGTATCTTTTGATAATTTACATCCACAAGCTGATAATCCCACACACGTTTTTGTAGTCCAGTTCACCCTACTTTTGTAGTTAAAAACAGGTAGAGATACTAATTTGGTCCCGGGTAAGTAGTGACCCCAGGCAACTATAAGAATAAACACAAATGATCTCTGAATGAATGTAACTTCCATCTATATTTTGAAGAATTCCTACAGACAAAATCCAAAGAGTATGAGTTCAGAGTCAAAATCCATAAAACACACAAGTAAATGAGGCAGAGTAAAAGGCAGCAGCAACAGATAACACAAATCAGACCCGCAAAATCCTCAGCTATAGAATGTCAAGACACAGAATATAAAATAAGAAGGCTTAATATTAATTCACTCAGTAAAAATTTTTTGAATACCTTCTATTTTCCATGTAATGTTCTAAGCTCTAAGGACAAAGCAGCCAACAAAATAAATACCCTGGCTCTCAAGGAGGTTACATTTTAGGAGAGGAAGACAAACAAATAACTTAATAAAATATGTCGTATGGCAAGTGGTGAAAAAAGAAAAAAACTAGGAGAGATATGCAGTACTACAGTAGAGACCGTCCTTAAGAGCCACATGAGGATTAGCTCTGGGTGTGAGGGATGACTTGAGAGTCCTGGGCTTCTTGTGCAACTGACATTAACAAGGGACAGAGGCATAATGAGATTATAATGGTTTCAGGGCAGGCAGCGGTAAGGAACCCCACTGTGAGTATGGTTGCTGTGGAGGGAGAATTCTCTTCACAAAAGCATATAGAGTGCTAGGCCTCTCTCTTTGCTCTTGACAATGCTTATGTGAGGGTAAGGGAAGAAATGTCCTTATCTGAAGCACAGGTTACTACAGGCATCCCTCTTGCTTCCTGCTGATGGAGGTATAGAAGTCAGGGGAGAGACTGACGTTGTTTCAAGAAAATAAAGCCAACAGAAATGAGCAAGAAACTATATAGAATTGTCCAATAAAACTTCTAGGAATGAAAAAATGACAGAAATTTAAAACTCAAGTTCAAAGGGAGATTTGACGAAGCTGAAGAATTAGCAAACTGGAAATCAGTTCCTAAAAAATTATCCAAATGCAGATACAAAATATGAAAGAGAGAGTGCCAGACTTGGGCAATAGAATTAGAAGGTCCAGGGGAATTCCCTGGTGGTCCAGTGGTTACGACTCTGCACTTTCACTGCCCAAGGGCCCCGGTTCAATCCCTGGTCAGGGAACTAAGATCCCACAAGCTGCAGGATCTTAAATAAATAAAAGAAGGTCTGATACACATGTAACCAGATTCCCTAAGGAGATAGCAAAAATGAGGGAAAGGAAATATTCAGAGAAATAATAGCTGAGAACTTTCCTGAATTGTTGAAAGTCATTACCTACCTGGTCACAGCAGGCATTTGAGTTTTTGTCTATAAGTAAAAGTTTTTCTTAAACCACCATCTATGCAGCATGTTTTTAGACTTACTGGAAGTCTTCGATTTGTTTTTCTGATAGGAAACTGAAGTAATGTCTGGGCATGCACCAGTATTAAAGCCACTCTCTTCAAGGTAGAGAAGAGAAATTTTCTCACGATCCAACTTACTAATTATAACTACAGCCCGCACTTAAGTACAATGGATACAGTAGTAACTACCAATGAGTTTGGTTGATTCTCTGCAGTTTTTAACATTCTTTTGGGAAATTTCCTTTGCAAATTTTTCTATCTTTTGTTTTCCCTCCCCAGGAATGATTTGGGGGACCCACTGAAGACAGTGCCCATCAATGGGTTAAGTGGTGGAATCCAATTTTATCATGACCTTAGAGGCGCCATAAATCCCTTTCTGTTTGAGAATAAGGTCCAAACATTTTAGCATGACACAGAGGCTATTTCTTTGTCTTCTGTCCTGCTCTCCTTCCCAGGTCGGCTCTTAATACACACACACAAGACAACTCACAATTTCCCCAAATACATGAAAACATACCACCAGCCTATTAGGCCACCATGCTTTTGTACAGGAAATTCCCCCTTGACCTCATTGTGCCTCCCATCCCTTTTCAATGCTCCCCACTAACCTCCTCTCACCTAAAATGTGTTGGTCTCAAGAAAGTCTACTGGTCTTTCATGATCCTCTTCAAACAGGGCATCTGCCTACCCAAAGCTTTCTCTGACAACATCTATGGCACTTTGCACTTCAGAGGGTTCATCTCTTTATCCAGGCACGTCTGGCATGTACTGGGTGCTCAATAAATTCTTGGTGAACAAATGGTATAGAAAGTCCAGGAAAACACTGGGGGGAAAAGTCAAGCTGAAAAGGTCACTGTAGGGCCATCTTTATCCCTGGTCTCAGAAATACCACTTGTAGGAAATTTACCTCTGTAAATAATTGAGAATGGACTTGAAGATTTAGCTACAAGGCTCATACTTCATTGCTGTTTCAATAGCAAAATCCTGGGCACAATTTTAAGTCCTTCAATTGGGCTTTGGCTAAATGAATGTACAATGGAATACTAAATATTTTAAAACAAGTATGGAAAATATTTAGTGGCATGTCATGATATTTTATTCAAGGAAAAGAGGGGGTTCAAGGAAAAAAGCAGCGTGTTCAGTCTGATTACATATAATGCTATACATGAAATTGTTAACAGTTTTCTGGGCATGGGGTTCCAATTCTTTTTCTTCTTTCTGATTCTGAAAAAAAAAATCTAACTTTTCCACAATGAGTACTAATTATTTTTATGATTTTTAAAAAGGAGAGTTTTGTTTTTAAAGGACCTTTCATGGTCCTACTACTTCCCTTTGGAGCTCCAACTCTACTAAGAGGCCATTCATATTCTCAACATTCCATGGTACCCAAGGGAAAGGCTGTCCAGATATTTTAGCCTCATTTCGGAAAATGGACCCTTGGAAGGGAAAAACAGCTGCTCCAGTCAGTAGTGATTTTGAAACCCAAGCAAACAGAGTGGACGATTCCCAAGATTTTATGATGTTAGAAAACTTCCATTAGCGTGTTTCACTTTTCAAGATAAACTCCCCTGAAAATTCTGTGCTGATATTGAAATGATTTGCCATGGAAGGACTCTATCCCATCCAGGATAGAATCCTAAAGCTAGCATATTCCTTTTTACTTTAATCTACTTTTGCTTGGACATTCCACAGATGGAAATACACACACACACACACACACACACACACACACACACACACACACACACTTCTAACTCCCCGAGTTACCAAAAGGGGCACCACCACCCGCCCCCCGGCCAGCAAAGAGGCCCAGGCAGGGTGGGAGGTCCCCCTCTCCAGGGGTCAGGCAGGCTGTGAGCCCCAGGACTCGACTTCCTCCTCTAGCCTTCTGGGAGGTTCCCGCCCACTTCACTGCCGACGGTCACCAAGGAAGTCACGTTCTGGCCTCAGAGCTGTTCTGAAGCTTTTGGAGGAAAAGTGGGGGTTGGGGGGGTGAAATGGAAAGAGCCTTCGTAGGGGCCAAGAGACAGAGCCCCCTAGCTTGGTGTCTGTCACTAATTAAATGGCGATGGGGTTAAGTGATCTTCCGTTGCGTGGATTAAATCTCTCATCTGTCAGAAAAGGAAGGGGTTGACCTAGAATGACTGCGTCCCCTCTTCAGTGTTGAGGAGGGTGAGTGCCCCGATGTCCCCGGGAGCGCTGCAAAAGGAAGGAAAAATTAACATGTGCTGAATTAACGTGTAAAATACCGTTTTATTTAATCCTCCAGCAATCCCACATGATAGGTGTCCCGGATCCCAGTGTACAGTTTGAAAATAGAGGCACAAGGGCTGAGAAACGCTTTCCAACCTTTTCAACTTCATGGTATACACGGAAAACTTTTGTTTTCTTTTTTTTTTAACAGCACAGTTGGGCTAATGTGTGAGCACCAACCAGAAGCAAACTGTTCCCGTCACCCCAGGATGAGGAGCTCCAGTTCTGTTTACCTGTCCCACCTGTTACCTGTTCGCGGCTCACTGGAATGAAAGCCATGAAGCGTTTGATCCAAGAGAAGTAGGATATATCTGTGTCAAGACAGCCCTGGATTTGAGTCGCAGCTCTGCCTCGTTCGACTTCAAGAAAGTAACTTTATTTTTTTGAGCTTGTTTCCCCACCTCTTTAGGTGAAGCTAACAACAGAATGCACATCACAAAGACAGTGACGTGAGTAATGAGTGGGACCAAACGTTCATCACCGAGCCTGCACCCAGGGACCGCTCAGAGGTTTAACCCTTTCAGCGCGGCTCAAGTCCTCGCTCCTTGCGGGACAACCGGCGCGGGGCTCAGCGGAGCGCGGCGCGGCTAAGGCTGCGCGGGGGCGGGAAGGCGGCGCCCGCGGCCGGGGGAGGTTCCAGGTTTCCGCGCAGACTTCTGCGTACCCGGCCGGCTGCGTCACCATCCGAAAGGGCAGCCGGGCCGGCGAGGGCGGGAGCGAGGCGCCGCTGGAAGTCCCGGTGCTCTTACCGAAAGCGCGAGCGCGGAGTTCCCATTCGCGATCGATGCGGCTTGGCTGCGTCCCCCCCCGCATCCCCCCCGCGTCGCCTTGGGGCGCCGTTCCACCTCGTGCTCCGGCTCCTCACTGAGTCCCGGGACGCGGGCGGCGGCTGACCCAGCGCGAGAGAGGGACGGCTCCCACGCGCTTCTCAGTCCTCGGTCCCTACGGCGAAGCGAGGCGTTCTTGGCCCGGGTTGGGGCCCACCCGGAGCCCAGCTGGCCTGACCGCGCCGTAGTGCCTCGCAGTTCCCTAGTGGGGGCGGGAGTTGGCACTGCGGAAGCCTTCCCCACTTGTTTCCACCCCCGGACGGCCGCCCGACTCGCCGCATTGCACAATTCCTGCTGTGGAATTGCCGCGTGACTCGGACAGAGCCCAAAAAATGTTTCCCAGGTTTCCCCGGCCGAAAAAGGAGCGGTTGGGTGTCCCGCCCTGACCTCCGGGCGCCCTTTCAATTGCATTTTTTCGGGTGACTAGGTTGCCGTTTAAAATGCAGAGGTTGCCCTTTACAAAGAAAGAAAAAGACACTAACCGGCGGGAGCACGCGCTCTCGGTTGACGCCGGGTGAAGGCAATTGACACTTCCCCATGATATTTTCAGACAGGAAAAGTGTTTCGATCTCTTTGGGGGAGAATTCAGGAGCTGGTTTTAAGGCAGGACGGGGAGTGATGCTTAAAGGAGTTGGAGACAATCTTGAGCTTTCCAAGAATCACAGTGTTAATTAGTGCCGGTGGCGCATCGTAGGTCCTGAATAAATTAGAGAATGAATGAATATTTGGAGGAGGGATTTAAATGGTTGTCTGTAAACCAATGCTTTCATTTTGCAGATGAGGAAATCTAGAGGTTAAGTGATTTGCCCAAGGTCATCTACCAATTAGTGGTGGAAAGCAGTAAAAGAAACTGTCTCAATGTTTCAACTCCAATGCTTGTAATTATGAGATGGGTGTATTTTTCCTTCTTTATGAAAATAAAATGCCTTCTGCCGTAATATCTGCAAAGTCTTACTCCAGGCCCTCTTACTCCAGCCATCTAAAACAAAACAAAACGAAACAAAACAAAAATCTCCAAATTCAATACATACATGCAAAAGGTTAAATGTGACAATGCCAAAGGCATATGTGAGAGGCATTTTTGTCTTATTCCCATAAGCTAAGAGCAGTTCTTAATCACACAAAATATGCCCACAAACACAAACAAACAAACAAAACAGTGCTTCTGGGACTTCCCTGGTGGCACAGTGGTTAAGACTCTGTGCTCCCACTGCAGGGGGCCCTGGGTTCCATCCCTGGTCAGGGAACTAGATCCCACATGCATGCTGCAACTAAGAGTTCACATGCCACACCTAAGGAGCCGGCGAGCCACAACTAAGACCAGGCGCAACCAAATAAATAAACAAACAGTACTTCTCCAAGATGGTGTGGAAGACACCAGGTTTCCACTAACCTTACTTTTCTAAGTACAGTGTTTTGGTGTTTCGAATGGGAACTGCTAGACCCATGAGTGACCATCGTTGTTGCTCTGAGATTGGTCAGTTGGTTTACTCAGGCTTGGAATAGATTTGTTGCTCATCTTTCAAAGTAGACAAGCTGCAATTTGTGAGAACACAAGGGACTTCAATGACAGTCTTGCAGATGGCTGGACAGCTTGTTGTCTTTGAAGTTTCAAGGCTGACCAAGTATACCAAATGTCTAATTTAGGGACCAGAATTGCCCAACAAGTAGATGCGAAGATCAAAGGAATCAAAACTATAAGTGGCAATCATGAGTAAAACTTGATTCTTTTGTGGGTTGTCAAAAATGGTTTCCACAATGATGATTATGATGTCCTTATAGTAATACAATTTGAGTGCAAATTCTTATCCAAGAAAATGCTGGGTTTTCCAGTGATGGACACAACAGCAGATCAAACTATGAAATGTCTCATTTTTTAGGTCAGCCAGATACACTCTGAAATGGGGTAAACTTCTTCTGTAACTTTGCTCTTTTATCTACCCTTCTCTACATCTGATATCTTGAAGGTAGGAACAAATACAAATTGCTAGAAAAATGTGAAATTCTAGACTGCTAGGTAAAATATATTAATTCTGGTTTGATAATCCTACACAATGTTCATGAAATCAAAGCATTATCTCCTAAAATTCTAATAAGCCATTCTATTCTTCAGTAATAAAAATGTTGAACCTTAAAAAAAAATCATCTCCTATATTTTTCCCATATAGCAATTTCTGATTTGCCATTTTACCAGACTATAAAACCTGAACTCTAGAAACACAAATTGTTGGCCCCTATTATTGCCCTGCTTCGCTGCTTGAGAAAAGATATCTGATCAAACAAAAAAACACATCTTTTCCAAGTCAGATCTTACCAATAACAACTTTGGATGCAAATGATACTTTTTAATATATTATGTATTTCTTTCAATACCATTACATAACTGGTGTTGAATTTTTTTGCAAAGAAAAT